>NW_020172450.1:749474-762797 GCF_003031525.2 Neophocaena asiaeorientalis asiaeorientalis | reverse complement strand
GAACATTTTTATTTTTTCTTTTGCTTTGGTTGTTGACAGATTTATTTTCAATTCAGTACAGCTCACTGAATTGCAAAGGAAAATAATGAGTGTGAAAGTGTTACAGTACACCCACATAGCCCTTCCACCTGGTTGCCTTATCCTTCCAAACAGACTCCACCCCAAAGCAAACTATGTAGCTCAAAAACAGTGATGAAAGGAAAGTGGTAACAGTCTGATGCAATATCCTTATTCAAATGCTATCTTGAATGCTTTTCTTGGGCTCTTGTGATAATAGCTGACGTGATTCTGTGATGAACAAGGCAGCACTTTCAAAGTGGAGTCTGTGGAATGCAAGTCTGTTTGATATACTAATAAGTATTCCACAAAAATAAGGTTTTTTGGGTCAAATAGTCTTGGACAAGTCTGAGTTAGAGTTTTTAAAAAAAATATTTCTTGACTTCTCAGTACCTTTCAGTGCCTTGGAACACATCTTCAAGACACTTGGGGAAACACTACATCAAGATTTTGATATTGCGAGTGTTTGTTGGGGAGGAAGAAATTTTCTCTCCCCTTCTAGGTTCTTCTGGCTGGTCTAAGAATTAAATTGACATGAGAGATTAACAGGAGAAAATAAAACAAAAGTTTAATAACATGTATACATGGGACAGACCCAGGAAAACTTGAGTACAAAATGACTTAAGTCCTCACCTTAAATAGCATACTCAGCTAAAGACAGAAAGGATGTCGAGGATAGGGAGAGTTAGTTATGGGAGATTACCGGGAACAGCACAGTGCTGTTATGCAGATTTAAGTCATTACCTTCACTTCACTGATGAGTTTCTAGAGATTTGGTCACCCTCTTCCTGGTACAGGGAGAGAGACACCCTTACAAATGGAGATTTCCCTTATGAATGTAAATGTTTCTTACAAAAGGGTAACTCTTACGTGGTTTTCAGAGCTTTTCCTTTGTCTGCTGTTTCTTGGAAAATAACCAGCTTAAAATAATTAATATGTTAAAGAGGCATATTTTGGGGTGGCAAATTTTGCTCCCCTATAGGTTCTTAACCTGGAGTATGGATTTTTTAACTGGAATTTTTATTAAGGTAATTATAGATGCACATTCAATTGTAAGATACAGAGAGGTCCTGTATACCCTTAATCCAATTTCCCCCAATGGTAATATCTTACAAAACTATAGTACAATATCAGGCCAGGATATCAATATTTACACAATCTACTGATCACAATCAGATTTCCTCAGTTTTATAGTCAAGTGCATGTGTGTGTGTGTGTGTGTGTGTCTAGTTCTGTACAATTTTATTACATGTGTAGGTTCAAATATCTGGTATCCATGAATTTTTATGGGAAAATTATTACTTCTTTACTTCCACTACTCTGTTACTGAAATTTAGCACTTCCTTCAATTATCAATTTAGGTTAAAAAAAGAAAAAACCCACACAGTTGTATTAGTTGTACCTGTGACTTTTTCATCAATGGAAATCACATTTAGTTTTTGTAGATATTTCAAAATATCATTCATGCTCATCACTACTTCAAAATTAGGATAGCTATTAAACCTGCCAATAGATCTTGCTACTTACTGCTTTAATGAACATGTATTTTACTATATCACAATTTTTAATAGTTTTATAGCTTTATTTCAATATATTTAGTTTCTTTGTGATCCTATGTATTTTACTTATTTAAAAGTGTTATTTTGAGAAGAGGCTCATAAGCTTCACCATACTGTCAAAGGGGTCTATGGCCCAAAAAGGGTGAAGAACTATCTTGTTGTGGGGAAAAAACACCCTGAAAAGAGAGACAGAAGAGGTTGTTTTGATTTCCAGCTCTGCTGCTTATTACCTACAATACATACCTTAGACAAGTATGTAAATGCCAAGCCTTAGTTTCCTGAACCAGTAAAATGAAAGTGAGTCTAATAGATTGCTGTTGTTCCCTTATAGCTCTAAACCTCACAGAATCTATACAAAAGCAAACAAATCACCTTTACACCATTTTCTGAACTAGTTCAGATCTTATAAAATAAAATTTTTCCTTTGAATTTCTAATGATATATGGATAACTTGGAGATTTTTCAGAAAATAGCTTTAGACCATTCATTCATTCAAAAATAATCTCTACTCACACTCCACACACACTAAAACTGTGCACCTGGACCTTTGGGAACACCTAAGAAGGTCAACAAGATTAATTGTTAATTAACGATTAAATAATTATTTCTTTGTTAACAACTGATGGACATAACCAATCTTGGAACAAATTGTTATCAGCAAAGAATTCCTAGAGGAGGAATCTGAATTTGAATTGAATTGAATTGACCATGTGAATTGAGTCCTGCAAGATCACTGAGCAATGAGAGCATGGTGTACTTGGAAAACAGTAAGTCATTGTCTGTATCTTGTGGGAGGGTCAGAAAATGACCCTGGACATCATTAAGGGCCTCCTATGTCTGCCAGGCTATGCTAAGAGATCATGCATTGTATTCTGAAGTCAGTGGTGACCGACAAACAGTTTTAAGAAGGAAAAGTGAGGTAATCTCTCTCTTTCATTTATTTATTTTTTAGCCGGGCGACGTGCCATGCGGGATCCTAGTTCCCAGACCAGGTATCCAACCTGTGCTTCCTGCAGTGGAAGTGCAGAGTCTTAACCACTGGACCGCCAGGGAAGTCCTGAAAAGTGACATAATCTCATTCGCAATTTATATGAGTCCTTTGACAGTAGACTGAAGGAAGAACTAAAAGGAAAGCTGGAGGTAGGTAAAGTAGTTAGGAGACTTGCAACAGTCCCGTTGTAATAATTTGAGGGCTTCAAATAAAGACATGGTTTTAGGAACATGGAATAAGAAATGTATTTGAAAGAAATGGAGTCAAAAAGCCTTCTAGGTTTCTATCTTAGAAAACTTTGTGTTTAACAAAAGTAGGAAACATATGAGGAAAAATAGATTGGGGAAATAGAGAGGAACAAACAACTGGTTCATACTTAGGTAGACTTTGAGATAACTCCAGAACACCTAGGTGGGGATATACAGTAGCTGGTTGGAAATTTAAGTGTGAAGGTCAGGAGTTTGGGCTCAAAATATAGAGTCATCTGTACTTATATGTTAGTTGATGCTACAGAAGTGGACACTATCATTTAGAGAAATCATGAAAAGTGAAAAGAGAAAAGCAGTACGTTCCAAATTTTATTGGTGATGTATTTCATCCATAAAAACATTTGGCTTCTATGCATGTATGGGTATATTCGTTTAACTGTATATTGTATAGTTTGTAAATATTTTTATTACAGATACCACCAAAATGTCAATATTAAAAAGATGATATAAGAATATATACACATAAGAGTTCTAATATTTTCCACACTCCAAAGCACCATCTTGTGTACTCCCTCAAGTGTGCACTCCTCACTGTGGAAATCAATGGAGAATGAGAATAACAATGGAAACCTGGAACCTTAAAGGGTGAGTAAGAAAGTGGTGGAGACAGCTTGGGAAGGATATTCTAAGTAAGGAGGGCATCTTGAGCAAAGGCGTATAAGTGAACAGTGGGAAAACACAAGAGTAGAGTTGCTGGAGAATAGAATGCAAAAAAGGAAGTAACTAGAGTTTATGCGGAAGAGTTTGATAGAAGTTGGGTCCTCAGGGTCAATGGAGAGCCAGGGAAGGGCTTAAGGTTTAATTAACATGTTTCTGTTTACATTTGGCTCAAATCACTGGTGGTGGTAGGGATTAGAATGGGTGAGATTAGAGGCAGGGAGATAGAATGAAAGATACAGAAAATAGATTTACGGAGATAAGTGAAGTGAATTAGGCTTACTTCTGGAGAATGAATGGCTAAGGGGTGACTTGGTCACAGTCTTCCAATGTAAGATTTTAATGTGAAAGATTTTTGTCTAATCTCTGATTACCGTGAAGTGGAAAAGAGTAAAGAAAATGATAAAAGTGGGAAGCTTTGAGTTGGTTACCAAGTAAACTTTATGGATCATCCGGGTGATGATGTATATATGTTTAAATTCTTTACCTCTAGAAATTTTCATGAGGAAAATGGCATTAGTGACTGACTTATGACAGGCAGATGACAAATGTCAGAGAGGTATGGATGTGGGATTATTGAGGTTGTTTCTTTTAAAAATCTTGTGACAATTATTATAGGGAGGCTAGATTCAACCTGAGGGCTGCCAGTTTGTGTGAATTATGGTTTAGCCATTCACCTAGTTTTAAGAATGGGTTCAAACCAGTTAGATGCTCCCAGGAGGTCCCTTTGTGCCTTGTAATACTCTGAGAAGGTGATCAACAAAACAGCACGCATTTAATGACAATTTACTATGTTCTGGGTTAAAAACAAAGGTTTACCGTGTAGTTTCTGCTCTCTAGGAGCTAATCATCTAGTTTGGGAAAACAGGACATATGGGTGGAAAAGTAATGGTATAAAGGAGAACGTAAGTGCAAAGATAACTTACGATTAGCCCATAAACTTCTGGTGAGTCATATTTGGTGATGCACCATATTTAAAAATCTATGTGTTACTGAAAGTTTCCCTAATGATGTTGTTTCTGAGAAACTCAGGTTAACAGAAATGAATGCATTTTAGAATGTTTTTTCCCCCTCACAGTTAACCCTGACATATCTAGTTCTGCTATGTAAAAGGATAAAAAGGTTAGAAATGAATAACAATGCCACTAATCTTATTTGATAATTCAAGAATTAAATTAACATTTACTCCAAATATTATTCAATTTGAGTAAAAATGGTTTATAGATTAAGCAGAATAAAGATGTTCCAGAATAAATAATAGCTAACAATTTATTTATTGGTTTTTTTAAATAGACCTTTATTGGAGTATAATTGCTTCACAATACTGTGTTAGTTTCTGTTGTACACCAAAGTGAATCAGCTGTATGCATACATAGTCCCCATTTCCCTTCCCTCTTGAACCTCCCTCCCACCAGATCCCACCCCTCTAGGTCATCGCAAAGCACAGAACTGATCTCCCTGTGCTATGCTGCTGCTTCCCACTAACTATTTTACATTCGGTAGTGTATATATATTGATGCTACTCTCACTTTGCCCCAGCTTCCCCCTCCCACCCTGTGTCCTCAAGTCCATTCTCTATGTCTACATGTTTATTCCTGCCCTGCAACTAGGTTCATCAGGACCACTTTTTTTTTTTAGATTCCATATATATGTGTTAGAAAACGCTATTTGTTTTTGTCTTTCTGACTTACTTCACTCTGTATGACAGACTCTAGGTCCATCCACCTCACTACAAATAACTCAATTTCGTTTCTTTTTATGGCTGAGTAATATTCCATTGTATATATGTGCCCCATCTTCTTTATCCATTCATCTGTTGATGGACATTTAGGTTACCTCCATGTCCTGGCTATTGTAAATAGTGCTGCAGTGACCATTGTGGTACATGTCTCTTTTTGATTTATGGTTTTCTCAGGGTATATGCCCAGTAGTGGGATTGCTGGGTCATATGGTAGTTCTATTTGTAGTTTTTTAAGGAACCTCCATACTGTTTTCCATAGTGGTTGTATCAATTTACATTCCCACCAACAGTGCAGGAGGATTCCCTTTTCACACATCCTTTCCAGCATTTATTTTTTCTAGATTTTTTGATAATAGCCATTCTGACCAGCATGAGGTGATACCTCATTGTAGTTTTGATTTGTATTTCTCTAATGATTAGTGATGTGGAGCATCTTTTCATGTTCCTCTTGGCCGTCTGTATGTCTTCCTTGGTGAAATGTCTATTTAGGTCTTCTGCCCATTTTTTAATTGGATTGTTTGTTTTTTTGATATTGAGCTCCATGAGCTGTTTGTATATTTTGGAGATTAATCCTTTGTCTGTTGTTTCATTTGCAAATATATTCTCCCATTATGAGGGTTGTCTTTTTGTCTTTATGGTTTCCTTTGCTGTGCAAAAGCTTTTAAGTTTAATTAAGTCCCATTTGTTTATTTTTGTTTTTATTTCCATGACTCTCGGAGGTGGGTCAAAAAAGATCTTGCTGTGGTTTCTGTCATAGAGTGTTCTTCCTATGTTTTCCTCTAAGAGTTTTAGAGTGTCTGATCTTACATTTAGGTCTTTAATCCATTTTGAGTTTATTTTTGTGTATGGTATTGGGGAGTGTTCTAATTTCATTCTTTTACATGTAGCTGTCCAGTTTGCCCAGCACCACTTATTGAAGAGGCTATCTTTTCTCCATTGTATATTCTTGCCTCCATTGTCAAGGATAAGGTGGCCATATATGTATGGGTTTATCTCTGGGCTTTCTATCATGTTCCATTGATCTATATTTCTGTTTTTGTGCCAGTACCATAATGTCTTGATTACTGTAGCTTTGTAGTATAGCCTGAAGTCAGGGAGCCTGATTCCTCCAGCTCCATTTTTCTGTCTCAAGATTGCTTTGGCTATTCTGGGTCTTTTGTGTTTCCATAGAAATTGTGAAAATTTTTGTTCTAGTTCTGTGAAAAATGCCATTGGTAGTTTGATAGGGACTGCACTGAATCTGTAGATTGCTTTGGGTAGTATAGTCATTTTTACAATATTGATTCTTCCCATCCAAGAACATGGTATATTTCTCCATCTGTTTATGTCATCTTTGATTTCTCTCATCAGTGTTTTATAGTTTTCTGAGTACAAGTCTTTCACCTCCTTAGGCAGGTTTATTCCAAGGTATTTTATTCTTTTTGTTGCGATGGTAAATGGAATTGTTTCCTTAATTTCTCTTTCTGATTTTTCGCTGGTATATAGGAATGCCAGAGATTTCTGTGCATTAATTTTGTATCCTGTGAGCTTACCAAATTCATTGGTTAGTTGTAATAGTTTTCTGGTGGCATCTTTCGGATTTTCTATATATAGTATCATGTCTGAAATGAGCATTTATAGTTGTTTACATTAATATATGCTGAGAGACAGTGTAGTGCGGTGATAAGAGTACTGGACTGATAATTGAGAAATTTTTTCCAGTTTAATTCCACCGCTAATTAGTTCTATGATTGCCCTGATTAAAATAGTGTTATAGTAATGCCAATCTATTCTTCCCAAGGAGTAACAAATTGGATAAAATTATCATTACTCTAAGTCTAAGAAAAATATTGAGATTTGAAGGCCACTCAAATGGAAAACATGCTGAAAGTAAAATAACACTGATGAATGGCCTAAACAAAATGCTTAAATAGAATTCAGCTACCAAGAATATTTGTCATGATAGGTAATATGGCACTTGGGTGAGTAAAAATTTTGAGATTATATGGCAAAATTTGGGGATAAAATGTAAGAATTTGGTTCTCCTTTCACATAGGAAGCAGAGCTCTAGAAGTGAGATATACAAACCTCCTTGAATATCACAATTTCATAAAAGGGACATAAAAACAAGTAAGAAAGAGAAAGGGATAAAAACATTTATCAAGTACGTATTATTTGTGAAAAATTTTCCAGTCTATTTTCATGCAACCTTTATCGTGTGAGGAAAATAATATAGAGCAGTGTTTCCCAATCTTGTCAGGTCATTATATTCACCTGGTACAATTGTTAAAAATACAGATTCCCTGCCCTCAGCTTACTTCCTGAATGGTAATCAGGAGGAGTGGCCTGATATAATGTAACCCAGGTGATTCTTATGGTAAGGCAATTTTAGAAAATGCTTCTATAGACTCTCAATGTTCACAAAGGACATATCCAGAGACTTTTGGAAATTCTCAGTATTGTAAATACCACTATAATCATTGTAATTTCACACACAGAAGTTCTATTTTGCTGGCTCAGAACCATCACTACCTTAGAGCTTCTCATTTTCTCTTTTTCTTCATTTCTATCACAAACACCAGCAGTTGGATATTTTGGGGTATTTTTCACAAAGAAACAAGAGTTTTATTACTTTAAGGGGAGTTACTGAGCTCATGAGGAGGAAAGAGCTACAAAGACACACTGATGCTAGGCATGTACTTCTCTAGATAAAGTGGGAACTGGGATGTCTCACAGGTATAAATGCTAAGATTA
Organism: Neophocaena asiaeorientalis asiaeorientalis; assembly: GCF_003031525.2. NCBI lineage: Eukaryota > Metazoa > Chordata > Mammalia > Artiodactyla > Phocoenidae > Neophocaena > Neophocaena asiaeorientalis. Next base: position 754,790 of record NW_020172450.1, on the reverse strand, counting down.
ATCTTATTTTTCATATATTTATAATATAATGTTTTCTAAATGTTTGTTGAATAAAACTATGTGGAAGAGCATAATACATTTGCCAAGTTGGCAGTTAATATCACAGTCTTTTAGGTTAGTGAAATGCTAAGTTGGAGGTTGTAAAACAAGGAAAATGCATCCTCTGTGAGATCACTCTAACGTTCTGTAATGCAAAGACATGAATTCAACCAGGGACTTTGAGGGACCACTTTTAACATTTCCCTGACTAAAATGAATTAGAAGATGTGATTAAAGAAAGGAGGTATGACTTTTAAAGGTGAGTGGGCAGGAAAGTGGCGAGTGAAAGTTCATATGGTACGTAGCATGAGGGTAATAATCCAAATTATACTCATAGGCTAATGGATTCCTAGTTTATCGGTTACATCTATGGAATGGAGCTGTGAGTCTGTCTAATATAGCCTCTCCAGGCACCCAAGGACACTTTACCATATCCACCTGTTTTATTTTCTTTATAGCACTTGCCATTCATATTTTATTATTCCTTATTTGTTTGTTGTCTATGTTGACCTCTCCCATCTCCAAATCAAGATGAAAGCTCCATGAGAGTAGGTACCCTGGTTTTAGTTGTTATTATCTGTTGTGCTGAATCATCAGCTCCTAGAAAAAAAAATAGACACTTGTTAAATATTTGTTGAATGCATGGATATCCTGAAGACCTCAGTTTAGCATGCTACTGTGGCCAAAAGTTCACGAAAATTAAAAGCATAATCACAGTGGATATCAAACATAAAAAATACAGCATTCTACTTTGTTTAAAAAATTAAAAATTTATCCCCATATCTTGAAGATGTGTTTGAACTGGAGAAGTTCTAAATATAAGTAACAAGTAATCGGGATGATTGAGGAGCAAATTTTCAAGAGTAGACTGTGAAGAGTAAGCTTCTTTAATCTGACAAGCCGGAAGCTGAAGGTTAGACATTGTAAGGGAAAGAATGAGTTTAGGACTGTTCATTGTATGTCCATATTTAATAACTAGGGGTTGCCCTTCGGAATTCCTTCTTTCAATAGTCATGCATTGTGTAACAGGTACTGTGCTAGATGCTGGAGACACAAAGATGAATAAAATAAAATAGTTCATAGGATAGTCCATAAAAGCCTGATGTGGGAATTTTAGGAAATGCTCTCTGGATAAGGTGATACTTATTTTGAATATTAAAATATGATTAGAAGATAACCAGGTGAATAGTATTTGGAGCTAGGCAGATAAGACAGCAGAAACAAAGGAAATACAAGAGAAACAGGAAGGGGGAATTCCCTGGAGGTCCAGTGGTTAGGACTACGTGCTTCCACTGCAGGGGGCAGAGGTTTGATCCCTGGTTGGGGAACTAAGATCCCGCCTGCCACATGGCTTGGCAAACAAACAAACAAAAAGAGAGAAACAGGAAGGCATGTGTAAGGGACTACAAGCAGTTCAACATTGCTTAATGTAGCATTTGATAGGGGAATGGATGAAAAATGAGATTGGCAAGGCCAATAGGGATAATCATGAAGAGCTTAAGTAACATATTAAGGAGTTTGGGCATTATTGTTAAGGAAATATGGGCATTCATTTATTTTTAGGCATAGTATTTATATATAAATTTAAAAATATATCATCCTGGAAGCTTTTTGGAAGATAAATTTGAAAGGGAATATATAAGAGGTTGGGAGAACAGTTAGGAAGCTGTTGTACTAGTCTAGGCAAATGATGACAGTTGCCTTGGATAATGGTGGTATGGATGTTAAAGTGATGACAGACCCAGGGAATATTAAGGAGGATATAGCCACCAATTGGATATAGGAGGAGGGAAGGAGAGGGAGGAGTCTAGATGACTTTAAAATTTCTAGTTTTGGTGATTGAATACATGCCAATAGATACCAAATAATTACAGAGGGAGGAGAGGATGTGACATGAGATTTAGAGATGAGCTCAGTTGTGGTATTAAGTTCTGTAAGACATTTAGCATGCAATTTAGTACAAGTCTTAAGCCTGAAGGAGTGATACAGGTTAGAGATACAGATGTAGGAGTTATGAATATATAGGTAATATTTAAGAACTTGTGCATGAATTTGATCATCTGGGGAAAGGTGTAAAGTGAGAAGATAAGAGGAATGATACAGACTCTGGGAAACATCAATATTTACTGAGCAAATGCAAACAAAAAAATGGTTGAAGATATACTAAATTAACTGGAGGAATTTGGGGGCCTGGGGGTCAAGAATGAAGAATTTCAGGAAAAGAGAGTGATTATCATTACCAAATACAGTAGAGAGGTCCAGAAAAGTAAGGGTTAAAAAATCTCCCTTGGAGCTTACAATTAAAAGCTTTGCAAGGTCAGTTATGATAGTGAGTATAGAATCTAGAATCCAGGAAATTTGAGGATTGAGTAGGAAGCTAAGAGGGCAATACTTAGGATTAATAGAAGGATGTTCCCTTCATTTCTTTTACATAGACCAGGTAGAAGAGCCCCGGAATTTCTAACTTCCAAGACATGATACAGATTGAAAAAAACTCTTACATTTTTTAGATAATTTTGTGAGTTGCAGATACATGGTATTTATTAATAAAAGAAAGGTTGTTTGCACTAGCTTCATTAAACTGACATGCATAGACATAAAAGGCATTTCTTATGTTTTTATCATAACACTCACCCATAGGACCATTTGTAATGTTGTCTGGATTAATACCAAATGGGTGATAACTCATGGGTTTATTTACCCTATTGACATACTTATAAGCGCAGGGATGGGAACACATGACTGCATCCTAATTTTCCTGTCAATTTAGAATGCAATCTCAGAAGGGTAATGCAATATTTTTAGCTTTCTGACAAAGACTATTGAGAGGAAAACAACAGAAGCAAGACCACAGGGGTAGAGTAGGAAATAACTCTCCTGGGAAGTAAAACACACTAAGCTTGCCACTAGAAATATGAACAATGATGACCTAACTGGTGGATCAAAAGCAATAGTATTCTATTACAGCCATCTAAAATTAATTGCTAATACTCATTAGTTATAGAAGGTCAATTCTTGAAGTAGAACATCAGAGAGGGGTATTGCTTTAGTGGAATATTGGCAGTTATTATAACATGTAACCAAACATTTTAAATTTTTTACAAATGCTATATTATTTGTAATTTCAATTATTTGTAGGGCTTTCAGACAATGAGAAACATTACAAATGGCACTATATATCTGATTCTCCCTAAAATTATAATGATTATCTTGATTAGTTTAGATCAAGTAGGTGAAACCTGTGGCTGCATGAATCCTGACATAGAGTTGTTATCTGGGATGGATATATCTTTGTGGGGATACCCCATCCAGGATATGCTTCTCAGCTCTGTAGATCAGATGCTCAATTTGATCAGGTTCCCAACTATTACCAATTTATACAAGACTAGATTATATTAGTTTAATTCAAAAGGGATCAACGTTTAAAATCAGAGTGTTGCTTTATTTGTTTACAATTATAAGCATAACCATCAAGCAGACTGCAACACTTAGGTTGATGATGAGGGAGTTCCCTCTATATTTGTAAGTTAAACCGGAAGTCCAAATATTATCAGGAAACAATAGATGAACATGTAATGAGAACAACTGGAATAGGTTGGAAGATTTTCATAGAATTTTGTCATGGAATGCTCTGATCTGATGCCTCTGTCTCCACTATAGAGACAGATCTGACCAGAGGACCAGAATGTTACCATCCATTGGTTAGAACAACCTCTACACTGTACAGGTTTTAATGCCAATTTCAATTTGTACCCTCTGATTCCTGCTTTCCTATGTTTCAAATTGTTCATTTCTCTTCATTCAACTCATTTTTAAAATATGTTTAGGCTACCTAATAGGTTATAGGCAAGAGTTGTTTTTGTTTCTGGATCGAAAGACATTTTCTCTTTTAGTATGACTTTTGCACATATATAATCACAACTATCATGTGTTGACTTTATTAGTTTGGGTCTCAGCATTCTGGGGAAATGTGTCATTGAAGGCAGTAGAGTGTAATGTTAGGAGCATGGGTTTTATACTCAGACCAATCACGGTATTAGTTCTGGCTTCACCACATACTAGTGGTGGGTCCTTGTAAAAATTATTTAGCTTTCTTAAGCCCCAATTTCCATATTTAAAAAATGAAGGTAATACTGTTACTTAACTCACACGGTTGTGGTGATGATTGCATGAAATAAAGCTCACAAACTATGCACAGCATCTAGCACATAGTAAGTACTAAAAAGTTATCTATTATTTATTACTATATAAAAAGCCCAGAAGAGAAACTTTTTATTAACACCATTATTATTGTTTATAATATAAATATGCAAGAAACTATTGAAAAGATCATCAGTGAACAACTTTAGTTTTAGTTTAAATGGAATCACTTCTACCTTCACATAATATGCAACAATAATTAGTGCCAATTTGGAAATTAGATCTGGTAATATTGATAATTGCTCCTGTTACACCTGAATGCTTTTTTATATAGATAGAAAAACAGTGCAGTTATTTATAATATTTTTTCTATACTTGGTAAGTTGAACAGGTCCAAGCATGAAAGTGTTTTTATTCTCAGGGAAAGCTGTTATCTGGTTATCTACATAGAGACATATATAAACACACTGAATGTAGCTTTTTAATATTTCGGGGTCATACCAGATTTTTCCATTTTATTTTCATTTTTCTATTACTGACCTAAGAAGATATTATTATTATTATATATAAAATCATTTATCCTCATAATTATATCCTCTTAATATGTTTTCTTTTTTTTCTCTATATTCCAATTATAGTCTTATATGTACTCTCTAACAACTCTATCTTTCTACTTTCATATACAGGATACGTTTTGTTTCTGATCAGAGACAGATGATGCCTCAGCACCCAGAAAGCAACATAGATCCTGGGAATATCACAAATATCAGTACTCACATGGTGCCTCCTTGGTGGTATCACATGTGTAGCTCTAGCAAAGGGCATCCATGGAAATAGCTGAAATGTAGAAGGCAAGTAGGTGGGGGACCAGATGTCAGCTTCTAAAAACATAGTGGAACAAAAGCACAAGAGGCAGTTATTATATGAATTGAGCAATATAATTCAACTGGATATGGAAGAACTGGGTGACCCAGTACAAATCTTGGCTAAGCAGTTGATTGGTAAATAACAAAGAAACATATTTTGTCAATTTCATTTTCTCCCTCACTGTTCTCATCTAAATTCTACCTATTGTTCAAATCCCAGATAAAGCCCTACCTTCTGCATGAAGATTTCTTTAATAATAATAAGGATGAT
>NW_020172450.1:728560-749178 GCF_003031525.2 Neophocaena asiaeorientalis asiaeorientalis | reverse complement strand
TGAGGAAGAAGATCCTCAAAAATGGTAAGAAATTTGGCAAGCCATTTGTCCAACGTAGTGTTGATTTTAGGATTTGTGGAAAATAAGGTGCCTATGGAAGATCCAAGTAAAGGTTTCTAGTTAGTTGATTAGGTAGCTCTCAAGTTTGGGACACAGAGCAGGACTGGATATAAAGTTTTTGAGTCTTTGGCAATTAATTATGGTAGTTAAGAACAAGAGAATAGATACGATCACATAGAAAAAGTGTCTGGAATAAGGAAGGGTACCTAAAAAAATTAAGGTGTCTAAGGACAAAACTCAGGGAGGCACCAGTATTTAAGGGCTGAATGGAAGCATAGCAGACAGCAAAAGGAAACTAAGAAGGAACAGCCAGAAAGACAGGAGAAAATCAATAGAATTTGGTGTCACCAAAGAAAAGGGAAGATTGAATTCCAAAAAGGGAGTGATCAATAGAGTTAAAGTCTACAGAAAAGTCAAGTTAGAAGAAACTTGAACTAATAGAGGGTAGAAGGTCACTGGTGTTACCTTTAGAATATTTTCTTTAGTTTTATGAGTGTAAATTAAGGTACAGGAATGTATATAAGAACATTTTACAGGATGGAAGAAGCTTGAACATGCTCATACCATGATGGGGAAAAGCTAGTAGAGAGGAAAAGGCTGAAATATAGAAGACAGTGGAGAGATTCTCACTGGATTTAACTCCCTAAGGAGATGGAAGAGGCCAAGATACAAATCACAGGTGAAGGATGTAGCTTTAAAATTGAGGAGAGAAAATTCTTCTTCAGGAGCAAGTGAGGCGGGAAATATGTAGGAGGCTTGAGGAGAGGATGGCAACTAAGAAGTATAAGAGGAGCTGAGCAAAGAGAACTCCCTTCCACACAATCCAGAATGGAAAACCCCTTTATATGGCTTGTGGTATACTCTCGAAGCCCCCAGAAATAATTGAGATTCAACATCTTCACTATGATTCACTTGTCCCATACTTACTCACAAACATTGTCTCATCATCCATTAGAGTACTCCAGCTTGGAATGCTAAAATCTGAACAGTCTTTCCCTCCTCTTCACTGAATCAGGTCACTTATCCTCAGTGTGGCTTCCTATTCTTGAGAGCTACCTATTTTCCCAGAACATCTTGGTCTGGCTTCCCATTCCTCCTTATCCACTCGGACATGATTCTAGTGCCCCTCACCAGACTTCACCAACAAGTTTAGACTTATATCTCCTGTAGTTGCCAGGCTTTCCCTTCACTCATGTGCAGGGTACACAACTGAGCCTGTGTAGGGGCAAAAAACGATTCCCTTCTTCCTTATAGGTTCTTTGCCTGGTCTAATAATTAAATTGTCATAAGATAGATTAATAGGAGAAAAACAAATTTAAGTATGAGAGCACCATAAAAATATGAGACGAATAAGTGGCCAAAGCAGGCAGCTTTTATACTTTTAGACAGAGAAACAATGCATTTGCAAAGATTTGACAAGAGAAAAATGTTTGGGTTTGGGGTAGTAAATTAGTGAAGTAACAATGTTTGTTATACAGCCTTCTTGGCTCTAAATTCCCTATTTCTGGTGTGAAAATGAATAAAGGAAAACCCCCATTCAAAATGGAATTGGGAAGCCCTGAAGGGAGAGCTCTCACACACAGTACTTGTCATAGTCTATTTTACACAACCCAGAACTCTCGCTCTCCTCCAACGAACCTTGTCTCAAAACAGCCCCTTCCAAATTCTTCCTTTCCTCTATAAAAGAGTGCTCCTCTCCTATATTCTCTGGACTTGGCTATGGTTTGCCATAGCTCACATGTCCTGAATTGCAATTCCTCTGCCATTCTTGAATAAACTTGATTTCACCGGTTCAACCACTTATCTTTTTTGTTTTAAAGGTTGATATTACTTGGTGTCCGAAGTGGGATAGAAGGAGCTGAACTCTGAAGGAACTAATGACCCCTGCAACTGTGTGCAGTACCCACTTGAGCCCCTTGTGCTCTTCATTTCTAAGAGTTGTCTTCTTCCTTCTGATCTGGCAAGTCTCTCAGATTTGAGCTCCTTCTTTTTGATTGAGTTCTCTGACTTTAATTGGGATCTCTTTTTGTGTGTGTGTGTGTGTGTGTGAAGGTATTGCCTTTTTGGTAAGTACTCATTTGTTTTCTTAACCTCTGGTTTTACTTTATTTTTACTTATTTATTTATTTATTTTTGGCTGCATTGGGTCTTTGTTGCTGTGCATGGGCTTTCTCTAGTTGTGGTGAGAGAGGGCTACTCTTCGTTGCGGTGTGTGGGCTTCTCGTTGTGGTGGCTTCTCTTATTGAAGAGCACAGGCTCTAGGCACGCAGGCTTCAGTTGTTGTGGCACACAGGCTCAGTAGTTGTGGCTCGTGAGCTCTAGAGTGCAGGCTCAGTAGTTGTGGTGTATAGGCTTAGTTGCTCCACAGCATGTGGGATCTTCCTGGACCAGGGCTCGAACCCATGTCCCCTGCATTGGCAGGCGGATTCTTAACCACTGCGCCACCAGGGAAGTTCTTAACCTCTGGTTTTAAAGTATGTGATTCCAAGCCTCTAAATTCTCTTGGAAGGGTCCTCCTTCTGGGACTCTGGCTGGTTTTATGTTAAAAATTATGGTTCCTCCTCATGCACATTTTTAACTAAATGGGTCAACTTAACTAAAAATAATTTAAAACTCCAATGGCCATTATGGGGAACTTTAGACCTCTCCAAACTTGTTTTTCTCAGAACTAAGTTAGAACATTATGCCTCTAAAATTAAATAGACTGAATGGGATGCTATTTTAATTGGTACCTGGAAGCTTTCAAACACATTCAAGCCTCTAAAATTCCCTCTTTATAAGATACCATTTCTAAATAAACTGAGGGGAACAAATAATTGGAAGAAAACAAAAAATATTCTGAGGACTTTTCCCCCTTCCCTTTCCTCTTTGTCTCTATTCCCATCTTCCTCTTTCCCTTCTGCACCATTCTACCTCCTCTACACCCTCTGCTTCCTCATTTGAATACCCCCACTGAACTTTCCCTTTTCTCCCAACCTCCCCCTGCTTCTTTTTCCCCTGAACCTCTTAAAATCAGACCCTCTGAGGATCTAAATGCTAAACCCCTATTTTCTTATGTTCCTTGGATTAAAGCTGAACTATAAGCCATAGTCAAAGATTTCCCCCAAACAACTGGGGATCCCCACAGATTTCCTGAGGAATTTAATATAGGCATTCAAACTTGTCATCCTGGTTTCTCTGACTTATCAGCTAGCTCATACGCCTGTTGATGAAGGCCAGACCCAACACTGGATAAAAACTGCTAATTGGAATAATCCTTGGAAGTATTTAGAGTTACACCCTGGAGATAAACTAATCCCTGCTGTTTTGTTATACCATCGGGCTTGGGGAATCACCAGGCAACTACAGTTGGCAATTCCTAGGGTTTTGCCAAAGCCAGTTGATGGGAATAAAATTCAGGCTTGTACCCAGAAGCCCAATAAGCCCATACATGATTATTGTAGCTGATTCAAATTGTTTTTAAAGAAAATTCTGCTCTTCTTTTGAATGTTGAATTCACTTGGGTAGCCTTTATGAGACCGACCTGCTGCCTACTGCGCTATGGATTTGCAGATTTTGAGAAGGATAGGTGTTAGCTCTTCTCTAAATGTTCGATAGAATTAGCCTGTGAAGCCATCTGATCCTGGGCTTTTGTTTGTTGGAAGATTTTAAATCATAGTCTCAATTTCAGTGCTTTGATTGGTCTGTTTATATTTTCTATTTCTTCCTGGTTCAGTCTTGGAAGGTTGTGCTTTTCTAAGAATTTGTCCATTTCTTCCAGGTTGTCCATTTTTTTGGCATATTGTTGCTTGTAGTAAACTCTCATGATCCTTTGTTTCTGCGGTGTCAGTTGTTACTTCTTTTTCATTTCTAATTTTATTAGTTTGATGTATGCCTATAGCTATAGATAGAACAAAACCAATGGAAAGCAAAGGTCAAAGTAAAAGAAACAGATCCAACATAGAGTCAGATTTTGTTCTTCCCTGTTACAATTCCTCACTGTCAATGTCCATTCCACAATCTTGTGGGATAAAGGGCGATGACAGCTCTAACTGCTTCCTGCTGTGTAGGGGTGATGAGGGGTGATGGTGGAATGGAATTGATCAGCCTTGGGTAGGGAATAATTTTTAGTAAATAGTACAACTCTCAATTATTTGAACCTGATGCTCTGTTGTTCAGTAGAACAGGATTAAACAAGTAGATTGACCCACCCTTCTCCAGCTGTAAGGAAATTGCAATCTCAAGTTATGGAATTTAGTGCTTTTCTATGTAAGGGAAGATACAAGAGTCTGGGCTCACTGAAATTATTCCTTTGATATGCACCTCACCTATCTGGGGCCAGTATCCGGTGTTTTCATATCCTGACTTTCCTCAAGGCTCACCATAGGGAGTGGCTGCAGTCTGATGGCTGCTAGATGGCAGGCATTCTTTCCTTCCTGATTTCCCTCAGGGCTTACCAGCTCACCATCAGTGGTGGCTTCAATCACTGAAGACTGTGGCAGGAAATATTCCATTTCTCAGATCCCCCTCTTGGTTAGGAGTTCGACCAATATTTGGGAGACATTTCATGACCAAATTTTGTTCCATGGTGCTGGGAGGCTCATTCCAGATCAGGTGAAAATTCTTGTTGATATGCCACTCCAGGTGCTAATTTCCAGATTTGGCCCTGTTGATTATCAAAGATTCTCTAGATCCTCTGTCTTACTAGTCTATTATGATCCAGGAAATGTTTTCCCTTATTGCTTTTCCCATACCTAGAATCACACTATTACAATTATTCTCTAAGAGTCATAAATGTGATCTATTTCCTCAAGATGTTTAGCCATCATCAATTTTGTTGGAGGCCTGGTTACATACTGGGTACTATAAGAGACAACAGTCATAAAATAGGATATAAGTAATGCAGCTAGTAATACTGACAAAGTCCTAGTTTAGCAGGGAGACACAAAGCATAAACAATTTGGAAACAAAGAACAAATTAAAACAATGCTTAGTATAACTGGTTGTAATCCAGTTACAATAAACCATCAAATCCACAGTAGAGCTGGCTGGAGAAGCCAAATTCTGGCAGGATCATGTAGAGAGAAAAAGATAAATGTTTCATCTTTGTTTACAAGGGTATACTTTATCAACTTGTTGTAGGTCATAGCATAAGAGAAAAGGTTTTTCTGGAAAACAAAGATTAAGGCTAGCATCAATACATTTCCCAAACTCATAAAGTTATAAGTCATATTCATCAGTTCATTCAGTCCCATGTAATTAATTCCTGTTGATCTGGGTGCAGTAATCAGGTTTTCCATTAGTTTTGTCATTTGTTACCCAGTGGTATTATCTAAAGGCTATCAGAAACTTATATATATTTTTTAAAGTTCTTTTTCATGAGTCTTCTTGGAGATGTGGCAGTTTTGCAAAGCATCACCTTAGCTGCCTGTGAATGATAAAGGTCTTAAAAAGGCTCCAAAATGGAAAGATTCCCAACTAATGCCCCATCAGTCCAAAAGGGGAGAACCCCAGCCAATGCCCCATTGGAGATGAAGCTGAATGAATGATCAAGGCTAGTTCAAAAGAGAAAATCCCAACCAACGCCTCGCCACAGGCGAAACGTACGCCATAGGGAAGGTTCTCAGGGGCCTTCTGAAGCATCCCAGAGCTAGCTGAAGTCAAAAGAACTTTAATTAGAATTTGATAGGAAGTTTGTCAAAAGTATCAAAAAGTTTTTTGAAAAACATTTGGTCAGATAGAACATTTAAGAATACAGACCAGTTAAAAGCAAGGTAGTTCACACAATCTGTTATCAAAAGCAGCATTCTAAGTAAACTTGTTCTCTTAGCAGAGAGGAACCAAGTCAAGTCCTATACCAGCCTACTTTTAATAGCAAAATTCATTTACCCAATTAAGTTTAATCTAATTTCAGACCATGCCTAAAACTCCTTTTTACTCAAAACATGTATCCCACTTTCCTACTGTATAGTGAAATGTTTTGTTATTTTTAGTTGCTTTAATTACATATTTAAATTAGAATCCCCAACTCTTAAAAACCATAATTTCTAGTGAAAACCAAGAGGCAAGTAATAGTTACCAAAATCTGGAAAGACTGTTTTAGATAATTTTCAGAACGTAATTATTTCTAGTGTTTACCTAAAAGCTCTTTATCTCGTTTGCATTTAATTCACTCATAAAAATTTTATCATACCAAGTTATTTTTCTTGCTGACAAATTTGCAACAGATATAACAAGATTTCATTTAACTTCTATTAAACCTAGGTGCAGGGAAAGTATTATATTTAATGTTGATGACTCTAAAGACAAGTCTATATTAATTAGATCAACAAACAGCCTTTTATACCAGGTGTCAACTTAATATTGAATACTTCCCAGTTCACATGAACCTGAAGGTCATTTTGGCCGGTTTCTTTAATTTGTAAGTGCTTACTTTTAAATTGAATAGAGCTCTTTATCAATTCAATTTTGATAATATTTTTTCAGAGATAGAGATCTCTTATGTATAATGTGTACACAGACATATAATATAAACAGGGCCCCTTTCTGTTCCAGCAAAGAAAGGACACAGTGAGGAACATACACAATGGTGGGTTGCCCCAGGGTAAACTTCTCAGCTTCCTGAAGTACTTCACAGTACGTCACAAGTAGCTGCTACAGCTCCAAGGCAAGGGGGCTATCCCTTCTAGTAGCTTTGAGAAGTAGGCAGTGGGTCGAGGGATATTCCCCAGGGTTTGAATTAACACCCCAAGGCTGATGCCTTGTCTCTCCTGTACATACAGTTTGGAAGGTTTCTTAAATCCTTGAGGCAGGACTGTCCAACAATACTGTTAGACTACCTGTGTTTCTGGGTTCTGCCATTTAAAAGTAAACAGCTGCTGTGATTCTTCTGCAATAGGAATGCAGAAAAAAGCATCTTTCAAGTCCAGGACTGAAAACCAGCTGTATTCTCCTGGAATAGTTGTGAGCAGAGTGTATGGATTAGGTACCACAGGGTGTGTCTTGGACTATTTCATTAATAGCCCTCAAATCTTGGACAAAGCGATACTCTGCTGAGTTTGGCTGTTTGACTGGGAGGATAGGGGTGTTATATGGGGACTGCAAGGTTTAGTCAGTCCTGTTTTTAAAAACTTTCCCATAATTGGCTGAATACTGTTTTGGGCCTCTTGTCTCAGAGGATATTGTTTTAGATTAGGTGTCCCAGAATCCCTTTTACAAAGGAGATCTCGTCCCAAAAGGGGGATTGGACACTCTGGATGTTTCAGGGTGAGGTCCCCTAGTTGGCATTCTAGAAGTTGTAAGAACAAACGGTTTTCTACTTCTCCAGAAACTCCCGTGACCGGGATAAACTGAGATGTTTTCTGTGCCACCTTGGTATTTACCACAGAATATGTGGCACCTGTATCATTTAGAAAGTCAAACATACAGTATTTATTTTTCTCTTTCTGACTTACTTCACTCTGTATGACAGACTCTAGGTCCATCCACGTCACTACAAATAACTCAATTTCATTTCTTTTTATGGCTGAGTATTCCATTGTATATACCATATGCTAACACATATATATGGAATCTGAAAAAAGAAAATGGTCATGAAGAACCTAGGGGCAGGATGGGAATAAAGACACAGACCTGATAGAGAATGGACTTGAGGATATGGGGAGGGGGAAGGGTAAGCTGGGACAAAGATAGAGTGTGGCATGGACATATATATACACTACCAAATGTAAAATAGATAGCTAGTGGGAAGCAGCCGCATAGCACAGGGAGATCAGCTCGGTGCTTTGTGACCACCTAGAGGGGGTGGGATAGGGAGGGAGGGAGGGACGGAGGCGCAAGAGGGAAGAGATATGGGGATATATGTATATGTATAGCTGATTCACTTTGTTATAAAGCAGAAACTAACACACCATTGTAAAGCAATTATACTCCAATAAAGATGTTAAAAAAAAAGTATATCAAAATGCATCCCACATAGCAAAAGTAAAAAAAAAAAAAAAAAAGCCAATCAACTTGTTCCCCACTGTCAGAGTTACCCGGGGCTCCTGTGGGGGAAATTAGAATCAGATGCCTCAAGTCCAAGGGAGTCCTCGGGCCTCTTAATTCATTATCAGAGTTTTCCTCTCTTTCTACCGTATGAGATGCTCCTGTCTTCCTTCTCTTATTCACCTTCTTATTCTAGAGACTGATGGATCCTCATTTGGTTTTTGTTTTATCTCCTAAATTTTGTTTAAGCTTTTTTGTCTAGGTCCCTCCTTGGGTTTTCTTTCAGACCGCTGCACCATAAGGTGGCAGCCCTCTGACTCCTTTTCTTCCTGATGCAATAGCATAAATGCTTCTACATACGAAATCTCATCTCTTTTCCCTGCTCTTTTGCAAAACACTTCTAATTGTGAGGTCGTATAATAATTGAGTGAGCCATTCAGGGGCCATCGCTCCTCTGATCCTAACATATATTGGGTACACACCCTATTACAATAATATATCACCTCTTTCTTAGTCATAGGCTCATGGCTATGTTTTGCCCGTTTATCTAATATATGCCCCAAAGGGCTCTCCTTTGGGATAGATGGAGTATTTCCCATTTTTATAAGTTTGATAACACCAAAACACAAAAGATGCAAACAAATTCCAACACAAAAGATACAAGCAAATTCCAACACAAAGAACACAAACAAATTCCAACATTGATGCACACAAAACAAAAGCAAATGAACCGGTTCCCATATCAGGTAGAGTCCAACAATTCCCCTCTCCAGTAGGGTACCCCAACCAAATGCAAAACAAATTGAGGGGGGAATTTATTCCTGGTTATACACACCAGAGCAACTTACCCAGCAAAGGTAGAGTCCGTCAACTCACAGAAGTTCGTCAATTCCTTGCTCCAACTGCCAAGTGCTGGGGTAGCTGGTGCTGCTTCAGGGAATTTTGAAGGGAATATCCTCAGGACAAATGGTCCCAGCAGCTGCTAGGGCCTTGCCCCAAAATTCCCTGACCCGGGCCAGCTAGCCACGAGCAGCAAGGCTCCTGGATGGCTAAGCCAAATTTGTTACCGAGTCCAAGTTCGCTCTGCTTGCTGCACAACAGGCCAATAAATCGGGAGACAAGGTGTTGAGGCAAGGAATATCGACTTTATTAGGAAAGCCAGGCATCTGAGAAGATGCCAGACTAGTGTCCTAGAGTACCATCTTATCGGGGTCTGGATGCTAGTTTCTTTTATAGAACAGAGAGGGGGAGGAGGTGAGGAATTAAAGTAAAAAGGCCATAAGTCTTGCAAAATATCTCCTAGTTTTTATCAGCCTCAGGGAGGGGATGTGTTAATTTCTTCTTTTCTGCAGCCATTCACAGGTGGGCAGGGTCAGGATGTTTCCCTGTGAGCTGAACAAAGGCACTTTTTTAAAATTAATTAATTTTTATTGGAGTATAGTTGCTTTACAATGTTGTGTTAGCTTCTACTGCACAGCAAAATGAATCAGCCATACATATACATATATCCCCTCCCTTTTGGATTTCCCTCCCATTTGGGATACTACAGTGCATTAAGTAGAGTTTCCTGGGCCATAAAGTATGTTCCCATCAGTTGTCTACTTTATATATAGTATCAATAGTGTATATGTGTCAGTCCCCATCTCCCAATTCCTCCCACTACCCCTTTCCCCCTTGGTATCCATACATTTATTCTCTACCTCTGTGTCTCTATTTCTGCTTTGCAAATAAGATCATCTATACTATTTTTCTAGATTCCATATATATGCATTAATATATGGTATTTGTTTTTCTCTTTCTGACTTACTTCACTCTGCATGACACTCCCTAGGTCCATCCACGTGTCTACAAATGACCCAATTTCGTTCCTTTTAGTGGCTGAGTAATATTTTATTGTATATATGTACTATACCTTCTTTATCTATTCCTTTGTTGATGGACATTTAGGTTGCTTCCATGTCCTGGCTATTGTAAATAAAAGGCACTTTAGCTTAACATTCAGGCAGAGGGGCAGGTTTCCCTGAGGCAGGCCATTATGTATGCCTATAGCTAGAGACAGAACAAAAACAATGGAAAGCAAAGGTCAAAGTGAAAGAAACGGATCCAACATGGAGTCAAATTTTGTTCTTCCCTGTTACAGTAGTACAAGCACAGCCTTCTCTCTCAAGTCTCTCCCAGCACTGTCCCTCCCCTTTCCTAGGTTTTGATAGATGCCAAGCTTGTACCCTATTTACCTCCCAAAACTAGGGGTCTTGCAGCCCCCGTCTCCTCCACCTCAACTCCCTCCCTCCCCCAGAAGTTCTCCGACCTCCATTGACTCACCCTTCCTTTTAGTAATAGGAGGGGCTCTGGCAGCGAGGTTGGTCCCAGCAGGCCTTGCGGGGTGACTCGGAGCTCACGTGCGACCCGTGGCGCTTGCGTCGGCCTTTTTGGGGTTGGCGCGGCGCAGTGCGGGTTCTGCCTTACTTTCTGTGAGGAAAGCCGGACCGTGACAGAGGAAAGAGGCCGAGGAGGAGGCCAGGACTGGGCTAGAACTGAAGGAGGACTGAGCCGGGAGGTGAGGGGCTTTACCGGCGGTGGCGGCGGCGGCAGGCGGCATCTCCCGTGAGGCGGTTGGTTGACTAGGCCGCAGCCGCCATGGCCGTGTACTTTGGGGACCATGCCAGCGGGTTCCGCCACAATGAGGTGATCGAATTCATCAACAATGAAGTCCTCGTGAACGGGGGCAGCCCTGATTTCTACGTGGACTTCTGTTCGCGGTCCTGGAATGAAGTAGAGGATCAGCTGCGCGACGTCATCACTGACCCGCAGCTGCCGTGCGCCATTAAGAGGGCCTGTGCCTGGAGCGCGCTGGCCTTGAGCGTGCGTGTGGGCGCGAGGCAGCGGGAGCAGCAGGCGTGCTGGGTTCAGCAGCTCCAGGAGAAGTTAGGGGAATGTGAGGCGGCTTCCCGGGCCGTCTCCTGCGAGCTGAGGCGCCTGTGTGAGGGGCACGAGGAGGCCGCAGTGCAGCTGCAACGCACGCAGGCCGCCTTGCGGGAGGCATTGGATGAGCGAGATATGTTGCATGGGCAACTGCTCCAGCTCCAGAGATTGGTCCATGTAGCCCCATTGGCCCCTGAAAGGGTGCCTCAGCCTCAGCCTGAGCAGCTTGGGGCCACAGCATGGGCCATGGATGCAGGGGAGCAGGGCAAGATGGTGGCTATGGGGGCACAGGGCGTGCCTCAGTCAGAGGGCCAGATGGCAGCCACTGCAGCTGTGGTTTATGTACCGGGATCCCAGAGCCCCTGGGCCCAGGTCATGCAACCCCCTGTGCCAGTGCAGGTGCCACAGCCATTCCCATTCCATATGCCATTCCCAACGGGATTCCCGTACTCGACATCTTTACCATCCTCAGCAGTTACGGAAGGAGCCGCCACCGCGACAGCAACAACAGTAGCAGCAGTCACACCCCAGAATTCTACTCCGGGAACCTACCCACCTGGCCTGTGGGCTGCAGTGGGGGCCCAGGAAGAGATAGCCCTACCGTATGACCAGAATTGCTTCTTCCAGGAGGAATATTCCAAGAACCTCCAGGGGGAATATTCCCTGGGAGACAGCAGGAGCCACAGCCAGAACGAATATCCACTGCTGCTCCAGGAAATGTATCCCCTGGGGAAGAGCGAGAGCCACAAGCAAGAAGAAGGTCCAGAGAATTCCCAGGGGACATCTCCCCCGGGAGGCAGCACAATCCATGATGTGAGAAAAAGCCCAAAGAAACAGCAGCCTCAGGAAAAGAAGGCCAAGCAACCAAAAGGGAAAAAAGCCTCAGATTCCCAGCATCGGGGGAAGCCTGCCTCATGCTTCAGTCCTAATAATTGGGAGTGCCCGTCGTGTAAAGTGACGAATTTTCAATGGCGCAAGGCCTGCTACAAATGCAAGAAAGTCTGCATGGCAGTTGAGAGTGAAGGCCCGGACCCAGGACAAACCCACTAATTTCAGGAAGGTAAGTAAGAATGGAAACACTCCAAAGAAAAAACAATTTCCTAACACCCCCCCCCCTTTTGATTAAAAAGTAATTAATTTACTTCACAGAAAATTTGAAAACCAAAATCATGATATAGAAAATTAAATGAAATAATTCATTATCCCATTACCCAAATTAAGCAATTTTTATCATCTGAGTACACACGCAAATATATATACACACACACATTTATATTCTTATTTTGTACATTTATTTTAACAAAGATAGACCACTTTGAGTATCATACTTTTAAAATAAGGGATTTCTCCTAATTTCTTGTATGTTTGCAGGGGCTGGATTCTGGATGGCTGATGCTGATTCGTTGACACCCTGGAGATGCTGAAGTCATGAAGAATTTATTTTCTTTTTCACTCATGTCTGTTTTATTAACCTTCTTTTCCTGAAAATACCATGTTTTTGCCTGGGAACAGCCGTGTGTTTTTAGAGTTATAAGCTGTATTGAATTTTAGGAGCACTGTTTTTCCTTGAAAATGCTATTGTTCCTTTGTAACCTACTGCAGTATTCATGTTTTCTTCTTGTTTTTAAGTTTTATAGGTGAGGGCCTCTTTTTGTGTCTCTGAGCCCCACAGAATTTGCTTGTTGCTGAAGAATCTGAACCTGTCCCATTAGAAGATCTCTCAAGAGTCTAAAGAAATAACTCTTCGTTTCTGACTGACCCACAACTCAGTGAGACCCCCATCCCCCCACCACTGGCTGAAGCCAAGAAGAGTGAGAAGTCGGGGTAGAAGAGATGCTTTGGCACTTATTAGGGGGAAAAGGGGGGCAAAATAATTTTGTTAGGATTTCTCTGTTGGGACATGGAATTAATTCAGAAGTGTTGGGGGGGATTGCAGTGTTAAATACCATAGATGATAGCAAATTTGTTGGATTTCATTTAAGTAATTAGTTATTGCTTGCCTAGTGTATGATAGGAGCTAGAATTATGTGGAATTATCTAGTGCACACAATAACTCTTTTTGGTGAGTTTGGTTAGATGACAGGAGAGAGCATAATTTGAGATACATTACAGATCAGAGGTGACTTATTTGTCTTGCATGTATTGTAACCTTCAGGTAAACCTAATTGATATAACATCCAGATATTTTTGCAGTTCTGGGAGCAATCTCAAAGAGACTTTAGTGGAAGGACTTGATTGCCGAACTGCTCATCTCACTGGTCCCATGTGAGACAAGTGAGTAGTGGCAAAGAGTGGAAAAGTGGCCTAACAAAATTGCAGGCAGGACTTCTCTGATACTCTCCTCATTTCCTCCCTTGAGAGGGACAGCTAGTTTCCTGGTTGCCTGAAAGATCACTGGGCGACTGTCTTAAAGAAGGACAGTGCTTGGGGGAGTGTTTGAGCCCTCAGCTTCGGGCAGCCACCATCCCAAGCCCCTTTCTGGTCAGTGGATGAAGAACAAAATGGATTCCAAGGACAGACATCGTGCTTTGGATGGCGCTTCTCTTGGGAGGACTAAATGGATTAAAACTAGAACTGGACTGGGACGGGCACGCTTGAGAATGCTCGTGGGCCCTTCTCTTACACTTGGTGTGTTCTCTGCCAGCTTCTCAGAGGCAAGTGGAGCCCTGGGGCTGGGAAGTCAGATCAGCCTCCAGTCTGAGCAAAACGTGTCCTCGAGTTCCCCCAGGAGATTCCAGCTCACCAAGCTCAACCTTTGCCAGAGGTTTCCTGATTCTAGCTAGTAATAAAGAGTGTGCACTTACTTGCTGTGTCTTCTGTGTAGTGTGTACCTCGGGGCAGGTTTGCTCAGAAGCGGCAGTTTGAATATGCATCTTCCCTCTATCCCACTGAGGTGACAGAAAATCCAATCTCATTCACTATTGAAGGGCCCCTCCTCTTCCTGTGAGTTACTCAAGAATGGGAGGGCAGAGGGTATTCTGCAGGGTCTTCAATCCATTGTGATTGTCCCTGGTACCCTCACTGTCCCAAGTCCACATGGTCCCTTGAGGGTGGGCATGTCTGCTTCTCCACAGCCAGTGGGGGTTGGGGGTGTCTTTCAGTGCCAGAAGCCCTAATGCCAAGGGTCCAGTCTCTTTAAATACCCCATGCAGCCATTTCCCTCTGGGGCTGTGCCTTCTCCCTGGGGTCCTGGCACAGAGTAAGGAGTGCTTAGGTGTCATAAGCAGCATTCTCCTCCTTTCTGTTCTCTAAGTCACTCCTGTCTCTCTTAGCCTAATTCGGTTCAAGTGGTCAGGATTATAGAAAGCCAAATACAGGCTGGCAGCGTAAACCTCCCCTGGGATAAGGGGGGGCAAGATCTGAACACCTTTGGAATGGGTATGGTGTGATGAGGGGGTGGATGATAAAAATGACCCTGTCGTACCAGAACTCTCTTCTCTCAGAGATGACTAACCGTTAACAACCTTGGTTATTTGGGATAGGAGTAAAGGAAAAGAAGAGGGCTGTCGGAATAAACGTAAAACTATTTGAGGGGGAGGAGAGGAGATAGAATGATATTCTGTAGATCCTAATGTCCCCTGTACACTTGGAAAGATGGGCATGTGCTGGTATTTTTCCTGCTGTATCTAAATTCAGTGCTGGTGCAATAGAGGAAGAGTATAAATGGTGGTGGAGCAAAGGAGGAAAGAATCAGGCCTGGCAGCAGCTAATGCCATTATTGATGGTAGGGGTGGGCCTGGCACTCGTCCCTTACAGGCACTTATGAAGGTGGTGATGCTGGAGGAGGGATATGGGTATTTCTCTGAGCAGGAGAGTGCAGGGGAGGTGGGAAGAGGCCTTTTATTTATTTTTTTTTTTAACTTTTTTTTGCAGTATTTGAATTAAATAGGATGAAAACTTGGTTTACTTTTTTTTTTAACATCTTTATTGGGGTGTAATTGCTTTACAATGGTGTGTTAGTTTCTGCTTTATAACAAAGTGAATCAGTTATACATATACATATGTTCCCATATCTCTTCACTCTTGCATCTTCCTCCCTCCCACCCTCCCTATCCCACCCCTCCAGGTGGTCACAAAGCACGGAGCTGATATCCCTGTGTTATGCGGCTGGGGAAGAGGCCTTTTGAATCCTGTGGGAGCTTCAGAGCAAGAGAAGAAAAAAATCTGTGGAGAAAGTGAAGGATCATAGCAATATTCTCTTCCACTGCACCTCCTCACCCATTCTATCACTCATACCTGCTACTGGACTCTACACAGGAGCAGTGCCTTCAAACACCCATTCCCATTTCCACAATTAGTATACCATCTATCATTTAACCCCTTCCACTCCCACTAACAAAAGCAGAATCAGAAGCACGTCAAATAAGAGCACTTCCTGTGAGAGCATCTGCTGCTAGCATAGCATATTGGCAGGTGTGGGTTACGGAAAAAAGTCCCTGTGGTAGACAAGAGGTGGCGGCAGCTTCAGTGGCAGAATGGACAGGAACAAAGGGCTCAGCATTTCTTAAGATCCCTTAGGGATGAGAGAATTATACCTTGTAAAAACCAAGGGACTGGAATGATGAAAGTGGTAAAAAATGATTCCTGGGATGCAACCATGCTTCAAATGAAGGAGATGTCTGATCCTGGACAGGAGTTCTGTCTCCTTATGGGGCAGTCCTCTTTGATTTCAGAAATGTAAGAGAGAACCAAGGAGATCTGAAACAACAGAAATCAATTTCCTGGGTAGGTCTCTGGTTATAAATATAGCTATATTTTTAAAAAGCTATAAACATAGCTTAATTTCACTTTAGAAAAATTAGAAAACAGAAAAAAAGAAAAAAAATTCAACCAGAATCTCACCACCAGAGGTACCACTGTTTATATTTTTATGTGTTTAATTCCATATCTGTACACATACACACACAGACTGGCATGATAAATTTTTTAAAAACATCCTTTACATGCAATTGTACGTATTTTATAGCCGCCTTTTTGTGATTAAAAAACCAACATGAGATCTACCCTCTTCACAAAATTTTAACTAAAATTTTACTACACTGTTAACTATAAACACAATGTTGTACAGCAGGTCTCTAGAACTTTTTCATCTTGCATAATTGAAACTTTATAGCCTTATTTTAAATTAATTTATTTTTCTTTTACACCTGGGTGCCCCAGTGTTGGAGGCCCCTTGTCCCGACTCCTCCGTAAGGAGTGTGGCTCATGCCACCTATTAAGCAAACCCCAATCCTCCTCAATGCCTTCCCTCCTACTCAAGAGTCACAGTGCAGCACCGCCTCCGCTCGGGGCCTGTGGCCAGGTGTCCGGGACAGGGCTCTGGCCCCGAGGCTGTGTAGGGGCAGGACTGCCGGAGGCCAGAACGGGGGAATGGACTGCACATGCAAGTGGCGCAAGTCTCTCCTGGGGCAGTGATGTGGGCCTCTGGCCAGGAACCATGGGGCCCCAAGGTCCAAGGCCAAAGCAACCCGAACACACAGGTTCCGCTGCACATCGTTGGGGCCAGTTGTTTCTCCCAGCAGTAGTTAGGTGTCTAGAATTCGTCCCAGGAGACCATCGCTGCCTGTACCTGGAGCCTCTCCCCTGAAGAACAGACTCAGGGCACTGCTCTCTCGGACCCAGCCCAACTGCCAGCACCCTGCGATGAGGAAACGGGCCCATTTACCCAAGCCCCTCCATCCGTAAATGTTCCCTTTTCAACAGCATGGGGGATGCCTGCAGGCCGGGGCGAGGACCAGGGCCTGGTCCGGGTGGGTGGAGTGTGGGGTTTGCCGGGACGGTAGAGTGCAATTGGAGCGCTCAGGGTATACTTTGTGGCTTCGGGTGTGTGTGGAGGTGTAAATGTGGGTACAGATGGAGGGGCAGGGAGAGAATGGGCTGGGGCGCGCTGACTGAGAGGCGTGGCTTACAGGATGGCAGAATTAGGCTCAAAGTGTGGCCACCGTTACTACATTCCCCAGAGGAAGCCAAATCTCGCGGGATCTCTCGGGATCTCGCGGGATCTCGGGGGTTCTAAGGGGGCTGGCAGGACAGCCCTAGGGTGAGAAATACCGGCGTGTGGCGGAGGCCAGAGGCTTCTGGCCCCAGACTCGTTCACAAGGAGTCTGGTTCGCACCACCTATCAAGCAAACGCCATCCTCATCGATGCGTCATCCCCCGTGCACTCCCCCACTGAGAGTCACTGTATGGCGCCTGTTCGCAGGGGCCCGTGGCCCGGTGCTGGGGACCGGGCTCAGGCCCGGAGGCTGAGCAGGGGCGGGACCGGGACTGCTGACACCAGAACGGGTGAGTGAACTGTGCATGTGATATATTAATATTAACATTTTAATATTAATCCGTGAACAGCATCTGCAAAAATGTATGTGATAAGATATTCTCATAAGCCCTAAGTATAAGAGGCTGGGGGCAAATGACAGCTACACGACCCGAGCAATCTGTGATGGAATGAGCATAGGGAAACAATGGATCATCTCACAGACCAGAAAATAGGAAAACCCTAAAATACTCTGCGAACCCAAGTACTCTACAAGTATTTACTAGAGAGCACAGTGGACCAATTTGAGAAAAGCAAGTGGAACTAGAATGGGTGCAAGCGGTATGTGGTAATGTTGATGGGGTTGGATCACCTAGGCGTTATGAACTCTCAAAACTGCATCCCAAGCTCCCTTCCAGGACAAACACACATTGAGAGGAGAGATGTCATTCTGCTCTGTATTCTCTTTTATAATAACTTTGTTTGGGATTTTACTTCTGTCACTTTCTGTTGCTCATTTTTAAATGAAATTAGTTTTCCTGAACTTGTAGAAAGAGGCACGGTTCAGCAGAGCTTTTTTAACATCTCACAGCTCATATCTTTTGATTTGGTGTGGTCTTCAAAAAGCAGTTTGGTTTCTTACGGTTCTGGAGGCTGGAAGTTCAAAATCAAGGTGTTCGCAGAGTTGGGCTATGAGGGGTGTGCAGGAAGGATCTGTTCCAGACCTCTCTCCTTAGCTTATAGGTGGCCATCTTCTACCAGTTCCTCTTCAAATCATCTCTCTATGTGTGTCTCTGTCTCTGTGTCCATATTTCCGCTTTTTATAAAGATACCAATCATATTGGATTAGGGCCCACCCTAATGACCTCATCTTTAATTACATCTGCAGTGATCCTGTTTCCAAGTAAGGGTCACATTTTGAGGTACTGGAGTTTAGTATTGCTTCATCATGTGAATTTTTAGGGGACACAATTCAACCCGTGAGAATCCTAAATATGTTTTTTTCTACTTAGACATCTGAATTTAAGAACAATTAAAACTCTCAAAGCTCTTAGAACTCTTTTCTAGTATAGTGAGTAAAGTAGATTTGAATCTCAGTACTGCCAATTGTTAGCTGTGTGATATTAAGCCAGTTCCTTATCACTTCTGTGCCTCAGTTTTCCCATCTATAAAATGGGAATAATAATACCTACTGAATAAGGATGTTATGGGGATTAAATGAAGTAATATATGAAAACGCACTTAGAACAATACTGGCTTCAGTTTATAAAATAATTTGTATGATTTGTTTTCTCAGAAGTAACAACGAAACCTAACTGGTTAGTGTTAAACAGGTAATCTCTCTGAATAGTTACCAAATACGAGCATATGGAAATGTACAATTTTAGACTTTCTTACTAATGAGAGAGAGAGTTTCGACTAATATTCCTAATGTTTTTTTTTTCCCCATAAATTTATTTATTTATGGCTGTGTTGGGTCTTTGTTGCTGTGTGCGGGCTTCTCATTGCAGTGGCTTCTCTTGTTGCAGAGCACGGGCTCTAGGCGCGTGGGCTTCAGTAGTTGTGGCTCGCAGGCTCTACAGCACAGGCTCAGTAGTTGTGGCACACGGGCTTAGTTGCTCTGTGGCATGTGGGATCTTCGCGGACCAGGGATTGAACCCATGTCCCCTGCACTGGCAGGCGGATTCTTAACCACTGCGCCACCAGGGAAGTCCCTCCTAATGGTTTTTTAAAAGAGTGATCATTTGGCTGATGGGAACATAGTGCTAAAGAAACAAACTCTTGAGCTCTAGTCTACCTAGGGGAATTAGCTTCACTCATTATCTCCATGATTTGACCAATTGAGTGAATCAGTTACAGATCGATTGGTATAGATGTCACCCATTGAATATAACAAAAGTTTTAAAAGGTAAATCAACTTTTCATTTTTTAAAGCAGTATCGTCTCTTGGTGTTCCTTGTTTTACAAAGAAGAAAAAAGCATTCTTAATTTCTGAAGAAGAAAAAATTTAACTAGCAACACATTAATTTGATTTAAGCAGCTAAAATTTCAGTTGAATGTACCACAATTTCTTTATAATTACAAGCATTGTGGTGTAGCTGGGCCACCATGCCTTTTCTTCTGACTGATCATCTTTCTACACTGTAATCATATTTTGAGGATCAGTCTGTTGCTAAAAGAAGAGTGATTTGTATTGTTGATGTAATAGAATTACTGTGTGAGTGTTGCAAATTGGAGCTTTTCATTACAAACACTGTCATAATGGATCATTTTAGCTATTGAACTTAAATGTAACTCCTAATTTCCACAACTTGAAATCAGTGGAGTACATTTATTTTTAATTAAAAGGATGCCAAAATAAAATCGAGGGAAAATGTGAAAATAAAAACAATAATTTAAAGTACTGTATTAGTTGTTGCTGTGTAATAAATTACCCAGATTTTCACAATTTAAAGCAATATACATTTATTATCTCACAGTTTATATGGGACAGGAATCTGGATATGGTTTAGCTGGGTCCTCTGCTTCAGGGTCTCTTACGAGGCTGCAGTCAAAGTGTCAGCCAGGGCTAGAGGCTCATGTGAAGGCTCCACTGTGGAAGGATTCACTTCCAAGCTCACTTACTTGGTTATTGGCAGTTGTGGTAAGCAGGATAATGGTTCCCTAAAGAAGCCTATGTCCTAATCCCTGGAACATGTGAATATGTTATGTTACATGACAAAGGGGAATTAAAGTTGCAGATAGAAATTAAGGTTGTTAATCAGCTGATCTTAAAATAGGGAGATTATCCTGGATTATCTGGGTGAGCCCAGTGTAATCACAAGGGGCATTAAAGGTAGAAGTGGGAGACAGAAGAGAAATCAGTGTGAGAGTGATACAGTGAGCTAGAGCTGTCCACTCATTGCTGCATGGCTTTGAAGATAGAAAAGGGTGGGGTGTGAGTCAAAAAATGTGGTCATGTTGTCAAAGCCAAGTTCATGTGCCCTACGCACAGTGAGGCCAAACAAACCAAAATGTAGGAGTTTGGAGCAGAGAAAGGTTTATTGCAGGACCGAGGAATGCGAATGGGTGGCTCATGCTCAGAAGACCTGAACTCCCCAATGGTTTTCAGGGAAGAGTTTTTATAGGCAAAATTTGGGGGGAGGGCTGCAGGGTGTGTGACCTTCCTCTCATTGCTTAGTGGGGAGGTAACAGGGTGATGTTCCAGGAATCTCTATCATCAGCCTTCTGGTTCCAACCAGTCTGGGGTCCATGTGCTTGTGCTCAGCCTGAAGTTGCCATCCTCCATCCGGGTGGGGGGCTTAGTTCCTGTAGAAAAACTCAGAGATATGTATCAGATTGTTATGTATATCCCTTGAGGAGGAACCAGAACCCTGCCACAGCTGCTGCATTATCATTTTTTTTTTTTTTTTTTTTTT
>NW_020172450.1:693700-728520 GCF_003031525.2 Neophocaena asiaeorientalis asiaeorientalis | reverse complement strand
TTTTTTTTTTTTTTTTTTTTTTGCGGTATGCGGGCCTCTCACTGTTGTGGCCTCTCCCGTTGCGGAACACAGACTCCGGACGCGCAGGCTCAGCGGCCATGGCTCACGGGCCCAGCCGCTCCGCGGCACGTGGGATCTTCCCAGACCGGGGCACGAACCCGCGTCCCCTGCATCGGCAGGCGGACTCTCAACCACTGCGCCACCAGGGAAGCCCCGCATTATCATTTTTTGACTGCCTTTCCTTTATTTTTGCATTCCCTCACTCTAATTAACTGTTTGAATCTGCCCTTTGGAACACAGGGGTGGTCTAAGAGGCTGAAACCTTTTTCCTATCAACAAGAAACGGGAGACAGGAAAGGCTTTTGTACTTGGGAGGGCCCCACAGGGTTCTGCTTGATTTCAGTTAGCCTCTAGAAACTGCAATAGGCAAGGAAATGGATTCTTCTCTAGAACCTCCAGAAAGGAATGCAGCACTGCTGATGCCTTGAGTTTAGCCCAGTGAGATTCAATTCAAACTTCTGATTTCCAGAACTGTAAGATAATAAAGTTGTGTTGTCTTCAACTGCTAAGTTTGTGATAATTTGTTATAGCAGCAATAGGAAACTAATGCAGCAGGATTCAGTTCTTCAGGGGTTATTGGAGTGAGGGCCCCAGTTCCTTGCTGGTGGTTGGCTTGAGGCCATCCTTAGTTCCTTGCGATGTGGACCTCTCCAGCTTGATTCATCAGAGCAACCACTCAAAAAGAGCAAAAACAAGAGAGAGCAAGAGAGCAAGAAAGCAAGCAAGAGAGAACTGAAAAGATGGAATTCACAGTGTTTTGTAACCTAGTTACACAAGAGATATCTCATCACTTTTGGTGTATTCCATTTGTTGGAAGCCAGTTATTAGATCCAACCCACAATGGAGGGGAGGGGATTACATAAGATTGTGAACTTGGGGAGACAGGGATCATGGGACTATGTCAGAAGCTGTCTACTACAAGTACTGATACAGAACTCACAGTATTTTCTTCATGTTTAAAATCATGTGAACTTCCAGCTGGCTCACTGTTCTTTGTTTAGTTTTCTCTCTCATCTGTTGTACTTTCTTTAAAATATGTATGCATGTGGATATATAGAAATATGAAGAGAATGTGAATGAAATATTAAATGTTGTGATCTCTGGTGGAAGGATTTCAAGACCTTTAAAATGTTGTTCTTTTCAAGTTTTACAATGAGCATGTTTTATATATATAATCAAAATTAAAATTTTATGAAACTATTTGAAAAATTAGAAGATAAAACTTTCCACATTTATGAACACCCTGAACTAATTTTGATATATGCATTGGGTTCTTAGGTTACTTTTTGTTGAATACAGGTCATATTCTGCATTCATGAACCATACACCCCAACACTGTTTTTCATTGCAGAATAAGTGGGTCATAGGTTTCATTGGAAAAATAATTAAAGGATTTAGAATAAATTAAAAATTTATTATGAAAACACAGAAACCTCTCTTCACCTCTTATAAGAGATACATAGCAACAGAACTTTGAAATAATAAACTGATTCTTTAAAACCACACACACAAAGGTCTTACATGTATCTAACACCTTCAGCTGTTTTTTAATGGAATTTATCATACCTCTGGATAGTTCCATATTTAGACATGTAGAAGAAAGTCTTAACTGAAAAAAAGCCACTATTCCCCTGATTTGTTATAAGTAAGAAGATTTGTTGTAACACTGAAGGTGAAGAATTCTGCTCTGAGGTTTCTCTGAAAAAAAATGACAACGTGGCAGTGATTCAAATTGGGCATCCTTTTGCCTTTATAAGAGAAGCAAAGTGAACATATTGATTTGATTTCCTCATGAGTCACATGACCAGCTAAAACACTAGCAAAGAATAATTCACATATAATTACATTCTGTCCCTAGGAAAAACTGAGTGCTTTATAAAATTGCTTTGAGCTAAGATAATATGAAAAGAAAAACATATTGTCTTTTGGAAAAATATATTCACAACATGGCTCTTTGTTATATTCCTCACTTTTAAAAGAAAGATATAGTATCCATTATTAGATAGGAGTAATCACCTTTTCATCTGCCTGCAATTTGGTTTTACACACTGAATACTTTATGTTTGATTAAAGTAATTCATAGTTGTGTGTGTGTGTGTGTGTGTGTGTTTGTGTATGTGATCTCATATGAGAGGCCAATATTTCTCTGAAGCTTAAAGACATAGCTTCTTCTGGCCAGAGAAAAGGTGACCAAATAAACAAATGACTTTATCTGCTATGGCACTTAACAGATGCACGTAACATTCGTTTTCTTTTGATCCCTGTTATTTGTGTAAGGTCGGATCTTAATAAACGGCACCACGAAACAGAGGAAAGCTTCAAGTGAGCTTTATTAGGGAGCGCTCCCGGGCGAGGTTCACTGGTCCGAGAGAAAGGGGCCAGAGAAGTCGCACCCGGGCGAGGGTTGGGCAAGATTTTATAGGGGAAGAAGGGAAAGGGGTGTGGTGAATCTGGGAGGGCGCAGGGTATTCCTTATTTGGTGGTCTCTTCGGGTATCGTGGCAATATCCGGTGCATCGTCTTGGGACCGTTAGCTATCGGTTTTACATTTGGTAGTGTATATATGTCCATGCCACTCTCTCACTTTGTCCCAGCTTACCCTTCCCCTTCCCCATGTCCTCAAGTCCATTCTCTAGTAGGTCTGCATCTTTATTTCCATCCTGCCCCTAGGTTCTTCATGACCATTTTTGTTAAAATTCCATGTATATGTGTTAGCATATGGTATTTGTTTTTCTCTTTCTGACTTACTTCACTCTGTATGACAGCCGGTTGCATCGTCTTGGGACCGTTAGTCCCGCCCCTCGAAAGGCGGGAAGGCTGGGCCCGGTGGAAAGTCCCCAGGTCAGTTACTGGAACTGGGTGGTCCGGAAAGTCTCTAGGTCAGTTTCTGGAGCTGGGTGGTCCGGAGAGTTTCGGTGTGATGCAACCTGTGAATCTGATTGCGTTCCCCTGCCTCGGGCCAGTTGGCCTTACAATTTGCACTTGTAATATTCTGTGAGATGATAAAAGGGCAAAATAAAACTAATAGTGCCTAATAATAATGATGAGAAAGTGACTGAAGGAATATTTGAAAATGTGTTTATCCTCTGTAGCATGAGAGACAACACATGATGCTGTAGAACTACTTTTAACCTTTAAAAAAATAAATGCAAACATGCATAAGGTTGACTGAGTAAAGGGAACTATATATATTAAAGTATTTGTGTTCATTTATTGTTATTATTTTCTGGTAACTTTTGAAATTTATAGCTGTGGCTTTAAACTGCACAGAACACATCACTCCTGGAAATCATTGGTTTATGTGTAATTATGTACATTCACGTGGATAAGATTTATGTTTTGAATACCTAATATTTTAAGTACCTAAGTTTCATGATGATCATATGTTATGATATGCTTTGGGATGCCAAACTATGCTATGATATATTGAAGGATGCCTTACTGCCTAGTGGCCATATAGCTGCTTTCCCAGAAGCAGTGATAAACATGGTTAGGAATGTAACAGTGATTAATACCATTAATGACATGATTAGTGGAACCAGTCATTTTCTTTCAGGTGCTTTTTTTTTTAAACATCTTTATTGGAGTATAATTGCATTACAGTGGTTTGTTAGTTTCTGCTTTATAACAAAGTGAATCAGCTATACATATACATATATGGTATATGCCCAGTAGGGGGATTGCTGGGTCGTATGGTAGTTTTATTTCTGGTTTTTTAGGGAACCTCCGTACTGTTCTCCATAGTGGCTGTATCAATTTACATTCCCACCAACAGTGCAATAGGGTTCCCTTTTTTCCCCACCCTCTCCAGCATAGATTGATTGTAGATTTTTTGATGATGGCCATTCTGACTGGTGTGAGGTGATATACCTAGTTGTGGTTTTGATTTGCATTTCCCTAATGATTAGTGGTGTTGAGCATCCTTGCATGTGTTTGTTGGCAATCTGTGTATCTTCTTTGGAGAAACACCTATTTAGGTCTTCTGCCCATTTTTGCATTGGATTGTTTATTTTTTTGATATGGAGCTGCATGAGCTGCTTGTAAATTTTGGAGATTAATCCTTTGTCAGTTGCTTCATTTGCAAATATTTTCTCTCATTCTGAGGGTTGTCTTTTTGCCTTGTTTATGTTTACCTTTGCTGTGGAAAAGCTTTTAAGTTTCATTAGGTCCCATTTGTTTATTTTTGTTTTTATTTCCATTTCTCTAGGAGGTGTGTCAAAAAGGATCTTGCTGTGATTTATGTCATAGAGTGTTCTGCCTATGTTTTCCTCTAAGAGTTTTATAGTGTCTGTCCTTACATTTCGGTCTTTAATCTATTTTGAGTTTATTTTAGTGCATGGTGTTAGGGCGTGTTCTAATTTCATTCTTTTATGTGTAGCTGTCCAGTTTTCCCAGCATCACGAAGAGACTATCTTTTCTCTATTGTATATTCTTGCCTCCATTTTCAAGGTTAAGGTGGCCATATGTGCGTGGGTTTATGTCTGGGGTTTCTATCCTGTTCCATTGATCTATATTTCTGTTTTTGGGTCAGTACCATACTGTCTTGATTACTGTAGTTCTGTAGTATAGTCTGAAGTCAAGGAGCCTGCTTCCTCCAGCTCCGTTTTTTTTCTTCTCAAGATTGTTTTGCCTATTCAGGGTATTCTGTGTTTCCATACAAATTGTGAAATTTTTTGTTCTAGTTCTGTGAAAAATGCCATTGGTAGGTTGATAGGGATTGCATTGAATCTGCAGATTTCTTTCTTTGTGACATATTTGTCTGGTTTTGGTATCAGGGTGATCGTGGCCTTGTAGAATGAGTTTGGGAGTGTTCCTCCCTCTGCTATATTTTGTAAGAGTTTGAGAAGGATAGGTGTTAGCTCTTTTCTAAATGTTTGATAGAATTCGCCTGTGAAGCCATCTGGTCCTGGGCTTTTGTTTGTTGGAAGAGTTTTCATAACAGTCTCAGTTTCAGTGCTTGTGACTGCTCTGTTTATATTTTCTATTTCTTCTTGGTTCAATCTTGGAAGGTTGTGCTCTTCTGCGAGTTTGTCCATTTCTTCGAGGTTGTGCAGTTTTTTGGCATATAGTTGCTTGTAGTAATTTCTCACGATCCTTTGTATTTCTGCAGTGTCAGTTGTTACTTCTCCTTTTCCATTTCTAATTCTGTTGATTTGATTCTTCTCCCTTTTTTTCTTGGTTAGTCTGGTTATCAATTTTGTTTATCTTCTCAAAGAATGAGCTTTTAGTTATATTGATCTTTGCTATTGTTTCCTTCATTTCTTTTTCATTTATTTCTGATCTGATCTTTATTATTTCTTTCCTTCTGCTAACTTTGGGATTTGTTTGGTCTTCTTTCTCTAATTGCTTTAGGTGTAAGGTTAGGTTTTTATTTGAGATGTTTCTTGTTTCTTGAGGTAGGATTGTATTGCTATAAACTTACCTGTTAGAACTGCTTTTGATGCATCTCATAGGTTTTCAGTCATCGTGTTTTCACTGTCATTTGTTTCTAGGTATTTTTTTTTTTTTTGTGATACGTGGGCCTCTCATTGTTGTGGCCTCTCCCACTGCGGAGCACAGGGTCTGGACGCGCCGCCTCAGCAGCCATGGCTCACGGGCCCAGCTGCTCTGCAGCATGTGGGATCTTCCCGGACAGGGGCACAAACCCGTGTCCCCTGCATCGGTAGGTGGACTCTCAACCACTGCACCATCAGGGAAGTCCTCTAGGTATTTTTTGATTTCCTCTTTGATTTCTTCAGTGATCTCTTGGTTATTAAGTAGTGTATTGTTTAGCCTCCATGTGTTTGTATTTTTTACATAGGTGTAAGGTTAGGTTTTTATTTGAGATGTTTCTTGTTTCTTGAGGTAGGATTGTATTGCTATAAACTTACCTGTTAGAACTGCTTTTGATGCATCTCATAGGTTTTCAGTCATCGTGTTTTCACTGTCATTTGTTTCTAGGTATTTTTTTTTTTTTTGTGATACGTGGGCCTCTCATTGTTGTGGCCTCTCCCACTGCGGAGCACAGGGTCTGGACGCGCAGCCTCAGCAGCCATGGCTCACGGGCCCAGCTGCTCTGCAGCATGTGGGATCTTCCCGGACAGGGGCACAAACCCGTGTCCCCTGCATCGGTAGGTGGACTCTCAACCACTGCACCATCAGGGAAGTCCTCTAGGTATTTTTTGATTTCCTCTTTGATTTCTTCAGTGATCTCTTGGTTATTAAGTAGTGTATTGTTTAGCCTCCATGTGTTTGTATTTTTTACAGATTTTTTTCCTGTAATATCTAGTCTCATAGCGTTGTGGTCAGAAAGGATTCTTGATAGGATTTCAATTTTCTTAAATTTACCAAGGCTTGATTTGTGACCCAAGATATGATCTATCCTGGAGAATGGTCCATGAGCACTTGAGAAGAAAGTGTATTCTGTTGTTTTTGGACGGAATGTCCTATAAATATCAATTAAGTCTCTCTGGTATTTTTGTGTCTTTTAAAGCTTGTGTTTCCTTATTTATTTTCATTTTGGATGATCTGTCCATTGGTGAAAGTGGGGTGTTAGAAAGTCCCTTACTATTTGCTCCCAGCAAATCCGTCCGCAATGGGGCTTCAGGTTCCATTTATCCAATAGTAAAATAAAAGTGAAAAAAACATCTGCCATAGCATTAGTTTTTTTTTTTTTAATATGTGTGAGTGCAGGTATACAGATATTTTGAAAATATTCACGTGAAATTTTGTCTCCTTTAATCTGTCAGTCATCAGAGAGATATATTACTTTTCATGTAACTACTTGACGTTTATCATGGAGTTTATTATACTTTTTGCTTTAAAATATATGTTTCTACTGCTAGTTTCAAATTTGTTTTATGCCAATAGAGTGTCAGCTAACAGGTATCATGTAAAAGGTTTAATGTAAGGATTTGCAGTCCTGTGTAGTTTTAATATTCTATCTTTTAAAATTATTATAATTTAGAGACAGTGCTAAGTCTACAAAAGGATGTATAGCATATATATTTATTTTTAAAAGTATTTGCTTTGGACGTTGGAAAGGACCTTAAAGGTCAGTGAACATCAGAACATTCCAATACTTCAGTCCTGTTTGCAACATTCCTTAAAGTGATTGTTTGGTTTGCAAGTGTCCAAGTAAATAGTTTACTCCCTCATTCTACACAACAACTTATAACCTCTGGAGAAAGCAGAGTTTTTCCTATACCAAGATGAAAGCTGACATGTGGCAACTTTCACCCAGCAGTCCCAATTTCTTCTTTTGGGAGTTTACAGAAGTAATCTAGTGTCTTTCTGTTGACTTCTCTTTTTCAGATTAAATATTACTAGGTTCTTTACCTATTATTCATGTAAAATGATTTCAAGTTCTCTCATCATTTTGACTGCTTTCATATAAACAGATTCTTAAATTATCACTCACAAAACTGAACACCATACTCAGGTGTGGTCCAAGCAAGATTATTTACTCCCATTATTTATTTATTTTATTTTATTTTATTGCAGTACGCGGGCCTCTCACTGTTGTGGCCTCTCCCGTTGCGGAGCACAGGCTCCCGACACGCAGGCTCAGCGGCCATGGCTCATGGGCCCAGCCGCGCCGTGGCATGTGGGATCTTCCCGGACTGGGGCACGAACCTGTGTCCCCTGTATCGGCAGGTGGACTCTCAACCACTGCGCCACCAGGGAAGCCGTGACTCCCATCTTTTAAATACTATATTTGTATTAATATAACCTAAATTACAACCCACTTTTTGAAGGCTAACTCATTTTGTATTAATTTTAAATTAAAATGTCCAAATCTTTTTCTTTTCTATATTTTATTAATACGTATTGTTGCTGAGTCACGTCTTTCCCATGCTGCACTTGTAGAGTTGATTTTTTGAATCCAAATTCAGGACCTTGTTCATCTTGTTAGATTTTACCTGTCATTTGCCAAACCTGTGATGATCAATCCATAGTGATTCTGATTTTTGCCAACAAAAGCATTTTCTCCTCTGCCCAGATATGTGGCATCTACTAATATCCTAGGTATGCCATTCATATTTTCAGAGAATTCACTAATCAAATTATTAAACAGGCCACAGACCAGAGAACTTCTTTGGCATATTGTTGATCTCCTTTTAGGTTAACATTATTCCATTTTAGGTCGACATTATTTTGTTAAATTGCATCCTTTGTTTTAGTTATTCAACTAGTTATACATTCCCTTAACTTTAGTGTCATCTGGCCCACATGATACTATCCTGTTAAAATTTCTCTAGCCTGTTAAAATCTGGCAAAAATCTGATATCTAAAGATACTATTTTGGAGTGTATCCTTTGTCTACCAATTATTTACCCTTCCAGAAGAGAAAATTAAAATTAAAGTGAAGTGGGTTTTGTTTGTTTGTTATTTTTAGAAAAGTTGTTGAGCCAGCAAAAAAGTTCTTCAGTGGCTGCTCTAGGACATGGTTCTGAAAGCATCATGGTGGTGCTTTACCTGTTACTGAATTACTTCATGAAATCAAATCAAACATTATTTACTGACCACTTACTCTGTTCAGAGTACTGCGATAGACAAGTAGGACACCAAGAAATAACTATATGATCCTTTTTAATGAAACACATTGTATTTTTACTGTCACAGACTGCTCTATACCTCAGTGTTAGCTAATCACCTTATAGTTCTGTGGCTGTGATCACAAGGGGGACTTTGTGATCAGGGCCAGTCTCTCTCTGAGAGATTATGAATGGCACGTTGTGAACACATCCTGTCAGAAACGAAAACCAAATCCCAAACTTTAATGTAGTCCTTTTCAACT
Organism: Neophocaena asiaeorientalis asiaeorientalis; assembly: GCF_003031525.2. NCBI lineage: Eukaryota > Metazoa > Chordata > Mammalia > Artiodactyla > Phocoenidae > Neophocaena > Neophocaena asiaeorientalis. Next base: position 719,682 of record NW_020172450.1, on the reverse strand, counting down.
TTTTTTTAACGACAAAAGATATGCATTTTATATCAAGGCGTATTGTATATATGTGCGTGTGTGTGTACGAATGTATGTTTATGTATGTGTGCACATAAGTATATGTGCATATATATATAATTATATTGCACATGTGTATGTGATGCAAAACAAATATTTCACAATATAATATTTACCCTTCTTTGCTGGTTTTTCTATGCTTGTGTAGTCTATTAAAATTGTTTAATTTGGTGACACTAAATTTCTCTGATGATGGTGGGTTTGCCATATTAGCCTTAGTCTTGAAATAGGGAGACATATACTCAAAGGTAGCAGAGATACATTCCTAGTTGAAGCACAATGAGGATGTATAGCCCTCTATATTGTCTAGGCCACCATCTCGTCTATGTGATCTAGGGTATGGTTCTTTGTAGGTTAGGGTATTCCAAGGAGAATGTTTATTTGTCTAGTCTTCCTTGGGGAAGGATAGATGTGAGCAGAATGTTGGCGGCAAGGATGCAACTGAACATTTATAAAGTGACTATTATGTACCAGCCACTGTTTAAGGTATTTTGCAAATCTGGTTAATTTGGCCTTCTAAAAGAAGTGAGGATCAGAGACTACAGTAATCTCTCTAAGGTCACTGAATTCCTTTATCTAAGAAGCCTGAATTTAGGCCCAGAAGTCTTTCTGACTTCAGAGCCTATGTACATTCTTCTATGCTGCATTAACTTGCACTTTAAAATTGGACTAGCTTTTATGTATTTGAACTACATTTTCCTTTCCACCCAATTCATAAAACTTCAGTTGTCTTTCGAGCAAGATTTCTCCTTTGGAATACAGATTGTTGTACTCCAAGTCCCTTTGTATTCCTTATTTGAGACTCAGATTTGTATGGTGGTTAATAGCATAGACTCTAGAGACTCTGGAGCCAGATATCCTGGGTTTGAATCTTGGCCCTTCCACTTTGTTAGCAGTGTAAACTTGGACAAGTTATTTAGCCTCTCAGTGCCCAAATTTTCTCATCTGTAACAATAAGATATTAGTAGGTACCTCATAGGATTCGTGTGGGGATTAAAGTGAGTGAGTAATGTAAAGCACTTAGATGGTATAGTGCCTTGCACATAGTGCTATATAAGTGTTATTATACATGTCCTGTGTGCTTACCTGTAGGCTGCATTCTGTTTCAGAAGAATAGCTAGCTGCCTGTTATGCTGTGTGAGATGCTGAAAGGACCAACCGGAAGAAAACTGTCTCATAATGCACTTTCATGGTGTTCCTTCTGACTTGGTCTGAAATTCTAGCCATTAGAGTTACTGATGGAAAACACAGAGAGAAGGAGGGGGCACTATCTCCAGAAGGACTCAGCAACTAACTCAAGTTACTAGGAAACTATGTACTCTCTTGTTCTCTGACATTAAACCAGACTTAAATATATCTGATTAAACTGGGGACTGGTAAAGGATGGAGAGGCCTAGCAGGAGGAGTTGTGGCCCACTGCCTCCAGCCCTGCTTCAATCACGGGGCTGTTTGCCTCCTCCACTCCTAGAGGCAAAATTAGCAATCTCCCTCCCCCTTGTGTATATATCCTGGGTCACTCGCTGAGCCCTAATTAAAGTTAACGTCCAAATAGTCAGTTTGAACCATATAATTGAGAGTTGACTGTATTATTCCCATTTTAAATATGAGGCAGCATAAAAAGGCTAAATAATTTGCCTTATTTGACAAATGGATATGTGGATATGTGTGGCATTATTGACATTTTGGTACAGATAATTCTCTGTTTTAAGGGACTATCTTGTGCATTGTAGGATGTTTAATACCTTCCCTAGTCTCTACCAGTAGATGCTAGTTGCACTCACCAGCTGTGCTAACCAAAAATATCTCTAAACATTGCCAAATATTCTGGGCATTTGAGGACAGGGTATAAAATTACCTCCTGTCGCGAACCACTGCCTTAGGTCATAAGCTTGTAAGGTGGGAGCTGGGATTCAAACTCAAGTCTACCTGATTCAGAATGCCATGATTTTTAACATTATGTGAAACTGTTCCTAAGAATGTGACATAGATATGCCCTGAATGGCCAAGCAGAATAAAGGAGTACATGCTACGAGAAGTCAGGTGTGGATGCCCAACTTGACCTAACTCATGATGACTGAAAAACTCGTTATAAATGGCTTCTTACATTAGAGCTTCACACTGCTAAGGGGAATGTAACAAGTGTGAGGCCTTGAGGCCCTTTCTGAAGTGAATTAAAAAAGCTTCCACAGCAGGGACACAAATGTGCAGGTGGTGTAGGAAAACCTTCAGGACATTAGGCTCTTTAACATTTGCTTCAACTACCCAAAGCATTTGAAGTAATTATGCGGAGTTCTGATATGGACCAAAATGCCTGGATACACCCAATCTATTTTATGTTTACTCACCAGAGTGAAGGTACTTGAGGAACTGGGCAGACGTCTAAATTTATTTGAAAATAGTATGGATCTGAGATTCTCCAGGAAATGCACTTAGTTTCCAGAGACAGTTATATTCTACACCCCCTTTCAGTCCTTGAAAACCTAAGAACAAAACAAAAACAAAAAGAAGGCAAACTTTGGAGCCTGGAACCCTGCATCTAGGCATCTTCCACATGATTTACTGCTCACAGTGCAGGATACAAATAATGGCCATGCCAGCATGTGAAAGCTTAAAATACATTCTAATGAAGATCACATTGTGAGCATTGCCAAAGCAGAATAAAATGCAATCAGGATTTAAATGTAGCTAAAATATTCGCTCCTTGGATTCAAACACACTGATTAATGCCAGAGACACTTATGAAATGATGATGTGTGGTCATCAGTGTTATTTTTCTTGTGGAACACTTTGTACTAAAAGCAATAAAAGAGGACTAATAAACTAAGAAGAGAATCCCTTATTCTATAAAATTAAGATGACTCAGGTGAAGTGCTTCTGTTACAGATGATCTGTGTTCCAAGATTGATAGGTTATCAGCATAACTTACTTTGAAATGTGCATACTCCCAATATTTCTGAAATATTCACCTTTCACAGCATATTCTCTTGCTTTTCTCATGTCTGCGTATAAATGTAAATTTTGTGCTTACTGTATACTCAGCTTTTTTTATTTGAGGAGCCAAAATTAGCTTTAAAGATGTCACTCATATCATTTGAAGAGGAAAACGTGCCTAAATTTAACAAGAACATTGAAGCAACTGGTAAGCATTCCTTACTTCAGTTTCATAAGTTAAGATGGTAGTTAAACAAATACATGTCCACAAAGGCTGACAAAAGACTGGGTCACAAGAGTTACTGATAACAGTACATGGTAAATACTCTTTATTACTCTACTTTGTTTGAAACACAAAACAATAATGAGCACAACAAAATAAAGCCCACCGTGTGCATCCCTCATATCTCCTGTATATTCTTTCTTTCTCATGAGGTAAGAGTTGTTAGGGAGCAAGCAGAAACTTGTTTGTACACATAAAATCACCTACTGAAAATACCACCCATTGCTAAGAATGAATTGAGTTGGTAAAGCTGTTTACTTGTTGCTCTTTTCAGATAACACTTTGATGTAGCTGATTTAGTAAGAAAAAGTGCTAGTCATGATGAAATTTCAGCATAGCAATGTAGCATTAACTACACTGTGTCTTTACTAACTATAAATATATTCCCACTATTACCATTGTGTAGCACGAAGAGGAAGAGTTTGGGAAGTGACACCTAGGTGCTAACCCTGGCTTTATGTGTGTTTACACTTTTACTCTGCTTTCATTTGTAACATAAAACTTGATAAAGACAAAATGAGGAATGTAGCTAAAATAAATGGAGTATTGTAGGAGCAAAACAATTGGTAGATTTTATTTATTAAATTATTAATACAACTAATAGGTTTGGCCTGTTGTAGTACAGTTGGAAGACTACTAGGCTAAGAACCAAGAGACCTGGATTCTAGCTGTGGTTCCGTCACTAATTAGTATGTGATTGTAAACAATTTATTTAGTCTTTCTGTGACTCAACTTTTTCATTTTTAAAATGAAGCATTGGATCAGATGATTTAGCTTCAAGTTTCCTTCCCCTCAAACATCTTACATTTCACTGACTTTGGCTTATATAGGAAGACCCGGTCTTGGCCATAGCCAGCTAAGTACTACTTTATTACCATTCATTGTGAAATTACTACTGGAGTTTAAAAGAGTTCTTTAAGAATTAGCCCAGTATACTTGAAATATAAACTATTTCAGCATGCTGCTCATTGATAAAAAACTAAGCCTAGTAGTTCAGGCAACATGATATATTAAACTACTGCACATGCCCTTTTAAAAATTGTTATATAAATGAACCAAAGATAGCCTCTGTATATTGGCCCCTAGGTTGTTTATTCCTACAGAGCAGGCTGACATCCTAGCCCAAATGCCCTCTGGCACCAACTCAAATTTTTACACATCTGATTGTTTTAAACATATCCAAATAAGCAGATTTTTAGCCATTTAGAGAGTCTGCCTGTTTTGCATACCCAGTGAAACTGCAAGACATCTGTTAGCCACAGATAAGATAAACCCTGTGGCTATAAAGACTCCCAGCCACTGCTGCCCTTCAGAGCGCTCTGACCCAGAGACTCCCTGCAGTGCTGCTGAGCCACATCACCTAGACACCTGGACCTCATCTCTGATTGCCTCTCCTGGAGTTCCCTTGCCCACATTCTCTTCTGGATGGTAACCATGCACCAGCACCAAGCCCTTGGGCAGTCTCATGCTGTGAGGGACTTCCAGCATGCATGCAAACCTGTCATTGTGTCACCCAAATAAAGCTTGCATGTGCAACTGCCATATGTGGAAATTAAAAGCACCTGAAGGAAGAAATTTCTAAATAAATAAATGATCCAAATAAGAAACCATAATGGATATTATTAAATACTTATAACTGAAGGATAATGAAACCACTATAAATCAAAACTTGTAGAATGCAGAAAAAGCAGTTAAAGAAGGACATTTATAGCCTAAAAGGAATGTATTTGAAAAGAAATATTGAAAATTACTGAGGCGAGCATTCACTTTGAAAGTTGGACAAAGAACAGTATAAAGCAACCCCCCCTGCCCCAAAATAGAAGTAACTCAGAAAAGCAGATATTAATTCGAAGAAAAGACAGAGAAACAATAGGATAAAAAACTGAAATACTAAATATTTGAAATAATTATTAAGATATAGGAACTTCTGGCAATATTGTTGAACAAGTAGAAGGCACAATTCAATAGTATTAGTATGAAAAGGGGGCCATTGTATTGCTTTGGTAGGAACTTTTGAAGTTATAACATTACTATCAATAGCTCTATTCCACTAGATAAGAAAACAAAGATGCAATGGAAAAACTTCCAGGTAAATGTATTAACAAAGTTAGATCAGTTTACTCAATTACTCAGAATAGTCCTACAAACATTAAATATACTGAATTAATGTTATTAATCTACTCCTTCTCCAAAGTACCAGGTCCAGAGGGTGTAAAAAAAGGAAGTTTTGGAGACCCTCCAGGAACAGATAATCCCTTTCTTTATTCAAACAGTTCCAGAGAGAAAAAGGGAGTGTTTTTCCTTATTTTATGAGAAATTTGTGACCCTGATACACCATATTGATAAGAATAATAAAATAAAGGACAATAATAGGCAAATATCAGAAACATAGATGCAAAAATACTGAGATGTATATTAGCAAATATAATCCAGCAACATTATTTTATTTTATTTTATTTTTGGCTGCGTTGGGTCTTCGTTGCTGCACGCGTTTTCTCTAGTTGCGGCGAGGAGGGGCTCCTCTTCGTTGCAGTGTGAGGGCTTAACACTGCGGTGGCTTCTCTTGTTGCAGAGCACAGGCTCTAGGTGCGTGGGCTTCAGTAGTTGTGGCACGCCGGCTCAGTAGTTGTGGCACGTGGGCTCTAGAGTGCAGGCTCGGTAGTTGTGGCGCATAGGCTTAGTTGCTCCGCGGCATGTGGGATCTTCCCGGACCAGGGATTGAACCCATGTCCCCTGCATTGGCAGGCAGATTCTTAACCACTGTGCCACGAGGGAAGTCCCAGCAACATATTTTTAAAAAGAAACTCAAATATATTATATTCTAAAAATTAAGAAAGATTTAATATTAGAGAATCTATTAATTAACAGAAGAAAAGAGGGATAAATAGTATCATCTTAAGAGATACAGAAAAAGCTTTTAATAAAATTAACATCTAATCATAGCAAACTATTAACTTCTTTAACCTTATCAATGGTATCTATCTACCAAAAACCTATTTAGATATCACAGTGAAATATTAAGTGCATTCTTTAATGTCAGCAAGCGGAAATGCTCATTCTCATCTTTTTCAACATTGCAATAGAAATTCTAGCCAGTACAAAAATAAAAGGAAAAAAGAAAAACAGTTATCAGAAGGGAGGGAATAAAAATTCTATGCATTCAAAGATGATTTAAGTATCTAAATAAAAATCCAAACAAATATTAAGACCAAATATTAAAACTAATCAGCAGTCTTGTTGAACCTAATTATATTTGTTTGTTTTATGGATAAATGATTTTATTTTTTAACATCTTTATTGGAGTGTGATTGCTTTACAATGTTGTGTTAGTTTCTGCTATATAACAAAGTGAATCAGTTATATGTATGCATGTATACCCATATCCCCTCCCTCTTGTGCCTCCCTACCACCCTCCCTATCCCAGCCCTCTAGGTGGTCACACATCACCTAGAGCTGAACTCCTTGTGCTATGCAGATGCTTCCCACTACAGATCTATTTTACATTTGGTAGTGTATATATGTCCATGCCACTCTCTCACTTCGTCCCAGCTTACCCTTCCCCCTCCCCATGTCCTCAAGTCTATTCTCTACATCTGCGTCTTTATTACTGTCCTGCCCCTAGGTTCATAAGAACCATTTTTTTTTCAGATTCCATTTATATGTGTTAGCATATGGTATTTGTTTCACTCTTTCTGACTTACTTCACTCTGTATGACAGACTCTAGGTCCATCAACCTCACTACAAAGAACTCAATTTTGTTTCTTTTTATGGCTGAGTAATATTCCATTGTATATATGGGCCACATCCTCTTTACCCATTCATCTGTCAATGGACACTTAGGTTGCTTCCATGTCCTGGCTATTGTAAATAGTGCTGCAGTGAACACTGTGGTACATGTCTCTTTTTGAATTATGGTTTTTGCAGGGTATATGCCCAGTAGGGGGATTGCTGGGTCATATGGTAGTTCCTTTAGTTTTTTCAGGAACTTCCATTCTGTTCTCCATAGTGGCCGTATCAATTTACATTCCCATCAACAGTGCAATAGGGTTCCCTTTTCTCCACACCCTCTCCAGCATTTATTGTTTGTAGATTTTTTGATGATGGCCATTCTGACCGGTGTGAGGTGATACCTCCTTGTGGTTTTGATTTGCGTTTCTCTAATGATTAGTGATGTTGAGCATCCTTTCATGTGTTTCCTGGCAATCTCTATATCTTCTTTGGAGAAACGCCTATTTAGGTCTTCTGCCCATTTTTGCATTGGGTTGTTTGATTTTTTGTTATTGAGCTGCATGAGCTGCTTTTAAATTTTGGAGATTAATCCTTTGTCAGTTGCTTCATTTGCAAATATTTTCTCTCATTCTGAGGGTTGTCTTTTGGTCTTGTTTATGCTCTAGTAGTTTTCTGGTAGCAACTTTAGAATCCTCTATGTATAGTATCATGTCATCTGCAAACAGTGACAGCTTTACATCTTCTTTTCCGATTTTGATTTCTTTTATTTCTTTTTCTTCTCTGATTGCTGTGGCTAAAACTGCCAAAACTATGTTGAATAATAATGGTGATAGTGGGCAACCTTGTCTTTTTCCTGATCTTAGTGGAAATGCTTTCAGTTTTTCACCATTGAGGACGATGTTGGCTGTGGATTTGTCATATATGGCCTTTATTATGTTGAGGAAAGTTCCCTCTATGCCTCCCTTCTGCGGGGTTTTTATCATAAATGGGTGTTGAATTTTGTGAAAGCTTTCTCTGCATCTGTTGAGGTGATCATATGGTTTTTCTCCTTCAGATTGTTAATATCGTGTATCACGTTGATTGATTTGCGTGTATTGAAGAATCCTTGCATTCCTGGAATAAACCCCACTTGATCATGGTGTATGATCCTTTTAGTGTGCTGTCGGATTCTGTTTGCTAGTATTTTGTTGATGATTTTTGCATCTGTATTCATCAGTGATATTGGCCTGTAGTTTTCTTTTTTTGTGGCATCTTTGTTTGGTTTTGGTATCACGGTGATTGTGGCCTCATAGAATGAATTTGGGAGTGTTCCTCCCTCTGCTATATTTTGGAAGAGTTTGAGAAAGATAGGTGTTAGCTCTTTTCTAAATGTTTCATGGAAATCGCCTGTGAAGCCATCTGTTCCTGGAGTTTTGTTTGTTGGAAGATTTTTAATCACAGTTACAATTTCAGTGCTTGTGATTGGTCTGTTCATATTTTGTATTTCTTCCTGGATCAGTCTCGGCACGTTTTGCATTTTTAAGAGTTGGTGCATTTCTTCCAGGTTGTCCATTTTATTGTCATAGTGTTTCTTGAAGTAATCTCTCATGATCCTTTGTATTTCTGCAGTGTCTGTTGTTACTTCCCCTTTTTCATTTCTAATTCTATTGATTTGAGTCTTCTCCCATTTTTTCTTGATGAGTGTGGCTAATGGTTTATCAATTTTGTTTATCTTCTCAAAGAACCAGCTTTTAGTTTTATTGATCTTTGCTATCGTTTCCTTCATTTCTTTTATTTCTAATCTGATTTTTATGATTTCTTTCCTTCTGCTAACTTTGGGTTTTTTTTTGTTCTTCTTTCTCTAATTGCTTTAGGTGCAAGGTTAGGTTGTTTATGTGAGATGTTTCCTGTTTATTAAGTTAGAATTGTATTGCTATAAACTTCCCTCTTAGAACTGCTATTGCTGCATCCCATAGGTTTTGGGTCGTCGTGTTTTCACTGTCATTTGTTTCTAGGTATTTTTTGATTTGCTCTTTGATTTCTTCAGTGATCACTTGTTTATTAAGTAGTGTATTGTTTAGCCTCCATGTGTTTGTATATTTTGCAGATCTTTTCCTGTAATTGATATCTAGTCTCATAGCGTTGTGGTCGGAAAATGTCTCTTGTGCATCAGTGTCCTGAAGTTGGCTCTCCCACCTCAGAGGCACAGCCCTGATGCCTGGCTGTAGCACCAAGAGTATTCATCCACATGGCTCAGAGTAAAAGGGAGAAAAAATAGAAAGAAAGAAAGGAAGAGGATAAAATGTAATAAAGTAAGATAAAATAAAGTTATTACAATAAAAAATAATTATGAAGATAAAAATGTTTTTGAAAAGTAAAAAAAACAAAAAAAACGGACGGCCAGAACCCTAGGACAAATGTTGAAAGCAAAGCTATACAGACAAAATCTCACATAGAAGCATACACATACACACTCACGAAAAGAGGAAAAGGGGAAAAAAATAATATATCTTGCTCCCAAAGGCCACCTCCTCAATTTGAGATGATTCATTGTCTATTCAGGTATTCCACCGATGCAGGGTACATCATGTTGATTGTGGAGATTTAATCCGCTGCTCCTGAGGCTGCTGGGAGGCATTTCCCTTTCTCTTCTTTGTTCGCACAGCTCCTGGGGTTCAGCTTTGGATTTGGACCCACCTCTGCATGTAGGGCGCCTGAGGGTGTCTGTTCCTCGCTCAGACAGGACAGGGTTAAAGGAGGAGATGATTCAGGTGCTCTTTCTCACTCAGGCGGGGGGAGGGAGGGGTACAGATGCGGGGTGAGCCTGCGGTGGCAGAGGCTGGCGTGACGCTGCAGCAGCCTGAGGCGTGCTGTGCATTCTCTCGGGGAAGTTGTGCCTGGATCATGGGACCCTGGCAGTGGCGGGCTGCACAGGCTCCCAGGAGAGGAGGTGTGGAGCATGACCTGTGCTTGCATACAGGCTTCTTGGTAGCGGCAGCAGCAGCCTTAGCATCTAATGCCCGTCTCTGGGGTCCGCGCTGTTAATCGTGCCTCGTGCCCGTCTTTGGATCTCTTTTAAGTGGCACTCTTAATCCCCTCTCCTCCAGCATCCAGAAACAAAGAGGGAAGAAAAAGTCTGTTGCCCCTTCGGCAGGTCCAGCCTTTTTCCCAGACTCCCTGCTAGCCATTGTGTACTAACCCTTTCAGGCTGTGTTCACGCCGCCAACCCCAGTCCTCTTCCTCTGATCAGACCAAAGCCCGAGCCTCAGCTCCCAGCCCCCACTCGCCCCGGCGGGTGAGCAGACAAGCCTCTCGGGCTGGTGAGTGCCGGTCAGCACCGATCCTCTGTGTGGGAATCTCTCCACTTTGCCCTCCACACCCCTGTGGCTGTGCTCTCCTCCATGGCTCCGAATCTTCCCCCCTCCGCCACCCGCAGTCTCTGCCCGGGAAGGGGCTTCCTAGTGTGTGGAAACCTTTCCTCCTTCACAGCTCCCTCCCACTGGTGCAGGTCCCGTCCCTATTCTTTTGTCTCTGTTTATTCTTTTTTCTTTTGCCTTACCCAGGTATGTGGGGTGTTTCTTGCCTTTTGGGATGTCTGAGGTCTTCTGCCAGCTTTCAGTGGGTGTTCTATAGGAGCAGTTCCACTTGTAGATGTATTTCTGGTGTATCTGTGGGGAGGAAAGTGATCTCCGCGTCATACTCTTCTGCCATCTTTCTAGCCCCCAGCACCACTTATTGAAGAGACTCTCTTTTCTCCATTGTATATTCTTGCATAAATTGTCACGGATAAGGTGGCCATGTGTGGAAGGGTTTATGTCTGGGCTTTCTATCCTGATCCACTGGTTTATATTTCCCTTTTTGTTCCAGTACCATACTGTCTTGATTACTGTAGTTTTGTAGTATAGTCTGAAGTCAGGGAGCCTGATTCCTCCAGCTCCCTTTTTCTTTCTCAAGATTGCTTTGGCTATTTGGGGTCTTTTATGTTTCCATAGAAATTGGGAAATTTTTTGTTCTAGTTCTATGAAAAATGCCATTGGTAGGTTGATAGGGATTGTATTGAATTTGTAGATTGCTTTGGGTAGTATCGTCATTGTCACAATGTTGATTCTTCCCATCCAAGAACATGGTATATCTCTCCAACTGTTTGTATCATCTTTTATTTCTTGCATCCGTGTCTTATAGTTTTCTGCATACATCTCTTGTCTCATTAGGAGGGCTTATTCCTATGTATTTTATTCTTTTTGTTGCAGTGTTAAATGCGATTGTTTCCTTAATTTCTCTTTCAGATATTTTGTCTTTAGTGTATGGGAATGCTGGAGATTTCTCTGCATTAATTTTGTATCCTGCAGCTTTATCAAATTCATTGATTAGCTCTAGTAGTTTTCTGGTAGCATCTTTAGGATTCTCTATATATAGTATCATGTCATCTGCAAGCAGTGACAGCTTTACTTCTTTTCCGAGTTGAATTCCTTCCATTTCTTTTACTTCTCGGATTGCTGTGGCTAAAGACTTCCAAAACTATGTTGAATTATAGTGTTGAGCGTGGGCAACCTTGTCTTGTTCCTGATCTTAGAGGAAATGGTTTCAGTTTTTCACCATTGAGAATGATGTTGGCTATGGGTTTGTCATATATGGCCTTTATTATGTTGAGGTAGGTTTCCTCCATGCCCACTCTCTGGAGAGTTTTTACTATAAATGGATGTTGAATTTTGTCGAAAGCTTTTTGTACATCTGTTGAGATGATCATATGGTTTTTCTCCTTCAGTTTGTTAATATGGTGTATCATATTGATTGATTTGCATATATTGAAGAATCCTTGCATTTCTGGAATAAACCCCACTTAATCACGGTGTATGATCCTTTTAATGTGCTGTTGGATTCTCTTTGCTGATATTTTGTTGAAGATTTTTGCCTCTATGTTCATCAGTGATATTGGTGTGTAGTTTTTTTTTGTGGCATCTTTGTCTGGTTTTGGTATCAGGGTGCTGATGGCCTCATAGAATGAGTTTGGGAGCGTTCCTCCCTCTGGTATCTTTTGGAAGAGTTTGAGAAGGATAGTTGTTAGCTCTTCTCTAAGTGCTTGATAGAATTCACCTGTGAAGCCATCTGGTCCTGGGCTTTTGTTTGTTGGAAGATTTTTAATCACAGTTTCAATTTCAGTGCTTGTGTTGGTCTGTTCATATTTTCTATTTCTTCCTGGTTTGATCTTGGAAGGCGGTGCTTTTCTAAGAGTTTGTCCCTTTCTTTGAGGTTGTCCATTTTATTGGCATAGAGTTGCTTGTTGTAGTCTCTCATGATCCTTTGTATTTTTGCAGTGTCAGTTGTTACTTCTCCTATTCCATTTCTAATTTTGTTGATTTGATTTTTCTCCCTTTTTTTCTTGATGAGTCTGGGTAATGGTTTATCAATTTTGTTTATCTTCTCAAAGAACCAGCTTTTGGTTTTATTGATGTTTGCTATTGTTTCCTTCATTTCTTTTTCATTTATCTGGTCTGATCTTTTTTTTTTCTTTCCTTCTCCTTTGGTTTGTTTGGTCTTCTTTTTCTAATTGCTTTAGGTGTAAGGTTAGGTTTTTATTTGAGATGTTTTTTGTTTCTTGAGGTAGGATTGTATTGCTATAGAAGTCCCTCTTAGAACTGCTTTTGCTGTATCCCATAGGTTTTGGTTCATTTTGTTTTCATTTTCATTTGTTTCAAGGTTCTTTTTGATTTCCTCTTTGATTTCTTCAGTGATCTCCTGGTTATTTAGTAGCATATTGTTTAGCCTCCATGTGTTTGTATTTTTTACAGATTTCTTTCCTGTAACTGATATCTTGTCTCATAGCATTGTGTTTGGAAAAGATACTTGATATGATAGCATTTTTGTTAAATTTCCCAGGCTTGATTTGTTACCCAAATATGATCTATCCTGGAGAATATTCCATGAGCACTTGAGAAGAAAGGGTATTATGTTGTTTTTGGATGGAATGTTCTATAAATATCAATTAAGTCTCTCTCGTATTTTTGTGTCATTTAAAGCTTGTGTCTGCTTTTCAGTTTTCTGTCTGGATGGTGTGTCCATTGGTGTAATTGAGGTGTTAAAGTCCCCCACTATTATTGTGTTAATTTCGATTTCCCCTTTTATGGCTCTTTGCATTTGCCTAATGTATTGAGGTGCTTCTATGTTGGGTGTGTAAATACAATAGTTATATCTTCTTCCTGGATTGTTCCCTTGCTCATTATGTAGTGTCCTCCTTTGTCTCTTGTAATAATTTTTATGTTAAAGTCTATCTTGTCTGATATGAGTATTGCTATTCCACCTTTGTTTTGATTTCCATTTACATGGAATATCTTTTTCCATCCCCTCACTTTCAGTCTGTATGTGTCCCTAGGTCTGAAGTGGGTCTCTTGTAGATAGCATATATATGGGTCTCGTTTTTATATCCATTCAGCCAGTCTGTGCCTTTTGGTTGGAGCATTTAATCCATTTACATTTAAGGTAATTATTGATACGTATGTTTCTATTACTGTTTTCTTAATTGTTTTGGGATTGTTTTTGTAGGTCTTTTCCTTCTCTTGTGTTTCCTGCCTAGAGAAGTTCCTTTAGTATTTGATGTAGAGCTGGTTTGGTTGTGCTGGATTCTCTTAGCTTTTGTTTGTCTGTAAAGGTTTTAATTTCTCCATCAAATCTGTATGAGATCCTTTCTGGGTAGAGTAATCTTGGTTGTAGCTTTTTCCTTTTCATCGCTCTAAATATGTCCTGTTATTCTCTTCTGGCTTGCAGATTTTCTGCTGAAAGATCAGGTGTTAACTGTATGGGGTTTCCTTTGTGTGTTATTTGTTGCTTTTCCTTTGATGCTTTTAACATTGTTTGTTTTAGTTTAATTTTTGGCAGTTTGATTAGTATGTCTCTTGGCACGTTTCTCCTTGGATTTATCCTGTATGGGACTCTCTGCACTTCCTGGACTTGGGTGGTATTTCCTTTCCCATGTTAGGGAAGTTTTCAACTATAATCTCTTCAAATATTTTCTCAGACCCTTTCTTTCTCTATTCCTGTTTTGGGACCCCTATAAATCGAATGTTGGTGCATTTAATGTTATCCCAGAGGTCTCAGACTGTCCTTAATTCTGTTCATTCTTTTTTCTTTATTCTGCTCTTTGGCAGTTATTTCCACTATTTTATCGTCCTGATCACTTATCTGTTCTGCCTCGGTTATTCTGCTATTTCTTCCTTCTAGAGTATTTTTAATTTCATTTATTGTGGTGTTCTTCATTGTTTGCTCTTACGTTCTTCTAGGTCCTTGTTAAACGCTTCTTGTATTTTCTCCATTCTATCTCCAAGATTCTGGGACCCCTATAATTTGAATGCTGGTGCATTTAATGTTGTCCCAGAGGTCTCTGAGACTGTCCTCAATTCTTTTCATCCTTTTTTCTTTATTCTGCTCTTTGGCAGTTATTTCCACTATTTTATCGTCCTGATCACTTATCTGTTCTGCCTCGGTTATTCTGCTATTTCTTCCTTCTAGAGTATTTTTAATTTCATTTATTGTGGTGTTCTTCATTGTTTGCTCTTACGTTCTTCTAGGTCCTTGTTAAACGCTTCTTGTATTTTCTCCATTCTATCTCCAAGATTGTGGATCATCTTTACTATCATTACTCTGAATTCTGTTTCACATAGACTGCTTATTTTCTCTTCATTTGTTTGGTCTGGTGGGTTTTTACCTTGCTTCTTCATCTGTTGCATTTTTCTCTGTTTTCTCATTTTCTTTAAGTTACTGTGTTTGGGGTCTCCTTTTTGCAGGCTGCAGGTTTGTAGTTCCCATTGTTTTTGGTGTCTGCCCCCAGTGGGTGAGTTTGGTTCAGTGGGTTGTGTAGGCTTCCTGCTGGAGGAGACTGGTACATGCCTTCTGGTGGGTGGGGCTGTATCTCGTCCTTCTGGTGTGCAGGACCGTTTCTGGTGGTGTGTTTTGGAGTGTTTGTGAACTTAGTATGACTTTAGGCAGCTGCTCTGCTAACGGGTGTGTTTGTGTTCCTGTCTTGCTAGTTTGGCATAGGGCCTCCAGCACTGGAGCTTGCTGGCTCTTGGGTGGAGCTGGGTCTTTGTGTTGAGACGAAGTTCTCTGGGAGAGCTCTCTGATTGATATTACGTGGGCCAGGAGGTTTCTGGTGGTCCAATGTCCTGGACTGGGCCCTCACACCTTGGAGGCTCAGGCCCGACACCTGGCTGGAGCACCAAGACCCTGCCAGCCACATGGCTCAGAGGGAAAGGAAGAAAGAAAACAAAAACAAGAACAAAAACTAAAATAACAAAATGAATAGACAGAACTGTAGGATAAATGTTAAAAGCAAAGGTTTACAGACAAAATTACACAAGAAAGCATATACATACACAGTCACCGAAAGAGAAAAAGGAGAAAAAATAAAATATACAAAAGGAAGAGAGCAACCAAACCAACAAACAAATCCACCAATGATAACAAGCATTTAAAAACTAAACTAAGATAAACATAAACCTAGAAATTAATCAGATGCAAAAAGCAAACCCCAAGCCTACAGTTGCTCACAAAGTCCACTGCCTCAATTTTGGGAACATTTGTTGTCTATTCAGGTGTTCCACAGATGCGGTGTTTATCCAGTTGATTATGGGGATTTAATCTGCTGCTTCTGAGGCTGCACTGAGAAATTTCCCTTTCTCTTCTTTGTTCACACAACTCCTGGGCTTCAGCTTTGGTTGTGGCTCTGCCTCTGCATGTAGGCTGCCGTCAGGCGTCTTTTTCCCCCCCGCCCAGACAGGAGGGGGTTAAAGCAGGTGCTGATTAGGGCTCTCTTGCTCACTGAGGCGGGGGAGAGGGAGGGGTATGGTAGTTATAATTGGAATGGTCAGTGAGCCTGAGGTGGCAGAGGCTGGCATGACGTTGCCACAGCCTGAGGCGTGCCGTGTGTTCTCCCAGGGAAGTTGTCCCTGGATAGTGGAACCCTGGCAGTGGTATGCTGCACAGTCTCACTGGGGGTGTGGGTAGTGACCTCATTTGCACACAGGATTCTTGGTGACATCGGTAGAAGCATTAGCGGTTCATGCCTGTCTCTGGGGTCTGAACTGATAGTCGTGGCTCGTGCCTGTCTCTGGAGCTTGTTTAGGTGGTGCTCTGCCTTCTGTGGGCACAGTGGGAAGGAATCCCCTCTCCTCGTGCACCCAGAAACAAAGGTCTCTTGACTTTTAGGCACTTCCAAACTTTTTCCAGGATTCCCTCCAGGCTAGCTGTGGTGCACTAGCCCCCTTCAGGCTGTCTTGCAGCCATCCCCAGTCCTCTTCCTTGGGTCTGACCTCCGAAGCCGGAGCCTCAGCTCCTAGCCCCCGCCCGCCCCAGCAGGTGAGCAAACAAGCCTCTCAGGTTGGTGAGTCCTGGTCAGCACTGATCCTGTCTGCGGGAATCTCTTCTCTTTGTCCTCTGCCCTCCTGTTGCTGTGCTCTCCTCTGTGGCTCCAAAGCTCCCCCCACCCCACCCACGTTCCATCTCTGCCAGTGAAGGGGCTTCCTAGTGTGTGGAAATATTTTCTCCTTCACAGCTCCCTCCCAGAGGTGCGGGTCATGTCCCTATTCTTTTGTCTCTGTTTTTTATTTTTTCTTTTGCCATACCCAGGTACATGGGGAGTTTTTTGCCTTTTGGGAAATCTGAGGTCTTTTGCCAGCGTACAGTAGGTGTTCTGTAGCAGTTGTTCCACATGTAGATGTATTTTTGATGTATTTGTGGGGAGGAAGGTGATACCCATGTCTTCTCTGCCATCTTGAAGGTCTCGGACCTAATGTTAATATGTACAAAACCCAGTAGTGATCCTACACACCAGCAACAGCAACTAGAAATTGCAATTGAAATTTTAAAAAATCATATTCTCAAAAGATTCATGAGGTAACTAGGTGTAAGTCTAACAACTGATGTTTAAGAACTATTTAGAGAAAATTATATTTATAACTTTATTAAGTGTCCAAAGTGTAGTGTAAATTAAAGATACATAATGGTGGAAGGCAAGGATTCAATATTGTCAAGATATCAATTCTCATTAAATTTACTTGTAAATTCAGTGCAATTACAGTCAGTGACAACTAGTTTTTTCACAGATCAGTGGAAAAATGGTGAAGAATTATCAAAACAATTTGAGGAAAAAGAAAGGTCCATTTTAACTGCTAGTTTATAAGACATATTATAAAGGTACAAAAATGAAGTGCCGTATTGTGGGGAGGAAGAGAGGGAGGGAGAAGGAGAGAAGGAGATGGGGTAGAGAGGAAGAAATGGGCCAGTAGAATAGAACTGCACATAAATAAGAAATTGGTATATGACAGAAGTGGCATTTAGATCAGAGGGAAAGGAGGGACTAATCAATAATAAGTTTGGGAATTAAAGTTTTAGAAATAAGTAGTATTCAATATTCATCATAGTGATTACCCCAATTTAATTAATGCACATTTTATTATTAACATAAAACTACTTCTTGAATGATCAGAAGACTTATCCAGGTTGTATATTATTTTTCATTTTCCTCCTTTCTCCTTTCCTCTTGGTCTATTTTTGGGGAAACAGTTGAACCTTAGGGCAGGGAAAGGAGAAAGCACTCAAGTTTCAACATACTGGTTGGAAGAAATTTGAAGTTTTTAATTAAAGTTCTATTTAGGAAAACTTCCACTTCCTGTGGCAGACTAGCTAAATAGCTAATGCTGACCAACTTGCCTACTGAGAACACCTAGAAAACACCTGAACAAAATGTTTAAAAGCATCTATTGGAAGACATAGGAAAATTAACTGGTATTGAAGAATTATGGAGTTGAGAACTGGGTAGAAGAAGGAAACTGAGTTCTGTTTTGGGGCAGCTTTTTCTCAAGGGATACTTGTTGATTTTGGAAGAGGCTGTTGAGAGCCTGAGAAGCTGAACACAGTTTATAGGGGTATCTATGGCTCACCACAGAGTGGGAAACTTTGTAAACCCTTTATGCTTTGGGTTCAGACTCCAAAGAATTATAACTTAGATTAAGGGTGACCTAGAAATACTCTGGCACTGTTGGGGGACTAAAGGTATACTTCAAATAATCTCAAACTCTATAACTGGATTACACTGATCTACATGATTAGTATCCTAGCCCTTTTCCCAGAAGCAAATGCAAATCCTCTATGGAGGAAGACAACATCATCCTAGGCCTCAGTATATTTTTTATGATGTTAATATACAACAGCCAGTCCACAATAAAAAACCAGCCAGGCACATGAAGATAGTGAAACAGGGTGACCAAAACCAAACAGATGAACAAAAAGAAAACAATACACAACAAAGAGAGAAACACAGAAAATTCTGATCATAGAATTCTGAAAACCAAACTTTAAAATAACTGCCTATTAAGATCAAGGATTATAAACAAAAAGCATAACAAAACCCTAAAAACTATAAAAGAGAGCCACATAAAAATTTTAAAACTAAGAAATACAATGAATGAAATTAAGAACTCAATGGATGGGTTTAAGAGATTAGACTCAGCTGAAGAGTTATGTAGGGAAATGGAATATGTTAGAGTAAATATGTAGACTGAAGCAAAGAGAAAAATATTTTAAAGCATACAGAAAAAGAATGTAAGAGGAAAAGGGATATTGAAAAAGTTTCTTCCCTCCTCTCTCCCTCCTTTCCTCCTCCCTCCCTCCCTTCCTCCCTTCCTTCCTTCCTTCCTTTCTCTAACTGTTCATTTTATTTTTTATTGAAGTATAGTTGATTTACTGAAATGTTCACTTTAAAATGGTAAATTGTGTTATGTGACCCTCACCTCAATTTTAAAAAAAATCTGTGTTGGTTATCCTTTTTTTTCCCCCTTGATTCTCAGAGTTCCCCTCATGCTTTTTTTTTTTCAAATTGAAATATAGTTGATTTACAATATTGTGTTAGTTTCAGGCATACAGTAAAGTGATTGTTATATATATATATATATTTCAGATTATTTTTCATTATAGGTTATTACAAGATATTGAATATTGTTCCCTGTGCTATAGCGTAAATCCTTGTTGCTTATCTGTTCTATGTATAGTAGTTTGTATATGTTAATTCCATGCTCCTAATATATCCCTCCCCTGCTGCCTGGCTTTCCCCTTGGTAACCATAAGTTTGCTTTCTGTCATGAGTCTGTTTCTGTTTTGTAAATAAGCTCATTTGTATTATTTTTTTAGATTCCCTATATATATGATATTATATAACATTTGTCTTTGTCTGACTTCACTTAGTACAGTAATCTCTAGGTCCATCCATGTTGCTGCAAATGGCAATATTTCATTCTTTTTTATGGCTGAGTAATATTCCATTGTGTATATATATCTTCTCTATCCAGTCATCTGTCGATGGACACTTAGGTTGCTTCCATGTCTTGGCTATTGTAAATAGTGCTGCTATGAATATTGGGACGTGAATATCTTTTCAAATTAGAATTTTCATCTTTTCTGGAAATATGCCCAGGAGTGGGATTGTTGGGTCATATGATAACTCTATTTTTAGTTTTTTAAGGAACCTCCATACTGTTTTCCATAGTAGCTGCACCAGTTTATATTCCCACCAACAGTATAGGAGGGTTCTCTTTCCTCCACACCCTCTCCAGCATTTACGGTTTGTAGGCTTTTTGATGATGGCCATTCTGACCAGTGTGAGGTGATACCTCATTCTGGTTTTGATTTGCATTTCTCTAATAATGAATGATGTTGAGCATCTTTTCGTGTGTCTGTTGGCCATCTGTGTATCTTCTTTGGAGAATGTCTGTTTCGGTCTTCTGCCTATTTTTTGATTGGGTTGTTTGTTTTTTTGATATTGAGCTGCATGAGCTGCTTGTATATTTTGCAAATTAAGGCCTTGTCGGTCGCATGTTTGTGACTATTTTCTCGCAGTTTGTAGGTTGTCTTTTCGTTTTGTTTATGGTGTCTTTTGCTGTGTATGATCAATTGATTTTTGACAAGGGTGCCAAGACCATTCAGTGGGGTAAAAAATAATCTTTTCAACAAATGGTGCTGGAATAAGTGTTTATCCACATGCATAAGAATGAATTTTGATTCCTACCTCACACCATAGGCACAGACTAACTCAAAATGGACCCAAATACAAGAGTTAAAGTTGTAAAATCCTTAGAGGAAGACAGGTAAAAATATGATCTTGGATTAGCTCACTATTTATTTAGTTATGACACTAAAAGTATAATCAATAAAAGAAAAAAATAGATAACTGGACTACATCAAAATTGTAAACTTGTATCCTTCAAAGGGCATTATCAAGAAACTGAAGACAACCTATAGTATGGAAGGAAATATTTGCTCATGATTTATCTGACAAGGGATTTGTATCCAGAATATGTAAAGAACTCTTATAACTCAATCACCAAAATACAAACAACCCACTTGTAAAATGGACAAAGGATCCAGATAGACTTTTCTCCAAAGAAGATATACAAATGGCCAACAAGCACATGAAAAGATATGCAACATCATTAGTTGTTAGGGGAATGCAGATTAAAAAAAATGACAATAAGGAAAGTTGGTAAAGACGTGGTGAAATTTGAGCCCTTATACATTGTTGGTGGAAATGTAAAATGGTGAAGGTGCTCTGGAAAACAGTCTGGCAGTTCCTCACATGGTTAAACAGAGTTACCTTCTGATCCAGAAATTCCACTCCTAGGTTTATACACAAGAGAAATGAAAACATATGTCCACACAAAAGTTGTAGACAAATTATTCATAGCAACATTATTCATAATGGCGAAAATGTGCCAACAAGCCAAGTGTCCAGCAGTTGATGAATAGATAAACATAATTGGTGTGATGAATAGATAAACTTAATTGGTGTGTCCATACAGTGGGTTGTTATTTAGCCATTAAAAAGGAATGAAGTACTGATGCATACTACAACATGGATGAACCTTGGAAAACATGTTAAGTGAATGAAGCTAACCACAAAAGGATACCTCTATGTTTCCATTTATATCATGTCCAGAGCAGGCAAACCCATAGATACAGAAGGTAGATTTGTTGCCAGAGGATTGGGAAAGAGAGAATTGGGAATGACTACTAACAAATATGAGGTTTCAGTTTGGGGTGATGAAAATATTCTGGAAATAGATAGTGGTGGTTGCACAGCATTGTGAATTACTAAAAACCACTGAAGTGTACACCTTAAAATGGTAAAGTTTATGGTATGTGACTTATGTATCAATAAAAAAATGCAATTTTAAAAAGTTAGTGCAATTCCAACTAAATACCAATAGATTTTACGTGGAACTTGACTGATTCTAAGATTTATTATTGAAATACTAAGGGCCAAGAATAGTGCAACAATGTTGAAGAAAATGATCTACTTGATATCAGTGTCCATTTTAAAGGTACAGTAATGAAGAGAATGTAGTATTGGCACTGGGTTGGATAAAAGACAAATGAAAATAGAGTAAAAAAAAAAAGATCTTCACATATATGGGCAAAGGAGACTGCAGAACAGTGAGGAAAAGACAATCTTTTTAATAACTGTTGCTGGGTCAGTTGGATTTTCATATGGAAAATAAAGTAAATTTGGCCTCTCACAGCATATGCAAATGCATATTCCACATCCTAAAATCAAAGGCAAAATGACACAATGTCTACAGGATAACACAAGACTATCTACATGAACTTCAGGTAGGACAAGATTTATTAAAGAGGACTGAAAAGCACTAATATAAGAGAAAAGCTTGATAAGCATACATCATTAATAGAGTTTAAAAATAGAGCCAAGACACAGAGTGGAAAAAATCATTTATAACACACATAATGGACAAAAGACTCATATCCAGAACATCTGAAGAACTTGTACTAATCAATAAGAAAAATATAGACAACCTAATAAAAAATAGGTGGGGATTTAAACCGACACTCACAAAAGAAGACATTCAAATGACCAATAAATTGTGTAAACGTGCTCTTCATTAGTAATTAGGAAAATGAAAATTAAATGCACCACAAGTTTTTACCACCAGAATGACTATAATGAAAATGATGAAAAATACCAAATATTGGCAATAATGTGGAGCAACACAAGATTTTCACTTTTAGATAAATACCCTAAAGAAATATGTGTACATTTGCCGCAAGAAAGATATATAAGAATGTTCATAGCGGAATTATTTGGAGTATCCCTAAACTTGAAAGGATCCAGATGCCCGTCGAGAGTAGAATTGATAAAGAAATTGTGTTATCATCACACAGTGAATAGCATGTGATAATGAAAATGAATGAATTACAGCTACATGTTACCAACCAATCACATGGGTGACTCTTACAAATATATATATATGTGAATGAAACATGCTAGGCACAAAAGAATATATATTGTTTTAGTCAATTTATAAAAAGTCCCAAAATACGCAAATCTGAACTGTGATGTTTAGAAATTAAGAGTGGTTAAATTCAGAGAAGAATGAAGGAGTACTGATAGGGAAGGAGTAGGATTTGGAGAGTGTTCTGGGGTAATGATCTCAATTGGCTAGGAGTTACATAGATGTTCACTTTGTGAAAACTCATTTAAGTTGTTCATTTCCATTTTGTGCACTCTTCTCTAGGTGTTTTATACTTCACAATAAAAATAAATAAAAATAGAACAATTCAACTTCTGGATATATATCCTAAAGAATTGAAAGCAGAGTCTTGAAGAGATATTTGTATACCCATGTTCATAGCATTCTCCACAATAGCCAAAAGGTGGAAGCAACCTACATGTCCATTGGTGGATGAAGGAATAAACAAAATGTAGTATATACATACAATGGAATATTATTCAGTCCTAATAAGAAAGGACAGTTTGCTACATGCTATAGCATGGGTGAACCTTGAGATCACTGTGTTAAGTGAAATCAGCCCATCACAAAAAAATACATACTGTATGATTCCAATTATATAAAGTATCTAGAATAGTCAAACTCAATAGAAAAAAAAAGAATGGTGGTTGCCAGGGCCTGGGGGAAGAGGGATATGGGGAGCTTTTGTTTATGGGTATAGACTTTCAGTTTTGCAATATGAAAAATTTCTGGAGATGAGTTGCACAATGTGAATATGTTTAATACTTCTAAAGTATGTAATCAAAATGGTTAGAATGGTAAATTTTATGTTATGTGTATTTTACCACAATTACAAATTTTAAAATTAAAAAAAGATTTAAAAAATGGCATAATTGGGACTTCCCTGGAGGTCCAGTGGTTAGGACTTTGCCTTCCAGTGGAGGGGGTACGGGTTTGATCCCTGGTTGGGGAGCTAAGATCCCATGTGCCTTACAGCCAGAAAAAACCCAAAACATAAAACAGAAGCAATATTGTAACAAATTCAATAAAGACTTTAAAAAAAATGGTATCATTGGAAAAACTGGTGAAATCCAAAATGTGTAGTTTAGCTATTAGTAGCATACCAAAGTTACTTTCTTAGTTTTGATAACTTTACTATGGCTATGAAAGACATAACAAGCTGAGTGAAGGCATTAAATAGAACTGTATATTTTTTAAAATTAATTTTTATTGGAGTATAGTTGCTTTACAATGTTGTGTTAGTTTCTGCTGTACAGCAAAGTGAATCAGTTATATGTATACATATATCCCCTCCTTTTTGGATTTCCTTCCCATTTAGGTCACCACAGAGCATTGAGTAGAGTTCCCTGAGCTATATAGTTATCTATTTTATACATAATATCAATAGTGTATATATGTCAATCCCAGTCTCCCAGTTCATCTCCCCCCTTCCCACTTTGGTGTCCATACATTTGTTCTCTATGTCTGTGTCTCTCTTTCTGCTTTGCAAATAAGATCATCTATACCATTTTTCTAGATTTCACATATATGTGTTAATATACTATATTTGTTTTTCTCTTTCTGACTTACTTCACTCTGTATGACAGTCTCTAGGTCCATCCACGTATCTACAAATGACCCAATTTCTTTCCTTTTTATGGCTAATATTCCATTGTATATATGTGCTGCATCTTTTTTTATCCATTCCTCTGTTGATGGACATTTAGATTGCTTCCATATCCTGGCTACTGTAAATAATGCTGCAATGAACATTGGGGTGCATGTGTCTTTTTGAATTATGGTTTCCTCTGGGTATATGCCCAGTAGTGGGATTGCTGGGTCATATGGTAGAACTGTGTATTGTTTTTGCAAACTTTGTGTAAGTCTAAAATTATTTTACAATAAAAAGTAAAAAACAATAAATGAAAATACATACTTGGTGAATTTCCATGCCAATTTGGGGGACAAGCTTGAATTTACAGAGCTAGATAGAATATCTGAGCACTAAAACCTCTTTTCCATTTTGGCGTTTTTCCTTCTGTTTTCCTTACACAATGACCAAACGTTCCAAAATCCCAAGATCCCAATAGCAGCAGCCAGTCAAAATATCCCATTCTCATGAATGACCAAGAGGTCCTGGATATGAAGAGGAAATATTAAACAGACTACTTCATTGTCACCAAAGCCCATATTTTCTTTGGCTATTTCAATGTTTTTATTCAAAAAGCAACTCAGGGTTTGCTACTCCATTCCCATAATAGAATGAATAGAGAAACTTGTGTCATTATTAAAAAATGTTCCAAATCCTGTAATGTGGTGTGTTGGGTTTTTTTTTCTGCCAATGTTTTTAGCTTTTCTTCAGTGCAGAAGAACATTTTGTGTTTTTCCCTGATACTGGTAAAACTTCGTGACTAAATTTACAGCTAAAAATCTTTTGTTGGAAGGAATAATTGAAAGCAGATACTCTGATGTCTTCCACTAACTTAAATCCTAACTAGAGTATTAATTTCTTGTCAAATAATGGGATAGATTTCCATTTATTAATATTAAAGGAACTTATGTAATATCTACTGCAACTTAGCTTTACATATATATATATATATATATATATATATTGCTTTTTACCTTTTTTATCTATGACCAGTAGAGCCCAATATAGTATCTTTTACATAGTATAGAGAGTAGGTCCTTAATGTTTATTGGTTACTTAAATTAAATTAAGACAAATTAAGACTGTATGTGATAAAAGAATGAAGGTGATGAGTGAACCACCTTAAAAATAAGACAACTTTTGACTTACTCTCATATCAATTGCTTAAGCAGGTTCAATGAACTCAGATTGGGACTAACGCTAGTACTTGCTATGTTGAATTAGCTAAGCTTAGTAAGAGCAGAATTGGCACTAAATTAATGGGTTGTCACTGATAGCCTTTGATCTCACCATGAGAATCATTGCCAAAGTACACAGAATCTCTTAACAAAGAAACATTTCTTTTTAAAATAAAAGATATCCAAGGTCACTTGAATCTACTCTGTGATTTTGCTTGACAAACTAAAGAAATGGGAGGATTGGAAGCATCCACCATTATTTAAGCAAAAAGATAAAAGATATGTTTTAGTGTAATGGCACAAATACTGGAGGTTTAAATTTCTAAACAGAGAAGTACTTTATAGCAGAACGTAGCTAGAGGTGACTTGGTGAGCCAGTGAAATGACACCAAGGAAGATTTTAAAGTTAAAATATGTGTTTTAAAATTTGCTATTAAAAGTGACATAGTCTATGTTTGAAAATGGAACATAGAGACAAGCATTGTACGTGAGAAATTGACATTGTTAATCATGACCATAGTTTTTTGTTTTTAACAAAAAACATCTTTAACATCTTTATTGGGAGTATAATTGTTTTGCAATGGGGTGTTAGTTTCTCCTGTATAACAAAGTGAATCAGCTATATGCATACATATATCCCCATATCCCCTCCCTCTTGCATCTCCCTGCCCTCTAAGTGGTCACAAAGCACTAAGCTGATCTCCCTGTGCTATGTGGCTGCTTCCTACTAGCTATCTATTTTACATTTAGTGTATATATGTCCATGCCACTCTCTCACTTCGTCCCAGCTTAACCTTCCCCCTCCCCGTGTCCTCAAGTGCATTCTCTACGTCCGCGTCTTTATTCCTGTCCTGCCCCTAGGTACATCAGAACCTTTTTTTTT
>NW_020172450.1:690229-693305 GCF_003031525.2 Neophocaena asiaeorientalis asiaeorientalis | reverse complement strand
CCTAGGTACATCAAAACCTTTTTTTTTTTTTTTTTTAGATTCCATTTATATGTCTTAGCATATGGTATTTTTCTCTTTCTGACTTACTTCACTCTATGACATACTCTGGGTGTATCCACCTCACTACAAATAACTCAACTTCGTTTCCTTTTATGGCTGAGTAATATTCCAATTGTATATATGTGCCACATCTTCATTATCCATTCATCTGTCTATGGACACTTAGGTTGCTTCCATGTCCTGGCTATTGTAAATAGTGCTGCAATGAACGTTATGGTACGTGACTCTTTTTGAATGATGGATTTCTCAGGGTATACGGCCAGTAGTGGGATTGCTGGGTCATATGGTAGTTCTATTTTTAGTTTTTTCAGGAACCTACATACTGTTCTCCATAGTGGCTGTATCAATTTACATTCCCGCCAACAGTGCAAGAGGGTTCCCTTTTCTCCACACCCTCTCCAGCATTTATTGTTTGTAGATGTTTTGATGATGGCCATTCTGATTGGTGTGAGGTGATACCTCATTGTAGTTTTGATTTGCATTTCTCTAATAATTAGTGATGTTGAGCATCCTTTCATGTGTTTGTTGGCAATCTCTATATCTTCTTTGGAGAAATGCCTATTTAGGTCTTCTGCCCATTTTTGTATTGGGTTGTGTGTTTTTTTGATATGGAGCTACATGAGCTGCTTATAAATTTTGGAGATTAATCCTTTGTCAGTTGCTTCATTTGCAAATATTTTCTCCCATTCTGAGGGTTGTCTTTTTGTCTCAATTACTTTTTCCTTTGCTGTGCAAAAGCTTTTAAATTTCATTAGGTCCCATTTGTTTATTTTTGTTTTTATTTCTATTTCTCTAGCAGGTGGGTCAAAAAGGATCTTGCTGTGATTTATGTCATGGTGTGTTCTGCCTGTGTATTCCTCTAAGAGTTTGATAGTGTCTGGCTTATATTTAGGTCTTTAATGCATTTTGAGTTTATTTTTGTGTATGGTGTTAGGGAATGTTCTAATTTCATTCTTTTATATGTAGCTCTCCAATTTACCCAGCACCACTTATTGAAGAGGCTGTCTTTTTTCCATTGTATAGTCTTGTGTCCTTTATCAAAGATAAGGTGACCATATGTGCATGGGTTTATCCCTGGGCATTCAATCCTTTTCCATTGATATATATTTCTGTTTTTGTGCCAGTACCATACTGTCTTGATTACTGTAGCTTTGTAGTATAGTCTGAAGACAGGGCACCTGCTTCCTCCAGCTCTGTTTTTCTTTCTCAAGATTGCTTTGGTTATTCGGGGTCTTATGTGTTTCCATACAAATTGGGAAATTCTGGGCTCTAGTTCTGTGAAAAGTGCCACTGGTAGTTTGATAGGGATTGCATTGAATCTGTAGATTGCTTTGGGTACTATAGTCATTGTCACAATGTTGATTCTTCCAATCCAAGAACGTGGTATATCTCTCCATCTGTTTGTGTCATCTTTAATTCCTTTCATCCGTTTCTTATAGTTTTCTCCATACAGGTCTTTTGTCTCCTTAATTAGGTTTATTCCTAGGTATTTTATTCTTTTTGTTGCAATGGTAAATGGGTGTGTTTTCTTAATTTCTTTTTCAGATTTTTCATCATTAGTGTAAAGGAATGCAGGAGATGTCTGTGCATTAATTTTATATCCTGTTACTTTACCTAACTCATTGATTAACTCTAGTAGTTTTCTGTTGGCATCCTTAGGATTCTCTATGTATAGTATCATGTCATCTGCAAACAGTGAGAGTTTTACTTCTTCTTTTCCAATTTGGATTCCTTCGATTTCTTTTTCTTCTCTGATTGCTGTGGCTAAAACTTCCAATACTATGTTGAATAATAGTGGTGAGAGTGGGCAGACTTGTCTTGTTCCTGATGTTAGAGGAAATGGTTTAAGTTTTTTACCTTTGAGAATGATGTTGGCTGTGGGTTTGTCATATATGGCGTTTATTGTGTTGAGGTTAAGTCCCTTCTATGCCTACTTTCTGGAGGGATTTTATCTTAAATGGTGTTGAATTTTGTCAAAAGCTTTTTCTGCATGTACTGAGATGACCATATGGTTTTTCTCCTTCAATTTGTTAGTATGCTTTATCACATTGATTGATTTCCACATATTGAAGAATCCTTGCATTCCTGGGATAAACCCCACTTCATCATGATGTATGATCCTTTTAATCTGCTGTTGGATTCTGTTTGCTAGTATTTTGTTGAGGATTTTTGCTTCTGTGTTCATCAGTAATATTGGCCTGTAGTTCTCTTTTTTTGTTACCTCTTTGTCTGGTTTTGGTATCAGGGTGATGGTGGCCTCCTAGAATGAATTTGGGAGTGTTCCTCCCTCTGCTATATTTTGGAAGAGTTTGACAAGGATAGGTGTTAGCTTTTCTCTGAATGTTTGATAGAATTTGCCTGTGAAGCCATCTGGTCCTGGACTTTTGTTTGTTGGAAGATTTTAAATCACAGTTTCAATTTCAGTGCTTGTGATTGGTCTGTTCATATTTTCTGTCTTCCTGGTTCAGTCTCAGAAGGTTGTGCTTTTCTAAGAATTTGTCCATTTCTTCCAGCTTGTCCATTTTATTGGCATAGAGTTGCTTGTAGCAATCTCTCATGATCCTTTATATTTCTGCAGCATCAGTTGTTACTTCTTTTTCATTTCTAATTCTATTGATTTGAGTCTTCTCCCT
Source organism: Neophocaena asiaeorientalis asiaeorientalis (assembly GCF_003031525.2). Classification (NCBI taxonomy): domain Eukaryota; kingdom Metazoa; phylum Chordata; class Mammalia; order Artiodactyla; family Phocoenidae; genus Neophocaena; species Neophocaena asiaeorientalis. The sequence goes on along the minus strand of NW_020172450.1, from coordinate 690,612 downwards.
TTTTTTCTTGATGAGTCTGGCTAATGGTTTATCAATTTTGTTTATCTTCTCAAAGAACCACCTTTTAGTTTTATTGATCTTTGCTATTGTTTCCTTCATTTCTTTTTCATATATTTCTGATCTGATCTTTATGATTCCATTTCTTCTGCTAACTTTGGGGTTTGTTTGTTCTTTCTCTAATCGCTTTGGTTGTCAGGTTAGGTTGTTTATTTGAGGTGTTTCTTGTTTCTTGAGGTAGGATTGTATTGCTATAAACTTTCCTCTTAGAGCTGCTTTTGCTGCATCCCATATGTTTTGGATTGTCGTGTTTTCATTGTCATTTGTTTCAAGGTATTTTTTGATTTCCTCTTTGATTTCTGTAGTGGTATCTTGGTTATTTAGTA
>NW_020172450.1:686929-687519 GCF_003031525.2 Neophocaena asiaeorientalis asiaeorientalis | reverse complement strand
TTTTCTGCATGTATTGAGATGACCATATGGTTTTTCTCCTTCAATTTGTTAGTATGCTTTATCACATTGATTGATTTCCACATATTGAAGAATCCTTGCATTCCTGGGATAAACCCCACTTCATCATGATGTATGATCCTTTTAATCTGCTGTTGGATTCTGTTTGCTAGTATTTTGTTGAGGATTTTTGCTTCTGTGTTCATCAGTAATATTGGCCTGCAGTTCTCTTTTTTTGTTACCTCTTTGTCTGGTTTTGGTATCAGGGTGATGGTGGCCTCCTAGAATGAATTTGGGAGTGTTCCTCCCTCTGCTATATTTTGGAAGAGTTTGACAAGGATAGGTGTTAGCTTTTCTCTGAATGTTTGATAGAATTTGCCTGTGAAGCCATCTGGTCCTGGACTTTTGTTTGTTGGAAGATTTTAAATCACAGTTTCAATTTCAGTGCTTGTGATTGGTCTGTTCATATTTTCTGTCTTCCTGGTTCAGTCTCAGAAGGTTGTGCTTTTCTAAGAATTTGTCCATTTCTTCCAGCTTGTCCATTATATTGGCATAGAGTTGCTTGTAGCAATCTCTCATGATCCTTTATATTT
>NW_020172450.1:683350-686835 GCF_003031525.2 Neophocaena asiaeorientalis asiaeorientalis | reverse complement strand
CAATTTTGTTTATCTTCTCAAAGAACCACCTTTTAGTTTTATTGATCTTTGCTATTGTTTCCTTCATTTCTTTTTCATATATTTCTGATCTGATCTTTATGATTCCATTTCTTCTGCTAACTTTGGGGTTTGTTTGTTCTTTCTCTAATCGCTTTGGTTGTCAGGTTAGGTTGTTTATTTGAGGTGTTTCTTGTTTCTTGAGGTAGGATTGTATTGCTATAAACTTTCCTCTTAGAGCTGCTTTTGCTGCATCCCATATGTTTTGGATTGTCGTGTTTTCATTGTCATTTGTTTCAAGGTATTTTTTGATTTCCTCTTTGATTTCTGTAGTGGTATCTTGGTTATTTAGTAGTGTATTTTTTAGTCTCCATGTGTTTGTATTTTTTACAGTTCTTTTCCTGTAATTGATATCTAGGCTCATAGCATTGTGGTCAGAAAAGAAACTTGATACAATTTCAGTTTTCTTAAATTTACCAAGGGTTGATTTGTGACCCAAGATATCTATTCTGGAGAATGTTCCATGAGCACTTGAGAAGAAAGTGTATTCTGTTGTTTTTGGATGGAATGTCTTATAAATATCAATTAAGTCCATCTTGTTTAATTTATCATTTAAATCCAGCTTTCTTTTGATTTCCATTTGTATGGAATATCTTTTTCCATCCCCTCACTTTCAGTCTGTATGTGTCCCTAGGTCTGAAGTGGGTCTCTTGTAGACAGCATATGTATGGGTCTTCTTTTTGTATCCATTCAGCCAGTCCATGTCTTTTGGTTGGAGCATTTAATCCCTTTACATTTAAAGCAGTTATCAGTATGTATGTTTCTATTACCATTTTCTTAATTGTTTTGGGTTTGTTATTGTAGGTATTCTCTATCTCTTGTGTTTCATGCCTAGAGAAGTTCCTTTATTGTAAAGCTGGTTTGGTGGTGCTGAATTCTCTTAGCTTTTGCTTGTCTGTAAAGGTTCTAATTTCTCTGTCAAATCTGAATGATATCCTTGCTGGATAGAGTAATCGTGGTTGTAGGTTTTTCCCTTTCATTGCTTTAAATATGTCCTTCCACTCCCTTCTGGCTTGTAGGGTTTCTGCTGAAGGATCAGCTGTTAAGCTTATGGGGATTCTGTTGTATGTTATTTGTTGCTTTTCCATTGCTGCTTTTAATATTTTTTCTTTGTATTTAATTTTTGGTAGTTTGATTAGTATGTGTCTTGGTGTGTTTCTCCTTGGCTTTGCCCTGTATGGAACTCTCTGTGCTTCTTGGACTTGACTATTTCATTTCACATATTAGGGAAGTTTTCAACTATAATCTCTTCAAATATTTTCTCACTACCTTTTTTTTTTTTTTTTCTTCTTCTGGGACCCCTATAATTCGAATGTTCATGAGTTTAATGTTGTCCCAGAGGTCTCTAAGACTGTCCTCAATTCTTTTCATTCTTTTTTCTTTATTCTGCTCTGTGGTAGTTATTTCCACTATTTTATCTTCCAGGACACTTATCTGTTCTTCTGCCTCAGTTATTCTGCTATTGATTCCTTCTAGATAATTTTTAATTTCATTTATTGTGTTGTTCATCATTGTTTCTTTGCTCTTTAGTTCTTCTAGGTCCTTGTTAAATGTTTCGTTTATTTTCTCCATTCTGTTTCCAAGAGTTTGGATCATCTTTACTATCATTATTCTGAATTCTTTTTCAGGTAGAGTGCCTATTTCCTCTTCATTTGTTTGGTCTGGTGGGGTTTTACCTTGCTCCTTCATCTGCTGTGTGTTTCTCTGTCTTCTCATTTTGCTTAACTTCCTGTGTTTGGGGTCTCCTTTTCGCAGGCTGCAGGTTCATAGTTCTCGTTGCTTTCGATGTCTGCCCCCAGTGGGTAAGGTTGGTTCGGTGAGTTGTCTAGGCTTCCTTGTGGAGGGGACTGGTGCATCTGTTCTGGTGGATGAGGCTGGATCCTGTCTTTTTGGTGGGCAGCACTGCATCCAGTGGTGTGTTTTGGGGTGTTTGTGAACTTATTATGATTTTAGGCAGCCTCTCTGCTAATGCCTATTGTTGTGTTCCTGTCTTGCTAGGTGTTTGGCATAGGGTGTCCAGCACTGTAGCTTGCTGGTCGTTGAGTGGTGTTGGGTCTTAGCCTTGAGATGGAGATCTCTGGGACAGTTTTTGCTGTTTGATATTATGTGGAGCTGGGAGATCTCTGGTGGACCAATTTCCTGAACTCGGCTCTCCCACCTCAGAGGCACAGGCCTGACACCCGGCCAGAGCACCAAGACCCTGTCAGCCCCACGGCTCAGAAGAAAAGCGAGAAAAAAAGAAGGAAAGATAGAAAGAAAAAATAAAATAAAAAGAAATAAATTTATTAAAATTAAAAAATTATTTAAAATTAAAAAGTATTAAAAAAGAAAAAAGAAAGAGAGCAACCAAACCAAAAAACAAGTTCACCAATGATAACAAGCATTAAAAACTATACTAAAACAAACAAAGAATCTAACAAAGCAAATGTACAGACAGAACCTTAGGACAGATGGTAAAAGCAAAGCTATATAGACAAAATCACACAAAGAAGCATACACATACACATACGCACGAAAAGGAAAAAAATATATTTATATGTAAAAAACCGGAAGTGAACAACCAAATCACTAAAGAAATCTACCAATGATAATAAACTGAAAATACTAAACTAAGATAAACGTAAAACCAGAAACAAATTAGATACAGAAAGCTAACCCCAAGTTTACAGTTGCTCCTGAAGTCCACTGCTTCAATTTTGGGATGATTCGTTTTCTATTCAGGTATTCCAGAGATGCAGCGTTCATCAAGTTGATTGTGGAGATTTAATCCACTCCTCCTGAGGCTGCTGGGAGAAATTTCCCTTTCTTTTCTTTGTTCACACAGCTCCTAGGGTTCATCTTTGGATTTGTCTCCTCCATGCATGTCGGTCCCCTGAGGGCATCTGTTCTTTGTCCGGACAGGTCAGGGTTAAGGTAGCAGCTGATTAGGTAGCTCTGGCTCAGTCAGGCTGACGGGAGGGAGGGGTACAGAATGCTGGGCTAGCCTGTGGTGGCTCAGGCCAATGTGACATTGCAACAGCCTGAGGCGCGCCATGTATTCTCCCAGGGAAGTTGTCCCTGGATCATGGCACCCTGGCAGTGGCGGGCTGCACAGACTCCTGGGAGGGAAGGTGTGGATAGTGACCTGTGCTCGCACACAGGCTTCTTGGTGACTGCAGCAGCAACCTTAGTGTCTCATACCCATCTCAGGTGTCTGCGCTGATAGCCGTGGCTCCTGCCCATTTCTGGAGCTTGTTTAGGCAGTGCTCTGAATCTCCTCTCCTTGTGCACCCCTAAACAATGGTCTCTTTCCTCTTCGGCAGTTCCAGACTTTTTCCCGGACTCCCTCCCGGCTAGCTGTGGCACAGTAGCTTCCTTCAGGCTGTGTTCATGCAGCCAACTCCAGTCCTCTCCCTGGGATCTGACCTCCAAATCCCGAGCCTCAGCTC
>NW_020172450.1:677327-682443 GCF_003031525.2 Neophocaena asiaeorientalis asiaeorientalis | reverse complement strand
AAATAAATTTATTAAAATTAAAAAATTATTTAAAATTAAAAAGTATTAAAAAAGAAAAAAGAAAGAGAGCAACCAAACCAAAAAACAAGTTCACCAATGATAACAAGCATTAAAAACTATACTAAAACAAACAAAGAATCTAACAAAGCAAATGTACAGACAGAACCTTAGGACAGATGGTAAAAGCAAAGCTATATAGACAAAATCACACAAAGAAGCATACACATACACATACGCACGAAAAGGAAAAAAATATATTTATATGTAAAAAACCGGAAGTGAACAACCAAATCACTAAAGAAATCTACCAATGATAATAAACTGAAAATACTAAACTAAGATAAACGTAAAACCAGAAACAAATTAGATACAGAAAGCTAACCCCAAGTTTACAGTTGCTCCTGAAGTCCACTGCTTCAATTTTGGGATGATTCGTTTTCTATTCAGGTATTCCAGAGATGCAGCGTTCATCAAGTTGATTGTGGAGATTTAATCCACTCCTCCTGAGGCTGCTGGGAGAAATTTCCCTTTCTTTTCTTTGTTCACACAGCTCCTAGGGTTCATCTTTGGATTTGTCTCCTCCATGCATGTCGGTCCCCTGAGGGCATCTGTTCTTTGTCCGGACAGGTCAGGGTTAAGGTAGCAGCTGATTAGGTAGCTCTGGCTCAGTCAGGCTGACGGGAGGGAGGGGTACAGAATGCTGGGCTAGCCTGTGGTGGCTCAGGCCAATGTGACATTGCAACAGCCTGAGGCGCGCCATGTATTCTCCCAGGGAAGTTGTCCCTGGATCATGGCACCCTGGCAGTGGCGGGCTGCACAGACTCCTGGGAGGGAAGGTGTGGATAGTGACCTGTGCTCGCACACAGGCTTCTTGGTGACTGCAGCAGCAACCTTAGTGTCTCATACCCATCTCAGGTGTCTGCGCTGATAGCCGTGGCTCCTGCCCATTTCTGGAGCTTGTTTAGGCAGTGCTCTGAATCTCCTCTCCTTGTGCACCCCTAAACAATGGTCTCTTTCCTCTTCGGCAGTTCCAGACTTTTTCCCGGACTCCCTCCCGGCTAGCTGTGGCACAGTAGCTTCCTTCAGGCTGTGTTCATGCAGCCAACTCCAGTCCTCTCCCTGGGATCTGACCTCCAAATCCCGAGCCTCAGCTCCCAGCCCCCAACTGCCTCAGCGGGTGAGCAGACAGGCCTCTCAGGCTGGTGAGTGCTAGTCGGCACTGGTTCTCTGTGTGGGAATCTCTCCGCTTTGCCCTCTGCACCCCTATTGCACTCTGCTCCGTGGCTCTGAAGCTTTACCCCTGCCACCTCATGTCTCCGCCAGTGAAGGAGCTTCCTAGTTTGTGGAAACGTTTCCTCTTTCACAGCTCCCTCCCAGAGGTGCAGGTCCTGTCTCTAGTCTTTTGTCTCTGTTTTTTCTTTTGCTGTACCCAGGTACGTGGGGAGTTTTTTGCCTTTTGGGAAGTCTGAGATCTTCTGCCACTGGTCAGGTGTTCTCTAGGGTTTGTTCCACATGTAGATGTATTTGTGGGGAGGAAGACGATCTCCACGTATTACTCCTCTGCCATCTATGGTCTCTCTACCATAGAGTTTTATGTGGTGGGATACTTACATTTTATTTGGAATCTAATTATGTTGTTTTCGTTTATGGAGGCAAAATCATTTTATGAGCTAATTTTTTACAGTAAAAATCTAAAGGAGAAGCTGATTAGTTTTTTTAAGAGAAGTTGGATATTTATTTATATTATTTTTATAATGATGTGTAATTTCTGAGAAATGCTGAATTCATTTTTTTCCCCTCCATTTCTAACCAGAGGACCAGAAAATGGATAAAGAAACATGTCAAATGAGTTCTACTACATTTGCTGCCAGATAGCATCTTGTTTGGTTATCGAAATGATCTCTTCTATTTAAAATGTATACATGACTAAGTAAAATGAATTTTATTACTCTCCGAGATATCTTTACTTGGCTATATTTTGGAAAGTTATAAAAGGAATATGATATAGCTACAGAAAGATCTTGGAATATTTTTACATAAAGTAATAAAATATACACATTAGAAATAGCCTTCTAGTTTGCAATTATTCATGAAAAATATATTTATATGTATAAACTACACTCTATGTGGGTAAAAATACATTCTAAGTAAAGGTAGAAGTGCAACTTACTTTAAAACAGCCTCTTATTAAAAAAATACAGGTTTAAAATAAATAGAGCAGGAAATTAATAAATAATCACAATTAGGTTTCAAATGAACATTAAGTATTCCACTAAAAGTGCAGGGTGATAATTAACAATCTCAACTTCGGGTGTATGGTGTTTCTGTGTATATCCTGTTTTCAAAACAGAATTTTAAAATAGTGAATTATAAAAGACATATTTCTTATTTTTTTATTTTTTATTTTTTGTGGTGCGCGGGCCTCTCACTGTTGTAGCCTCTCCCATTGAGGAGCACAGGCTCAGCGACCATGGCTCACGGGCCTAGCCGCTCCGCGGCATGTGGGATCTTCCCAGACTAGGGCACGAACCTGTGTCCCCTGCATTGGCAGGTGGACTCTCAACCACTGCGCCACCAGGGAAGCCTATATTTCTTATTTTTAAGAGCAAAATGCTCTTTGATGCCATTCCACTGGTACACCATGCTTTTCTATCTGGGTGCTACTATAAAAAAGTTCTTTTGAATTTAAATCCAGTAGAACACATGCAGTGTACTATTTGTACTCCCAAGGGTTCCTTCATGGATGACAGAACTTAGAGATGGGGTTTCTATAACATGATTCAATTCACAAAAATATAATTTGAACACAAACATTTATAAATATCAGTATTTTATGTAAAGAAGAATGTCTACACAAGCCAATAATGAGAACTAACTATAGCCTAGAGGAGGGTAGGCAAATTTTTTCTATAAAGGACCAGATAATAAATACTTTGTAGGCCATATGGTCTTAGTAACAGCTGCTCAGCTCTGCCATTGTACAATGAAAATAGGCCTAGATAAAATGAATAAGTGTGGCCATATTCGAATAACACCTTAATAAAAACACATGATGAGTCAGTTTGGAGCTGGGCCATAGTTTGCTAAGCTCTGTGGACTCTGTTTCTCCTAAGCCCCCTAACTAAAGTGCAGAATGTTAATAAATAAATTAGAGAATGGATGAATGAAAGAATGAATAAGTAATAAATAAACAAAACTAAAGTAGATGAAAACTAAAGGATACTTAGTCAAGACATTCTGTTGTGAAGTTGGGTGGTTAAAATAGGCAAAGTTTAGGTGTTTGATTCGTATTAAAAAGAACATGATAAACATGCATTTTGATCCTAGAAAAGTCTAATTTAACATAGTACTTTGGAAATCTCCTTTAATTCCATAGGAATTAAAATAATATTCCCCAATAATTCTATCTATATTCTACCAGTCAAGATGAGGTTTTCACAGAAGTGACATCAGCAAGATGGCAGAAAAGTAAGCAACAGACCTTCCTTTCACAGAGACACCAATTCAATAATACATGCACCAGTTTCCTTTGTGAGAAGGTTAAGAGGCTCCTGCACCCCAGGTGAGTGTGAAACTGACCACATTGAAGCCAGTAGGAAAATTCATGTCACCTCCTCATGATACTCTCTTTTCCTGGCACAGTGCCATCCTCTTGGGAGGAAACTCCCAGCTTCTGGCTTCTCCCTGGGGAAGAAGAGAGGAATCATATGTCCAGTGTTCTGACATTTCAGGGGGCTGCCCAAAGTACTAGCTTCTGTCTCACCTTCTTGGAGCACTGATATGATCCATCATGCTTTAGATGCATGGAGACCACTAAGACTTAAAAAAAAAAATTCTGGGCAACATGTTGCTGCTCCAGAGGATCTGTAGTACAGAATACAAAGGTCAATACAGCTTAATAGTCTTTTCCTCATGGGGAAAGAGAAGAATGGAACATTCTGGCTTTTTTTAGGGGTGACCTGAGGGACTGGTATCTGTCTCACCTCTCTCAAAACGTGAACAGGATCTGACATACACTAGAAGCCTGGGGCACTGAGCACATAAAAGAGCTGGACTCATGCTACTGTTCCGAAGGGCCTATGGTAAATTAGACAGGATAATACAGTTTGTGGCCTTTCCCTTAGGGGGGAAAGGGAAGAGTGGAGCAAGTGTACAAAGTTCTGGCTTTTTGGAGAGCTGCATGAGGAACTGGATTCTGTCTCACCCAACAGGATGTAGATAGGACTGAGGATACTCTACCACCTGGGAGCTACTGGAAACAATAAAAGGGATGGGTGGTGTGTTGCTACTCCATGGTCCAAAGGGACAGCAGAGAGATACCAGAAGGATCAAGAGATAGCAAGCTCCTGAAAAAAAGAAACTGGCAAATCCCTCTAATAAGGAATCTACACACAGAAGGTTAGAGAAGTCACATCCACAGAAAAGGTTTGAGAGGCCCCCCAAATCTCTAGTCAGGATGATTGATGATCTTTCCCTATACAACGTCAGTCTGTACAGCCTGGTTTCTTCACACGTATGGATACTGACACAAAGTTACAAGGTACACTAAGAAACAGGGAAAAATTGTCCAAAGGAACAAAATTAATCTCTAGAAACTGACCCTAAAGAAGTGGAGGGTATTTGAATTACCTGACAAGGAATTAAAAATAACCGCCATAAAAAAAAACCAAAAAAACCATCATGAAGGTGCTCTATGAGCTCAGGAAAACATTGTGTGAAGAAAACAAGAATTTCAGCAAAGAGAAAATACATAAAAGAACAAAACAAATTTTACAGCTAAAAAATGCAATAACTGAACTGAAAAATTCACTAGAGGGGTTCAGGAGCAGACTTGATCAAGCAGAAGAAAGAATCAGTGAACTTGAAGACAAGTCATTTGAAATTATTCAGTCAGAAATGCAAAAAAGAAAAGATAATGAAAAAGAGTGAAGGGCTTCCCTGGTGGCGCAGTGGTTGAGAGTCCACCTGCCGATGCAGGGGACGCAGGTTCGTGCCCCGGTCCGGGAAGATCCCACATGCTGCCGAGAGGCTGGGCCCGTGAGCCATGGCTGCTGAGCCTGCGCATCTGGAGCCTGTGCTCTGCAACGGGAGAGGCCACAACAGTGAGAGGCCTGCG
>NW_020172450.1:671706-677145 GCF_003031525.2 Neophocaena asiaeorientalis asiaeorientalis | reverse complement strand
GCCTGCGTACCGAAAAAAAAAAAAAAAAAAAAGAGTGAAGAAAGCTAAGGGACTTACGAGACATCGAATTTTAGGAGTCCCAAAAGGAGAAGTAAGAGAGAAAGGGGCAGAAACCTTATTCAAAGAAACTGGTTGAAGACTTCCCAAATCTAGGGAAGGAAGTGGACATCCATATTCAAGAATACCACTGGACTGGTGTTTAAAAAGAGAACACACTGAGACACAGTATAATCAAATTGTCAAAATTCAAAGACAAAGACTTGAAAACAGCAAGAGAAAAGTCACTTAGCATATACATGGGAACCCCCATAAGACTATCAGTGAATTTTTCAGCAGAAACATTGCAGGCCAGAAGGGAGCAGGATGGTAGTCTTTCAAAGTCCCAAAAGAAAATAACCTGTCAACCAACAATATCATACCTGGCGAAAATTTCTTTTAAAAATGAAGAAGAGATAAAGACATTCCCAGACAAACAAAAGCTGAGCGAGTTCATTAATAGACTTGCTGAGTGCTAAAGAGAGTCCTTCAAATTGGAACAAAAATATGCTGAACAGCAACATAAAAGCATATGAAAGTATAAAGCTCACTGGTAAATATAAATATATAGACAAATACAGAATATTGTAATATTGTAACAGTGGTATCACTTTTAATTCTGGCATAGAAATTAAAAGTAAATAAACTATAAAAATATGTTAATGAATACACAATATAAAAAGATGTGATTTGTCACATCACTAACATAAAGTGTTGGGAAAGGAGAGCAAAATGTGTAGAGTTTTTGTATGCAATTGAACTTAAATTATTATTGGTTTAAAATAAACAGTAATTGTTATAACTTCAAGACACTTTATATAATCCCCAGGATAACCACAAAGAAAATACCAATAGAAAACATGCAAAAGGAAAAGAGAAAGGAAACAAAGTGTGTCAATACAAAAAAATCAGTGAAACACAATAGAAGACAGCAAGAGAGGAAAAGACAGACAAAAGAACTACAAGACTAACAGAAAACAATCAACAACATGGCAATAGTAAATAGTAATAGTAAATCCTTCCCTGTTAATAATTACTTTAAATGTAAATGGATTAATCTCCCCAATCAAAAGACATGGAGTGACTGACTGAATTAAAAACAGGATCCAATTCTATGCTGTCTACAAGGAGACTCACCTCAGATTTAAGGATACCCATACTTGAAAGTGAAAGGATGGAATATGATATTCCATGGTTATGGCAACAGGAGACAGCAGAGGTGGCCACATATATATCAAATAGACTTCAAGTCAGAAACTGTCACAATAGACAATAAAGGACATTATATAATGATAAGAGGGTCAATTCCCCAGGAAGATGTAACAATTGTAAACATATATGCATTCCACATCAGAGTACCTAAATATATGAAGCAAACATTAGCTGAACTGAAGGGAGAAACAGACAGTAACACAGTAATGTAGATTTCAGTATCCCACTTTCAATAACAGATAGAATATCCAGACAGAAGGTCAATAAGGAAACAGAGGACTTGAATAATACTAAAGACCAAATGGACCCAACAAACATATAAAAAACAATCCACCCAACAACAGAATACACACTCTCAAGCACAACATTTCTCCAGGATAGATCACATGTTAGATCACAAGCTTTCTTAAACAAAATTTAAGAAGATCGAAATCATACTAAGTATCTTCTCTGGCTCTAATAGAATGAAAACTAGAAATCAATAGCAGAAGGAAAAGTAAATTTCAAAATATGTCAAAATTAAACTCTTGAACAACTAATGGGTAGAAGAAGAAATCAAAAGGGGAATTAGAAAATATTTTGAGACAAATGAAAATGAAGACACAACATACCAAAACTTATTGGATGCAGAAAAAGCAATATAGCAGTAAGTTTATAGGGATATATTTACAATAGAAAAGAAGGAAAATCTCAAACAACCTAACTCTACACCTCAGGGAAAAGAAAGAACAAACTAAGCTCAAAGCTGACAAAAGGAAGGAAATAATAAAGATGAGAGCAGAAATAAAGTAGGAAATAGAAAAACAATGGAAAAAATAAATGAAACTGAGTTGTTATTTTAAAAAAATAAACAGAATTGACAAATCTTCTGTTAGATTAAGAAAAACAGAGCGAAGACTCAAAATCAAATGAAAGGGGAGACATTACAGCCGATGCCAGAGAAATAAAAAAGCATTAAAAAAGAATACTATGAACAGTTATACACCAACAAATTGGACAATCTAGAAGAAATAGATAAATTCCTAGAAACATTTGACCTACCAAGACTGAATCATAAAGAAATAGAAAATTTGAACATTCCTGTAACTAGTACGTCAATTGAATCAGTATTCAAATATCTCCCAACAAAGCAAAACCCAGGACCAGATGGCTTCACTCATGAATTCTACCAAACATCTAAATAATTCATGCCAGTTCTTCTCAAATTCATCCGAAAAATTGAAGGGGAAAGAATACTTCCAAACTCATTTTATGAGGCCAGTATTAATCTGATACCAAAGCCAGAAATTAAAAACAAACAAACAAACAAACAAACAAAAAAACAAACTAAAAGAAAAGAATACCACAGGCCAGTATCCCTTATGAATATAAATGCAAAAATTCTCAACAAAATACTAGCAAACTGAATTCAACAGCACATTAAAAGGAGCATGCACCATGACCAATTAGAATTTATCCCTGTGTTGGTAATGATGGTTTAAAAACATACAAAAGTAAATTTTATAGTAAATTAAAAAACTTAATTATTTACTTCTGTTTCAACATCCCCACAAACAGGCTGTTTACACCCTGTTCAGGTGACCAGTGCACTAGTGTGATAAGGCTGGCCCCTGCCTCTAGTTCCCCTTTTTGCCCTCCCCACACTGTGACATTCAAACACACCAATGAAATCACCTCATGCCTTTTGCTTGGTACTCCATCCAGACCCCCAATAAAGGTACTTGCCCATGGGTTCTTGCTCTTTCTCTCAGCTCCTACCTGCTTGGTGGAGCCTGCTCCCTTGGTGCTCACCCTATGTGTTCCCCTCATGGAATGCAGTGACTCTGTCTCTCTAGGGCTTGTGAGTATAATACATTTTGTTTTCCTGTACCCCTCTTGTGTCCCCCTCTTGTGGCTGAACCTGACTGACCATCTCATGAAAAAAAGCATCCATCAAAGTGATACACCACATTAACAGAACAAAGCATAAAAATCACTTGATCACCTCAATAGATGCAGAAAGAGCATTGACAGATTTCAAAACCCTTTCACGATAGAAACAACAAACTAGGAATGGAAGGAAATTACCTTAACATAACAAAGGCTATATATGAAGAGCCCATAGCTAGCATCATACTCAATGGTGAAAAACCAAAAGCTTTTCCTCTAAGATCAGGATCAAGGTAAGGATGCCTACTCCTGTGACTTCATTTCAACATAGTACTAGAAGTCCTTGAGAGAGAAGTTAGGAAAGAAATATTTCCAATTTTCCAAATTGTAAAGGAAGTAGTAGATTTACATTTGTTCATAGATGATATGATCATATATATAGAAATCCCTAAAGATTCCACAAAAACTGTTGTAACTAATAAATGAATTCAGTAAAGTTGCATCCTATAAAATCAACATAAAAATCCGTTGTGCACATTGATACACTAACAATGAACACTACACTAACAATGAATAATTGTGTAACTACAAAACACTGATAAAAGAAATTAAAGCAGACAAAAATAAATGGAAAGATGTTCCACGTTTGTGAATTGGAAGCATTAATATTGTCAGAATGTCTATACTACCCCAAATAATCTACTGAGTCAGTGCAATCCCTATCAAATCCCAATGGCATTTTTATAGGAATAGAAGGAAACAATCCTAAAATGTGTAAGAAACCACAAAGGACCCCGAATAGCCAAGTCAATCCTGAGAAAGAAAAACAAAGCAGGAGGCCTCACACTTCCTGATTTGAAAATATATTACAAAGCTACAATAATCAAATAGTTTGGCACTGACAGAGAGACATATAGACTAATGGAATGTAATAGAAAACCCAGAAATAAAGCTATGTATGTAGGATCAAATGATCTTTGACAAGGGTGCTAATAATACACAATGGGGAAAGGATAGTCTCTTCAACAAATGATGCTGGGAAAACTAGATATCCACATACAAAAGAATGGAATTGGACCTTCACAAAAATCAACTTGATATTAAAGACTTAAATTTAAGACCTGAAACTGTAAAACTCCTAGAAGAAAATATAGCGGAAAAACTTTCTGACATTGGCTTGGTAATGATTTCTTGGATATGACACCAAAAATAAAAATAAACAAGTGGGACTACTTCAAACTAAAAAACTTCTGTACAGCAAAAGAAACAATCAACAGAGTGAAAAACCAACCTGTGGAATGGGTGAAAATATTTACAAACCATATATTTGATAAGGGGTTAATATCCAAAATGCATAGGGAACTTCTGTGACTTAGCATAAAAACATATAACCTGATTAAAAAATGGGCAAACAACTTCAATAGACATTTATCCAAAGTGGAGACACAAATGGCCAACAGACACATTAAAAGATGCTCCACTTCACTAATCATCAGGAAATGCACATTGAAAGCTCAATGAGATATCATCTCACATCTGTTAGAATGGCCATTATCAGAAAACCAGAAAATAACCAGTGTTGGTAAGGATGTGAAGAAATTGGAATGTTTGTGGGGATGTATAATGTCGCACCTGCTATGGAAAACAGTATGGAGGCTCCTCTGAAAGTTAAAAACAGAACTGCCATGTTATCCAGCAATCCCAATTTTGGGTGTTCAAAAACATTGAAATCGGGATCTGCTGGAGATATTTGCACTCCCATGTTCATTGTAGCAGTATTCAGAGCCAAGAGGTGGAAACAACCTAAATGTCCATTGACAGATGAACAAATAAAATGTGATATATAAATACAGTGGAATATTATTCAGACTTAAAAAGGGAGGAAATTCTGTCATATGCTGTATGAATGAACCCTTGAGGAAATTATTCTAAGTGAAATAAACCAGCACAGAGGGACAAATACTGCTTGATTCCAGTTATATGAGGTATCTAAAGTAGTAAAACTCACAGAAGCAGAAAGTAGAATGGTGGTTGTTGGCAATTGGGGGGAGGAGGAAATGGGGAGGTTCTTTCATTGCATATAAAGTTTCAGTCATGCAAGATGAAAAATTCAGAGATATGCTGTAAAACATTGTGCTTACAGTTAATAATACTATATTGTACTTAAATATTTAAGAGGGTAAATCTCATGTGTTTATTTTATAATATAATAATTTTAAAAATGAGCTTTGCATGGATCAATTATTGCAGTGGAGAATTATTTCTTCTTCCTGACTCTTCCAATAGAAAAGTAATGTTTTTGTCATATAAATGTTCTTGGAA
>NW_020172450.1:648022-671436 GCF_003031525.2 Neophocaena asiaeorientalis asiaeorientalis | reverse complement strand
TTTAATATTTACAACTGCAGAGAGAAGAGGAAACATCAGACTTGTCTCTTTTGAAGAGAAACAGTAATCCTTGTAGTGCATACTATTTTAAATATGCTATTTAAAATTCCATAAATTTTTTTCAATTTTGAAAATCAAACTCACTTGATTATTGTAACGTCACACATCACCATTCAGTATTGCACACGTGACAAGCTTGACATTTTAAAATAAAATTGTTTTGAATCATTTAGCAGTGAGAAAAGCATATAAATAATTTCGTAGTGACTAGAATATGTATTTTAGGCCAGACTCACTACAAAACGTTGACGCATTTTCTAAAACTTTCTAAAATAAAATGGACAGTTAGGCTAAGAACAACCATGAAAACGTTTACCTTCACAAATCTTTCTGTGAGAAATAAAAGCCTTAAAATTATGTGCTTATAGGGCTTCCCTGGTGGCGCAGTGGTTGGGAGTCTGCCTGCCGATGCAGGGGACATGGGTTCGTGCCCCGGTCCGGGAGGATCCCACATGCCGTGGAGCGGCTGGGCCTGTGAGCCATGGTTGCTGAGCCTGCGCGTCCGGAGCCTGTGCTCCACAACGGGAGAGACCACAATGGTGAGAGGCCCGCATACCACACACACACAAAATAATAATAATAAAAATAAATAAATTATGTGCTTATAGTCTAGTTGCCTTTTTAGCCTTAAGTATAGTATTCATGGTGACACTGTATTTTCTGACACGATACTCATTTAAATGTGTTTTTACGTTAATTCCCTTTTATAACCAGACTCTTGAGTTATTTAAGAAACAACTGTGATTACAAATGTCCTGAAACTAAGGATTGGCAATGCAATTTAAGGGAAATGAGAGTGACAAACTAGTACTTGCACTATTAGGTATTAATCTTTACTTATGCAACTTTTAAGCTGCTATGTCCATTGTTTATATTGCTCAGATATGATATCTATAATAACTGTGTGCATGTTTTATGTTACTAGGAGAAATAGTCTCATCTGAATGTTTGTCTATTTATTCAGTAACACTTCACTATGGGCCTAATGTGTACTAGTCACAGAATTAGAGATACAGATACAAAATATAAAGTCAGAGTCTCCAGGGCACTTGGTCTATGCATTACAGTTCATGCATAAGCTAATTGTTCCAAGTGACAGTTGCTAATGAAGTATATAACAAGCTTTGACACAAATATCTAAATAAGAACACAGGTAAAATAGGGGCAACAATTATATAATTGCCATCTAGAGCTAGCAGGATTTCATTCAGCAAACATTTTTGATGTTTAAAGTACTGGAAAGGATGACGTGGTCTCTGTCTTCAGGGAGTGTGTAATTTAGTGGGAGTGGGGGGAAAATGAAGTACAATACAAGATGGAACAAAATAAGTTGAAATAAGCTTTATTATAGTGGTACAAAAAGCTGATGTAGAGTGCAGAGGAAGGAATAATTAATGCCAAATGGATGGGAAAATGGGAGAAATGGGTATTCCATACCAGAATCATGACAGAAGTGATGAGGCCTGAAAATACATGGCTTACTATGGCTAGCGCATAAGATATGTGTTAGGATGCAGTCATTGAAAAAGCTAGGAGGTACATTTAAGGCCAGATGGTGACAGACCCTAAATATCATTGATAAGAAGTTTGAATTTCATTCTACAGGCAATGTGATGATGGGTAGGTAAGACAGAGCAGTGAAGGTTTTTGAGCAGTTTCCAAAAATGGTTCTAAGTCCTTTTTGTTCATTTAAAGGAATAGTGCTATATGGGTTAAGTTTCTTGAATGTTCTGCAACAATAATTTTATACAACAAATGCTTCTCTGATCTCTGCACTATATCAGTATTCCATACTTTATTATAATATTCATTTTATTTTGCCTTGTATTATACTTAGTTATTATTTTTTTTAAAGAACAGGAATCTTTTTTATAGTTTTTTTGTTTGTTTTTAATTTTATTTATTTATTTATTTATTTTTGGCTGTGTTGGGTCTTTGTTTCTGTGTGAGGGCTTCTCTAGTTGCGGCAAGTGGGGGCCACTCTTCATCGCGGTGCGCGGGCCTCTCACTATTGCGGCCTCTCTTGTTGCGGAGCACAGGCTCCAGACGCGCAGGCTCAGAAATTGTGGCTCACGGGCCTAGTTGCTCTGTGGCATGTGGGATCTTCCCAAACCAGGGCTTGAACCTGTGTCCCCTGCATTGGCAGGCAGATTCTCAACCACTGCACCACCAGGGAAGCCCTACTTAGTTATTTTTTAATGCATGTACCTCCTCCATGCTAGATTAAAAGTTCCCCAAAGGGCTTCCCTGGTGGCGCAGTGGTTGAGAGTCTGCCTGCCGATGCAGGGGACACGGGTTCATGCCCCGGTCAGGGAGGATCCCACATGCTGCAGAGTGGCTAGGCCCGTGAGCCATGGCCACTGAGCCTGCGTGTCTGGAGCCTGTGTTCCACAACGAGGGAGGCCCCAACAGTGAGAGGCCTGGAAAAAAAAAAGTTCCCCAAAGGCAGAGAGCATGTTTATATATTCATTTATCATTTATCTATAACATGCATTTAATAACAGTACCCACCTCTCTGGGTTATTATAAAGATTAAACTAAAGAAAACACATGAGAGGCTACGGATATGCTTGGTAAAAGTTTGAACTCAGGGGCCCAACTCCTTGAGTTTGAATCCCAGTTCTGTCACTTACCAGCTGTGAAATCTTGAACAGGTTACTTAATCTTTTTTTAAAACAGTTTTATTGGAATATAACTCATACCATACAATTCGTCCCTTTAACGTTTACAATACAGTTGTTTTTAGTGTATTCATAGATGTGCAACCATCATCACAGTCAATTTTAGAACATTATTATTGCCACAAAAAGAAACTCCCATACCATTTTGCTATCATCCCAGCATCCCCCTTTCCCTTTCCCTCAGCCCTATCAACCAGTAATCTACTTTCTGAGTCTGTAAATTTCCCTGTTCTGGACATTTCATATGAATGGAATCATATAATATGTGGCCTTTGGTGACTGGCTTCTTTCATTTAGTATAATGTTCTAAGATCCATTCATATATAAGCACGAGTTAGAACTTCATTCCTTTTTAAGGCAGAATAATATTCCACTGTATGGAAAATCAGATTCTGTTTATCTGTTAGTTGATGAGCATTTTAGTTTCCATCTTTTGGCTATTGTGAATAATATTGCTATAAACATTTATATATAAGTTTTTATGTGGACATATGCTTTCATTTCTATTTGATATATTATATATCTGGGAGTGGAATTGCTGGGTCACATAGTAACTCTATATTTATCGTTTGAGACACTGCCAGTCTATTTTCAGAAGTGACTGTACCATTTTACATGGTGCACTAGAACAGCTAAAGGGTTTTAATTTCTCTACATCCTTGGCAACACTTGTTGTTTTCTGATTTTTTGATTCTAGCCATACTAGCGGGTGTGAAGTTGTATTTTATTGTGGTATTGTTTTGCATTTCCATGATGACTAATGATGTCATTTGTGTATCTTCCTTGGAGAAATGTCTATTCAAGACCTTTCCCCATTTTTTAGTTGGGTTATTTGTCTTTTATTATTAAATCATAAGTATTCTTATGTATTTGGGATACAAGTTGCTTAGACATATGATTTGCAACTAGTTTCTCCCATATTGTAGGTTATCTTTTTACTTTCTTGTTGGTATCCTTTGAAGAACAAAATTTTTAATTTTGATGAAGTCAAGTTGAACTGGGTTTTTCTGTTGTTGCTCATGCTTTAGTGTCATAAGTTATATCTTGATGCATTTCAGTGTCCTTATCTGTAAAATTGTAATGATTAGGCTATCTCATAAGGTTGTTAGAATTAAATGAATATAAGTACTTAGAATAATACTTGACTCATTAACTGTTATCTGTCAATATGAACGTTGCTTTTAGTATTATTATATAAAACAAGTAAAACAGTGCCAGGCACATTGTAGGGACTCAGTAATGTTAGCTCTTATTATGTAACAAGAATGTCCTGTATGTGATTAAATAATAAAATATGCACTGAGTGGAAAATAAATATAAATATTTTGGAAGGAAATATTTTTAGGAGAAAAAGATCCATTTTATTTAAAAAAAGATTAAAAGGGCATAATTCTAAATATTTTATCTAAAGTTCTTTATATTAAAAAAATAAGACCAGGACAATGATGAATAGTTCAAAAATTTCCTTTAATATGGTGCCTTTTATTCTGTCTTTAGCTCTGACTTGGGTGGTCATCAGGGATAATTTGGATTTTATGATAATAGAGGAAATGGCAAGTCAGTTGTGAAATATTATGGCAATAATGACTTTGTACTAAAGATAAATCCTTTATCTTCTCCAAAGTAATATGATGTGTCAATAAATGTAAAGTAAAAGGACATACATATTTGTTTAGCCAACAACCTTTAGGGAAGCTTGCCATGTATAATAATAAGACAATTTTAATAATTTTCATTTAGACAAAAGAAGTTTGGGAAAATGCATCAAAATTTCTTTCTGTTTTTCTTTAGGCTTAGTCCTAAGCATGTGTGCTATATAGATGGACATTCATTCAAATGAAAATATAATTGTGTCAATATAAAAAAAATTGTTGACAACCAGGAGAAATGTACATGTAAATTATATACACAGGAAAGAAAGATGGAACTGGAAGATCCGTAGCTAAAGAGGAAATTGGGATTCTTATTAAAGAGAGACCAATTATTAACTCATTGATTGTTCACATTTATTTTTCTTTTGTCCACTACAATTCTTACTTGCCCATCACAGGTCTCCTTGTTTATTATAGCATTAATTGCTATCAGTGACAGACAGTGTTTCTGAATATTACAACTATGTGAAAATTGCACACTTGCTTTCTCAGTCTGGGCTTTTCTCAAAATCAGAGTAAACAGAATGGTCTTAAGGAGACTTCCTGAGCTAAGGAGTGATTATTTTTCTCTCTTTAGTAATAATTTAATACTAGGGCTTTGGTATCAGGTAAAGCTGAATCTTTGTGTAGAGAGATTGGGATCTGTTTTTTGTAAGTTTTGATATAGCTGACTAGACAGGGAAATGGCTGAGGCTGTCCCTACTCCTGTGGGAATCTAATATGAAAGCATCTGATCAAGGCTCTGTTGAGAAAAGGACTCTCTGCTCTTGTCTATCTCACTAGGGACCTTTGAAGAGGTTATTCATTCTGACTCTGTTCTTCAAACCAGAGGATCAGAGCAGGAGACAAGGTTTTTCACCTTAGTTGATAGAATGTTTGGTAGCTTTTTATTTGCTTTACTTTTTCTTTATAACGACAAAGGGCTTTGCTTAGTTCTTAGCGTCCCTCCTTAACAGAGTGGAATTAATGTTATCACATTGGAATTAATGTTACGATTTCCAAGTAACATGCTTCCCCCCTCTTTACGGAATGCCGTCTTGTTATTATCTGTGTGGTAAATTTCCCCTACTGCTCTTAGAGTCTATGGAGTTTTTCTCTCTTCTAGGAAAATTTCCCTGACTCCTCTCTGCTCCCTCTTCTATGTTCCCGGCTACCCTGTATATTTCTCCATTAAAGTAATTATCATATTATATTAAGTTTATATTTACCACTCCTTTCATAATTTAAACAGTAAGCTCATTGAAGGCAAGACTCACCTTTTCAAACCATGTATCACTAAATTCTGTCCTCTTATAATAAGTAGTCAATTCATATGTATTCAGTAGTTCAAACACTTTAAATACCAAAATTGCTTCAGTTAAAAAATGTTTCTGCTAGGTTTGGCAGATTAAAGATAGCTGCAAAGTATTTGACATTCCTCTCTTTAAATGTGGGCTGGTTTATGATTGTTTTGACTAACAGAATATGATGGCCTAACCATTAAAAGAGCTTCCACAATGGTCTCTCAGAACCCTGAACTGTCATGTAAGGAATCTAACAATATGGCTGGAAAGACCAGTGGGAGAGGTCTAGAAACAACAAAGAAAGGGAGAAGGGCCTACCTATGGCCAGCCTTCTAGCCAATTCTGCCAAGGTTCCAGGCATGTGAGTGAAACTGGTACCCTCCAGATCAGTCTAGCTGCTTGTTGAATATTACAGAGTGATTCCAGTCAACAATATGTGAAGCAGAATTGTCAAGCCAAGCCCTGACTGTATTCCTGACTCCCAAAATCATGTGGGAAAGCAAAATGGTTGTAATTTTTAACTACCAAACTTTGGGATAATGTTTTTCTTTTTGAATTTTATTTATTTATTTATTTTTCTACAGCAGGTTCTTATTACTTACCTATTTTATACATAATAGTGTATATATGTCAATCCCAATCTCCCAATTCATCCCCGCCCCCTTTACCCTTAGGTGTCCAGATGTCTGTTCTCTACATCTGTGTCTCAATTTCTGCCTTGCACACCGGTTCATCTGTACCATTTTTCTAGATTCCACATGTATTTGTTTTTCTCTTTCTGACTTACTTCACTCTGTATGACAGTCTCTAGGTCCACCCACGTCTCTACAAATGACCCAGTTTTGTTCCTCTTTATGGTTGAGTAATATTCCATTGTATATATGTACCACATTTTCTTTATCCATTCATCTGTTGATGGGGATTTAGGTTGCTTCCATGGCCTGGCTATTGTAAATAGTGCTGCAGTGAACATTGGGGTGCAGGTGTCTTTTTGCATTATGGTTTTCTCTGGGTATATGCCTAGTAGTGGGATTGCTGGGTCATATGGTAGTTCTATTTTTAGTTTTTAAGGAACCTCCATACTGTTCTGCATAGTGGCTATATCAATTTACATTCCCACTAACAGTGCAAGAGCGTTCCCTTTTCTTCACACCCTTTCTAGCATTTATTGTTTGTAGATTTTCTGATGATGCCCATTCTAACCCGTGTGAAGTGATACCTCATTGTAGTTTTGATTTGCATTTCTCTAATAATTAGTGATGTTGAGCAGCTTTTCATGTGCTCATGCCCATCTGTATGTCTTCTTTGGAGAAATGTCTATTTAGGTCTTCTGCCCATTTTTTGATTGGGTTGTTTGTTTTTTAATATTGAGCTGCATGAGATGTTATATATTTTGTCCATTGATTCATTTGCAAATATTTTCTCCCATTCTGAGGGTGGTCTTTTCGTTTTGTTTATAGTTTCCTTTGCTGTGCAAAAGCTTTTAAGTTTCATTAGGTCCCATTTGTTTATTTTTATTTCCATTACTCTAGGAGGTGGGTCAAAAAAGATCTTGCTGTGATATGTGTCGAAGAGTGTTCATCCTATATTTTCCTCTAAGAGTTTTATAGTGTCTGGTCTTACATTTAGGTCTTTAAACCACTTTGAGTTTAATTTTGTGTACGGTGTTAAAGAGTGTTCTAATTTCATTCTATTACATGTAGCTGTCCAGTTTTCCCAGCACCACTTATTCAAGAGGCTGTCTTTTCTCTATTGTATAACCTTGCCTCCATTGTCATAGATTAGTTGACCATACGTGCATGGGTTTATCTCTGGGCTTTCTATCCTGTTCCATTGATCTGTATTTCTGTTTTTGTGCCAGTACCATACTGTCTTGATTACTGTAGCTTTGTAGGACAGTCTGAAGTCAGGGAGTATGATTACTCCAGCTCCATTTTTTTCCCCTCAAGATCGCTTTGCTATTCGGGGTCTTTTGTGTCTCCATACAAATTTTAAGATGATTTGTTCCAGTTCCGTAAAAAATGCCATTGGTAATTTGATAGGGATTGCATTGAATCTGTAGATTGCTTTGGGTAGTATAGTCATTTTCACAATATTGATTCTTCCAATCCAAGAACTTGGTATATCTCTCCATCTGTTGGTATAATCTTTCATTTCTTTCATCAGTGTCTTTTAGTTTTCCTTTTTTTTGTTGAAAACATCTTTATTGGAATATAATTGCTTTACAATGTTGTGTTAGTTTCTGCTGTATAACAAAGTGAATCAGCTATACATATACATATATCCCCATATCTCCACCCTCTTGTGTCTGCCTCCCACCCCTCCAGTTGGACACAAAGCTCCGAGATGAACTCCCTGTGCTATGCGGCTACTTCCCACTAGCTATTTTATATTTGGTAATGTATATATGTCCATGCCACTCTCTTACTTCATCCAAGCTTGCCCTTCCCCCTCCCCATGTCCTTAAGTCCATTCTCTACATCGTGTCTTTATTCCTGTCCTGCCCCTAGGTTCGTCAGAACCATTAAAAAAAAAATTTTTATTTCCATTACTCTAGGAGGTGGGTCAAAAAAGATCTTGCTGTGATATGTGTCGAAGAGTGTTCATCCTATATTTTCCTCTAAGAGTTTTATAGTGTCTGGTCTTACATTTAGGTCTTTAAACCACTTTGAGTTTAATTTTGTGTACGGTGTTAAAGAGTGTTCTAATTTCATTCTATTACATGTAGCTGTCCAGTTTTCCCAGCACCACTTATTCAAGAGGCTGTCTTTTCTCTATTGTATAACCTTGCCTCCATTGTCATAGATTAGTTGACCATACGTGCATGGGTTTATCTCTGGGCTTTCTATCCTGTTCCATTGATCTGTATTTCTGTTTTTGTGCCAGTACCATACTGTCTTGATTACTGTAGCTTTGTAGGACAGTCTGAAGTCAGGGAGTATGATTACTCCAGCTCCATTTTTTTCCCCTCAAGATCGCTTTGCTATTCGGGGTCTTTTGTGTCTCCATACAAATTTTAAGATGATTTGTTCCAGTTCCGTAAAAAATGCCATTGGTAATTTGATAGGGATTGCATTGAATCTGTAGATTGCTTTGGGTAGTATAGTCATTTTCACAATATTGATTCTTCCAATCCAAGAACTTGGTATATCTCTCCATCTGTTGGTATAATCTTTCATTTCTTTCATCAGTGTCTTTTAGTTTTCCTTTTTTTTGTTGAAAACATCTTTATTGGAATATAATTGCTTTACAATGTTGTGTTAGTTTCTGCTGTATAACAAAGTGAATCAGCTATACATATACATATATCCCCATATCTCCACCCTCTTGTGTCTGCCTCCCACCCCTCCAGTTGGACACAAAGCTCCGAGATGAACTCCCTGTGCTATGCGGCTACTTCCCACTAGCTATTTTATATTTGGTAATGTATATATGTCCATGCCACTCTCTTACTTCATCCAAGCTTGCCCTTCCCCCTCCCCATGTCCTTAAGTCCATTCTCTACATCGTGTCTTTATTCCTGTCCTGCCCCTAGGTTCGTCAGAACCATTAAAAAAAAAATTAAGATTCCATATATATGTGTTAGCATATGGTATTTGTTTTGCTCTTTCTGACTTACTTCACTCAGTATGACAGACTCCAGGTCCATCCATGTCTGTGCAAATAAGTCAATTTTGTTTCTTTTTATGGCTGAGTAATATTCCATTGTATATATGTGCCACATCTTCTTTATCCATTCATCTGTGGATGGACACTTATGTTGCTTCCATGTCTTGGCTATTGTAAATAGAGCTGCAATGAACATTGTGGTACATGACTCTTTCTGAATGATGCTTTTCTCAGGGTACATGCCCAGTAGTGGGATTGCTGGATCATATGGTAGTTTTGTTTTTAGTTTTTTAAGGAACCTCCATATTGTTCTCCATAGTGGCTATATCAATTTACATTCCCACCAACAGTGCAAGAGGGTTTCATTTTCTCCACACCCTCTCCAGCATTTATTGTTTGTAGACTTTTGGATGATGGCCATTCTGACCGGTGTGAGATGATATCTCATTGTAGTTC
Source organism: Neophocaena asiaeorientalis asiaeorientalis (assembly GCF_003031525.2). Taxonomy (NCBI): domain Eukaryota; kingdom Metazoa; phylum Chordata; class Mammalia; order Artiodactyla; family Phocoenidae; genus Neophocaena; species Neophocaena asiaeorientalis. The sequence goes on along the minus strand of NW_020172450.1, from coordinate 661,695 downwards.
TGATTTGCATTTCTCTAATGATTAATGATGTTGAGCATTCTTTCATGTGTTTGTTGGCAGTCTGTATATCTTCTTTGGAGAAATGTCTGTTTATGTCTTCTTCCCATTTTTGGATTGGGTTGTTTGTTTTTTTGATATTGAGCTGCTTGTATATTTTGGAGATTAATCCTTTGTCAGTTGCTTCAGTTGCAAATATTTTCTTCTATTCTGAGGATTGTCTTTTCATCTTGTTTATGGTTTCCCTTGAGCAAAGAATTTGAATAAACAAAGAGGATTCTTGCCTCTATGTTCATCAGTAATATTGGTCTGTAGTTTTCTTCTTTTTGTGACATCTTTGTCTGCTTTTTGTATCAGAGTGATGGTGGCCTTCTAGAATGAGTTTGAGAGTGTTCCTCCCTCTGATGTATTTTGGAAGAGATTCAGAAGGAAAGGTGTAGCTTTTCTCTAAATGTTTGATAGAATTCACCTGTGAAGCCATCTGGTCCTGTACTTTTGTTTGTTGGAAGATTTTTAATCACAGTTTCAATGTCAGTGGCTGTGATTGGTCTGTTCATATTTTCTGTTTCTTCCTGGTTCAGTCTCGGAAGGTTGTACTTTTCTACGAAATTGTCCATTTCTTCGAGGTTGTCCATTTTATTGGCATGGAGTTGCTTGTAGTAATCTTTCATGATCCTTTGTATTTCTTCAGTATCAGTTGTTATTTCTCCTTTTTCACTACTAATTTTCTTGATTTGAGTCTTCTCCCTTTTTTTCTTGATGAGTCTGGCTAATGGTTTATCAATTTTGTTTATCTTCTCAAGGAACCAGCTTTTAGTTTCATTGATCTTTGCTGTTGCTCATTTCTTTTTCATTTATTTCTGATCTGATTTTAATGACTTCTTTCCTTCTGCTAACTTTGTGGTTTTTTTCTTCTTCTTTCTCTAATTGCTTTAGGTGTAAGGTTAGGTTGTTTTTTTGAGGTTTTTCTTGTTTTTTGAGGTAGGATTGTATTGCTGTAAAATTCCCTCTTGGAACTGCCTTTGCTGCATCCCATAGGTTTTGTATCATCGTGTTTTCATTGTCATTTGTCTCTAGGTATTTTTTGATTTCTTCTTTGATTTCTTCAGTGGTCTGTTTGTTATTTAGTAACATATCATTTAGCCTTCTTGTGTTTGTGTTTTCTACGTTTATCTCCCTGTAATTGATATCTAGTCTCATAGCATTGTGGTCGGAAAAGATACTTGTTATGATTTCAATTTTCTTAAATTTACCGAGGCTTGTTTTGTGACCCAAGATGTGATCTGTCCTGGTCAATGTTACTTGTGCACTTGAGAAGAAACTGTAATCTGCTGTTTTTGGATGGAATGTCCTATAAATATCAATTAAATCTATCTGGTCTATTGTCTCATTTAAAGCTTGTGTTTCCTTATTAATTCTCTGTCTGGATGATCTGTCCATTGGCGTAAGTGAGGTGTTAAAGTCCCCCACTATTATTCTGTTACTTTCGATTTCCTCTTTTATGGCTGTTAGCATTTGCCTTATGTATTTAGGTACTCCTATGTTGGTTGCATATATATTTTTAATTGTTATATCTTCTTCTTGGATTGATCCCTTGATCATTGTGTATTGTCCTTCTTTGTCTCTTGTAACATTCTTTATTTTAAAGTCTATTTTATCTGTTATGAGTATTGCTATTCCAGCTTTCTTTTGATTTCCGTTTGCATGGAATATCTTTTTCCATCCCCTCACTTTCAGTCTGTATGTTTCCCTTGGTCTGAAGTGGGTCTCTTGTAGACAGTATATATATGGATCTTGTTTTTGTATCCATTCAGCCAATCTGTGTCTTTTGGTGGGAGCATTTAGACCATTTACATTTAAGGTAATTATCGATATGTATGTTCCTATGACCATTTTCTTAATTGTTTTGGGTTTGTTTTTGTAGGTACTTTTCTTTTCTTGTTTATCCCACTTAGAGAAGTTCCTTTAGCATTTATTATAGAGCTGGTTTGGTGGTGCTGAATTCTCTTAGCTTTTGCTTGTCTTTAAAGTTTTTGATTTCTCTTTCAAATCTAAATGAGATCCTTGCTGGGTAGAGTAATCTTGGTTGTAGTTCTTCTCTTTCATCTCTTTGAATATATCATGCCACCCCCTTCTGGCTTGTAGAGTTTCTGCTGAGAAATCAGCTTTTAACCTTCTGGGTGTTCCCTTGTATGTTATTTGTCGTTTTTCCCTTGTTACTTTTAATAATTTTTCTTTGCCTTTAATTTTTGTCAATTTTATTACTATGTATTTCGGCATGTTTTTCCTTGGGTTTATCCTGCCTGGGACTCTCTGCACTTCCTGCACTTGGGTGGCTATTTCCTTTTCCATGTTAGGGAAGTTTTCAACTATAATGTTTTCAAATATTTTCTCTGGTTCTTTCTCTCTCTCTCCTCCTTCTGGGACCCCTATAATGCAAATCTTGGTATGTGTAATGTTGTCCCAGAGGTCTCTTAGGCTGTCTTCATTACTTTTCATTCTTTTTTTCTTTATTCTGTTCCATGGCTTTGAATTCCACCATTCTGTCTTCTAGGTCACTTATCCGTTCTCCTGCCTCAGTAATTCTGCAATTGATTCCTCCTAGTGTATTTTTCATTTCAGTTATTGTATTGTTCATCTCTGTTTGTCCTTTAGTTCTTCTAGGTGTTTGTTCTTTAATTCTTCTAGGTCTTTGTTAAACATTTCTTGCATCTTCTCGATCTTTGCCTCCATTCTGTTTCTGGGGTCGTGAATCATCTTCACTATCATTATTCTGAATTGTTTTATTGGAATATTGTGTATCTCCAGTTCATTTAGTTGTTTTTCTGGGGTTTTATCTTGTTCCTTTGTCTGGTACATAGGCCTCTGCCTTTTCATCTTGTCTATGTTTCTGTGAATGTGGTTTTCGTTCCACAGGCTGCAGGATTGTAGTTCCTTCTTACTTTTGCTATCTGCCCTCTGGTGGATGAGGCTATCTAAGAGGCTTGTGCAAGCTTCCTGATGGGAGGAACTGGTGGTGGGTTGAGCTGGGTGCTGCCCTGGTGGGCAGAGCTCAGTAAAACTTTAATCTGCTTGTGTGCTGATGGGTGGGGCTGAGTCCCCTCCCTGTTGTTTTGCCTGAGGCAGCCTATTACTGGAGCCTAGAGGCTCTTTGGTGAGGCTGATGGCAGACTCCAGAAGGGCTCAGCTAGGGAATACTTCCCAGAACTTCTTCTGCCAGTGTCTTTGTCCCCACGGTGAGCCACAGCCACCCCCTGCCTCTGCAGGAGGCCCTACAACACTAGCAGGTAGATCTGGTTCAGTCTCCTATGGGTCACTGTTCCTTCCCTTGGGTCCTAATGCACACACTGCTTTGTGTGTGCCCTCCAAGAGTGGAGTCTCTGTTTCCTCCAGCCATGTTGAAGTCCTGCAGTCAAATCCCACTAGCCTTCAAAGTCTGATTCTCTAGAAATTCCTTCTCCCGTTGCGAGACCCAGGCTGGGAAGCCTCACATGGGGCTCAGAACCTTCACTCCAGTGGGTGGACTTCTGTGGTATAATTGTTCTCCGGTTTGTGAGTCACCCACCCAGTGCTTATGGGATTGGATTCTATTGTGATTGTGCCCCTCCTACCATTTCATTGTGGCTTCTCCTTTATCTTTGGATGTGGGGTGTCTTTTTTCATCAGTTCTAGTGTCTTCCTTTTGATGATTGATCAGCAATTAGTTATGATTCTGGTGCTCTCGCAAGAGGGAGTGAGCGCATGTCCTTCTTCTTCGCCATCTTGAACCAATCTCCCCTGGCATAGTTTTTGTTAATAGATAACTAAAAGACCAAGTGTCTTCAACCATATACTTCTTTTTCAACATTTTTTTTGAAAAATTTCAAACATACAGAAAAGTAGAAAGAATCATACAGTGAACACCCATATATCACCATCTAAATTTTCCAATGACATTTTTGACATATTTGCTTTATCATATGTTTATCTCTCTTACCATGGTTCTGTTGATGCATCAAAATACCTTATCTTTTGATACATTTTAAAATAAGTTGTCGTCAGTATACTTCATCCCTAAACATTTTAGTGTGGATACTGTTAACTAGAGTTCAATATGTGGTTATATGTATTTTTTCTTTTGAGAGAAAATTGATATACAGTAAAACACAGAGATCTTAAGTGAAATTTGCTGAGTTTTAACCAGTTCGTGCACATGTATAACCCCAAGCCTTCATGAAGATATAGCATGTTAACATTGCTGCAGAAAATTCCTTTATGTCCCGTCTAAGTCATGTAGCTAGCACCCCAAGAAGGCATTTGCTTAATTTTTTTCTACTATAAATTTAGTCTGTTCTAGAACTTAATATAAAAGTTACTATAGATTTTCTACTCTTGTGTAAGACTTATTTCATTCAGATTAATGGTTTTGAGATTCATCCATGTTGTGTTTAGTAGAGGTTTATTTCCTTTATTATTAAGTAGAATTCCATTGTATGAATGCATCCCATTTTGTCTATCCATTTTTCTGGTCGTGGATCCAAATTGATTCCAGATTTTAGTTATTATGAATAAAACTGTTCTGAACATTCTCATATAAGTCTTTTTGTGAACATAAACTTTCATTTCTCTTTGGTAAATACTAAGGAGTAGAATTGCCGGGTGATAGTGTATGTTTAATTTTATAAGAAACTGCCTGATGCTTTTTCAAAGTAGTTATATCATTTACATTCCTAATAACAATGTATGAGAGTTCTAGTTACACTACATCCTTGCCAGCATTTGATGTTGTAGTCTTTTAATTGTAACTGGAGGGTGTCTAATGGTATATCATTGTGGTTTTAATTTGCATCTGCCTGGTGATTAATGATGTTGAGCATTTTTTCATGTGTTTATGGGCTGTTTGTATAAATTCTTGGTCAAATGTCAGTTCAAATCTTTTGTCCCTTAAAAATGCTTTTGTCTTTTTATTATTGAGTTAGAAGAGTTCTTTATATATTCTGGATAACTATTTTATTAGACTATGATTTTCAAATGTTTTCTTCCAGCCTATGTTTTGGCCACTCATTTCTTTAATTGTGTCTATCAACAAGCAGCAGTTTTATTTTTAATCAAGTCAAATTCATTACAGTTTTCTTTCATGGTTGCTGCTTTTTGTGTCACATCTAAGAAACCCTTGCCAACTCCCAAGTAAAAAAAAATTTCTTCTGTTTTCTACTAGAAATTTTATAGTTTTAGTTTTTAGTTTGGGACTATGGCACATCTTAATTTAGTTTTTGTGTGTGATGTGAGGTAGGTTGTTCTAGTGACATTTATTGGATTGCTTTGGTACGTTTACCAAAAATCAATAGACCATATAATGTGGGTATATTTCTAGGCCCTCTGTTCTGTTCCCTTGGTACATTTGTCTATCCTTATGCTGGGACTATATTCTCTTGATTTTTATAGTTTTATAGTAAGTGTTGAAATCAAGTAGAATAGTTCTCCAACTTTTTTTTCCTTCCAGTTTAATGAGATGTAATTGACATACAGATAATTCCTTCAACTTTATTCTTCCTTTTCAAGATTATTTTAGATATTCTGGGTCTTTTGACTCCACATAAATTTTAGAATCAATTTATCAAAGTCTAAAGAAGGCCTGGGAATGGATGGAGATATATGTGTGTGTGTATGTGTGTGTGTGTGTGTATAGAGAGAGGAGCAAGGAATATTATATATAATGTATAGTACTGTGTATATCTTATAAGATATATATGACACATGTATTCCTTATAAGCCTTAGGTATATAGATATAAAATATTACATATCTATTTTTTAGCAAAATGACATGATATATCTTGGTATGGATTTCCTTGTATTAACTTGACAGGGTTTGCTGAGTTTTGTTAGTCTCTAAATTTATATTTTTCACGAAATTTGAGAAAATTTTAGTCATTTTTCTCTTTATATGTTTTGTTTTCCTGACCTATTTTCTCTCTCTTTTCTCCTTCTGGTACTAAATTTACATACATGTTTAACCTTTTGATATTATCCTTCAGGTTATTGAGACTCAATCATTTTTCTCCCAGTCCTTCAGATTGGATACTTTCTATTGATATATCTTCATGTACATTGACTTTTTCTTCTGTCATCTCCCATGTGATAATAAATCTAGCCATGTGATATTCTTTCTCAGAAATTATATTTTCTTTTCTCAATTTCCCTTTGGCTCTTTTTTTTATAGTTCCATTTCTTTGCTGAAAGTTTCTATTATGTAATTTCTTACAAGCAGAGTTTCCTGTGTTTTTGAGCATAGTTATAATAGCTACTTTAAAACTCTTATATGCTAATTCCAACATCTGGTTCATCTTGAGACAGTCTCAGTTGGTTCCCTTTCCACCTGAATATTGGTCACATTTTCCTGCTTCTTTTTTTTTTTCCTGCTTCTTTATATGTCTAGTAGTCTTAGATTATATTCTGGACGTTATACATGATACACTCCAGAAATTCTGAATTCTGTTATATTCCTCTGAAGGGTATTGCTTTTTGTCATTGTTGTTTTTGTTACAACAGGCAGTTAACTTTGCTCCTAGCTCTGTCTCCCCTGTGGTGGCCAGGAGTTGAAATCTCTGTTTAGTTCTTTTAGTCATAATTGGGATGCTTTCAATCTGTCTCACACCTTTGTAATTCAGAAGTCAGCTAGATATATAGGAAGATTTTACACACTAAATCCCCCTCTGTAGCTCCCCCTCTATAGCTCTCTTTTTTATGAGATACTGCCTTCACTTTCCAGCCGCTGTCATTGCTCCTAAGTCTATTATTTATTTCTTCAAGTCATTATGGTTTGGGGTTCTCTATTCACTTTTATCTATGTCAGGTGGGACTGCCTAGGGCCTCCCTTCACGCAGAAAGCTCTAAAATATGGAAACTCAACCATTGCCCTTTCCTTCTTCCAAGTATAATCTCCCTAAAGTATCTGCTTGCTTCTGCTTGCTCTCTACTACCTTCAGGCATTTTTTTCCCTAGAGTTGTATCTCTAGGAGCGTTGGTCTTATAGTAGTTAATCCTCTGTTACAGGGAATATTTAAACTATGTGATTTTAGAATATATAAATAAGATAGTAAATGGTACTGGCTGATTCCCAATCTATATTTTTTGACTGTTGTACAAATATAACCTTATTTCAGACTTAATATATCAGTAGAAGGAATTGGAGGTTGATTGATTGATTTAAATGTTTCTTTATTTCTTATGTTTACCCCTTTTTAATTGTATATTTTGCAGAATGAGAATTTAAGTATTATATTTTAACTTGTATATTTTTCTTTTGGTGAACTTGATGTTTTTAAATTGGTTATATTTTTTATTATTGGACAGTTTTTCTACTAGATAAGGATGAGTTTAGATACATAAATAATTATAATTTCAAGTGCAAAAATAAATATGACCAAAGATTATATATTCACTATACATGACAAATTTAAATAAAAAGTAACGAAACTCATCTGTCTTAACAAAGTGAAATAGCAAATCCAAATGGTTTGACTTTTGACATTTTAAGTGTTGTCAAAACCGTTTTAAAAAACAAAGATGATATAGTTAGCATGACATTTTGCTACAGTTCATATTTCAATTTTAAATTTGTGGAATTGAGTGTGATTCTTAAAATAACCTCAAATGCACTGTAAATTATAAATTTCTAGTACACTGTAAACAGGATGTGTTGTTTACAGCTGTTTAGATCCACTAAATATCTGTAGATTTGCTTCCTCAGCTAGCGTAGGAACTTACTGGCTATAACTCCCTGCCTTGTTCAATAACTTCCAGTAATTATCAGGAAGAAAGTGCAGTAAATTCATGTAATAGACTACCCCTTTGCTATAATATACAATCAGAGGCGATCAATGCTTCTTACAATAAGGAGAGGAATTACAACTGTGTTTTATTTTATAGCTTTGGTAATACAGCTTTGGAAACCACCAGAGGGAGTAGAGTTAGACTTCAGTGGTCAAATTCCATTGCGGTAAAACATAGCCTCAGGCTGACATTTTACAAAGTAGCAACACAACAAGGGGTTGTGTACTTTTTAGCAGCCTATTTTATTTGTTCACCCATACTACTAGTGGAAGACCTCCGTGTATTGTTGCTCTCTTAGTTCATATGCCTGGAATAATGAGATTCTCTCTGAATATAATAAATAATAATCAAGTTTAACCTTTGGCCACATCATTACAAGAAGGGAAAGATAGGCATAGCTGATAATGAAAACTCCAGTGTTGCAACAACCCACAGTGACTTGTTCATTACAAAGTTATATTTGTTATGGTTTTAAAAATATACTTTTATTGTGGTTTAAATCAAAGGGCATTTTTGAGCCCTGCCTAGTTATGCTTAAAGTATAATTACACGCTACATATCTTGGTAAGTAAATGAAAGCCTTTTTTTGGTTATTTGTTATAAATTTTACTTTGCCTATAGCTAAGTGAAGGCCAGGCCTCTAAAGTGTTTCAAGTATAATGCACAATGAATATAAAACAGTCCATTAATTGGGATAATAGGTCCCAGCATGTAATTGCATTTCTTAGGTACTATGGATAGTAACTGAGTGAAGTAGTATTTATTCAAGGTTGTTAGTCACCCACGGATAACTTTATTTGTCCACTGATGCTTAAATAAATGCATCATCCATCATTAAGAATATTTATGAAGAAATTTATAACAAAAATCATCTCAAATTATGAAAGGAAACAGTATATAAAAGTTATTGAAGAATGCCACAATAAAATCTTGCCAGTGCCTCAGGTTACTTGCTTTTCTGTTGGTGGACAGTAAAATATTGTAGAAACTCAAGAATAAATGTGAACCAAACATGATTACTGTACTTTGCTTTATATTGTGCTGTCCAACAAAATATCTGTAAGACATAGAGTAAGTTCCATCAGCAATTTCCAGTCCCATGAATTTGCACAGTTTTTCAAGAAAAAAAAGAACTCACCAACAGTCAATGTGCCACAAACCTTTGCAGTCTCTCAAATAGTGTGTGTGTGAGGCTTTATTTACAGTTGTAAAAATGTTTCCTTTGGTTTTCATTGAATAGGTTGTTGGCTATTTCTGAGGTGTTAAATAAAACAAATGTTCTATTTTATTGTGTGGAGGCCTCCACATCTCATTCAAGAAGAGTCAAGAGGAAGTCCCAGAGTCAAGAGGAAGTCTCCATTAGCTTAGGACAAGATTACCTTCTTTCCCAGAAATCACTGGCAGGACTGAAGGGGAGGGCCCAGAACTTCGGTCCACCACCCTTCTGGACCTCTCAGTGTCCCAACTTCACCTCTGTTATGTGTTGTGAGACTATCCTGATGAATCCCATGATGTCCTCTCTCCTGTTTTCATCAATCCCTGAAAGAAGTCCAGGATTTCTAGAATCCTAGATCATCCTTTTCCTAACTGTATTCCCTGTGAAGCTCTGTAGCCTGTGAGGCAACCCTTCTACTTTCTCCACCATATCACTTCCTATTTCTTTGCTTTATTCTTCTCTATACCAACTACCAACTTTTCATTTGTTAAATAATTATTTGTCTATTTCCTGTCATAGCTGATGCACTAAAACTATTTCTTGAATGACTGACTGAATGACCGAATAAAGTTTTTCCCTCTCTTTGATGCAAAACAGACATTTCTAAAATTAAAATGGAAAAAAAGTGTTCTATTAAAAGATGAGGACTCTATGGAGCTCCAAGAGACAGTGTATAACATCTTCTTGTGCTATTAAATAACCCTTGGGAAACAAAAATATTTCTCCTGCCCATACCAGGAATTTTTCTGTACGTATTTATGTTACTGATCACATCACATAATACCACTAAATATGAGAATGGTTTTGTTTATTGACTTGGGAAATTTTTGCTGCTTCTGGTGTTTCTGTTAGACTACAATACTTAGCACTGCTAATATTTTCCTCAGTTTGCATTCATGTATGATCCTTCATATAGGTTTAGGTATGTATAATGTACTATAGGTAAAAACTGCTTGGCCCAGGAACTTTTAAAATTTGAATTGATACACTAGCTTGAATTGATCCAGTAGCTTGTTGATTCAGACTAAAATTTTAAGTTGTTCCCTTTTTCTCAATTGTAATAAGCCTTTAGAGAATTGCTATGAGATGATAAAGATATTTGGCAAAGAACTGAAAATTGAGAAAAAATCTGTTGAGTTGTATCAATTTCATTGGCAAGTCTACTCTTACATACACATGAGCCAGTGTTCTAAGAGTCTTGGCATTTTCATTTCAGCTACAAAGAAATATGAGACACAACTTAATTGCTTTATCCTTTAAACCTTCTAGATGCATTTTGTTTTAAAAAGGAGGCATTTACTCATTCTTCAGATTTTTCTAGGCGTAAACATTTTTTGAATAACAAAGAATACAGAAGTGTCCTATTATAACACTGTATAGCAGGACAAATAGAATATTTAAAACAGAAGACAGCAATTACTAATTTTGAAATCAGAGCTTATTAATAACCTACTGTAATATAATCATTAATATTGATGAGTCTTTAATATGTTTAATATTTCTATACTTTTTCTGTAACAAGTCAGGAAGGAGAGGCATTATGTTTATGATATGTTATCCTTCTAACTTCTTGAACAGCAATGTCATATTTCTGGAGAATATAATGCTATATGCTGTCTTTTAGAATCTTATTGGGGATGGTCATTAAAATTAGAATAACTATGTTTTTCAGGGATTCAATCTGGATTATGTGTCCTTATTGCCATTTTATAACTAATAGAGGAGTACATTGATGTATAGTCTTATGGTTGAAAGGGTAATGAATAAAAACAATAAAAGTAAGATGCTCTACAGACTTCTAATGTGGTGTACCTAAAGAAATTTTCAGTGAGAAGACTACATCTATTCTGTCCCCAGATCATCCTTGGCGAAAAAACAGGCAACCAAAAATTATTGTTAAATAACATATTGCTATCTCCTATCTTAGCACGACTCCTTCTCTGCACTATCAAATATCTTTATTTTCCTTTGAAACATAAATTGACTTAAAATCTACTTTCTTAAGAAGCACTAGTGAAGGGCTTTGAAATGACATTATCTTTATAATGTATATCCCTATTGATATTTAAGCATCAATTTAAACTTTGTATTATACACCTCTCTTCAAAGTTCTATGAAGATGGAACAGTGCCAGTTATATTAACATGTCCCTAATTTAGACTAGAATTTCGACTTATGGTTGACTCAGAGATGTATCGTTCAGACCCTGCAAGGAAGGACTAGTTGCCTCAGCTGTCAGCAGCTCTAGGTAGTGACTCAACTGCAGAAAATTGCCGTTTGAGATCACGTCCTTCCAGGGGCAGCCCATAGCCAATGACTGCTTGAGATGAGGCATAAAGGCCCAACCATTTTGGTCCACTGTAGGATAAGTCTGAAGGGCCATATATGCTACAGAGCTCCTGGTGGAATTGACCAAAAATGGCTAGGTCTACATCACAGTTTGACTTCACCCTGTGCCCAATTTTGCTTTCTCCTTCTTCCTTCCAAATGTTAGAACTTGGTTCCAGAGACCTCCAACCTGCAATATTACTTTTTATACCTCTAAATTCTCTTCTAAATCTGACTAGATTTAGATTCTTCTATGTATATGTATAGATTCTCTGGCAAAATCACACATTTTTGCCTTATCCCTTCATTACCAATAAGTAGACACTTGAGCAACGTGGGTTTGCTCAACGTGGGTCCACTTATACATGGATGTTTTCCACATGGTCTGTAGTTGTTCGAATCCATGGATGTGAAACCACAGATACAGAGGATTTCTGTGTAAACTGTGTATTATACACAGATTTTTCAATTGTGTGGAGGGTTGGTGTCCCAATCCCTGTGTTGTTCTAAGGGTCTATTATATTACAAAAACAAAAGATGACTTGGCTTTCAACACTGTGAACTGCGAGGGTCACATCTTTTGAAACTTTTTATATATTCACTGTGGTGGGAATGCTCCATAATTGGTAAAATAGTATACAAGCAAAAGTAAATCATACCACCTTTTTTTTTTTTTTCTTTTTGCGGTACGCGGGCCTCTCACTGTTGTGGCCTCTCCCGTTGCGGAGCACAGGCTCCGGACGCGCAGGCTCAGCAGCCATGGCTCACAGGCCCAGCCGCTCCGCAGCACGTGGGATCTTCCCGGACCAGGGCACGAACCCGTGCTCCCGGAATCGGCAGGCGAGCTCTCAACCACTGCGCCACTAGGGAAGCCCATCACCTTTGATTATTCCTTCTACCCTCCTTCCTGACTGTATCCCATCACCCATCTGCTACTTTCATAATATGATCAGAGTGAAAATGGAGGAGAAAGGAGTTCCAAGGGCTGATATCTCCAAATAAACACTGAAAAATGAGTGAAAACTTTCAAAATCAACTTTTTTGGAACTCTGGGAAATAGGCAAAAAGTAATAGCAACCAAGCAATAACAGAATCAAGAAAAAGGTGACTTACACATGGAAGTCAGGTTTTGTGGTGTTTTAATTAGCCTTACTCCATTCCCCTTGCTGGAGTGGCAGTTGTCTTAGAGACAGCACTCACATTCTTGGTGTGGGTACCTGTTTTCAGAGGGAGCAGAGCAGAGCTTATTTCTAAGAACTTGTATGTATCTGCTTTGACCTATCTGAGGATTCCTCAAAGGCCTGACACAAGGTTTTGTTTTGTTTTTTTACCTAACTCAGAACTCTCTCAGGGTGGAAAAGGACTAAATAGAGGGTGTTTGTCAAAAAATTATAAGGCATATGAACAAACTACTGCCTACTAGGGGCAGAGTATTACAGTTGGAAAAAATAATAGACATGTAGTTAGTTTGGTGAATAAGAGAATTGAAAAACTCCCACAAATAACAGGGAATCTGGGAAGTCATGTGCACATGTTCAGAGAAGACCTGTGAAGGCCTTAAGCTTTCACCTGTGGCTGATTTTTTGGCTCAGCCCAACTAGGACCTAGTGAAAGCTAAGGTAAAGTTGTTAAGAGGGTTGGTAAGTATTGAGGGAGTATCCAGTGCACATATAATTTGCGAAGACCAGGAGAGTTTTTTCTTTTCCTTTTTCTTTTTTGCTCCAGGCATTTAAGGAAATCTCTGTCAATCACTAGTTGACCACAAGCTAAAGAAACAGAGACTTCAGAGGCCACATACAACAAAGAAATAGTCTTTAAATATACTTTAGAAAAGTCACTAAATAAGCAAGTATCCACAACCCACAGTAAGTAAGAACAACAAACCCTGAGGAGAAGGAAGAATCTGATTTTCAGAGTTAGCACATTATGATATTCAAAACATCCAATTACAGCAAAAAATTATAAGCATGCAAAGAAATAAGAAAGTTGGTCCATACCCAGAAAAAAAAATTAATAGACACTGTCTCTGAGGAAGCACAGAAATTAGACTCATTAAAGAAAGCCTTTAAGTCAGCTGTCTTGAATATGCTCAAAGAGCTAAAGAAAACCATGGAAAGAACTGAAGGAAACCAGGAGAACAATGTCATACTAAATAGAGAATATTTTAAAAAAGATAAAAATTATCAAAAGGAATCAAAGAGAAATTTTAGAGCTGAAAAGTGTAACAGTTGAAATTGTTACACTAGAGGAGGAGCTCACAGCAGAGTAGGGAAGGCAGAAGGAAGAATCAGTGAACTTGAAGATAGGTTAATTGAAATT
>NW_020172450.1:637017-647856 GCF_003031525.2 Neophocaena asiaeorientalis asiaeorientalis | reverse complement strand
TAGACAATTGAACACAGCCTAAGAAACCTATGGGATACCATTAAGCATAACAACATATATATAATAGGAGACTGAGAATGAGAGGAGTAGAATAAGAAGAAAAATATTTGAAGAAATAATGGCTGTAAACTTCCCAAATTATAAAAGACATGAATCTACACATCTAAGAAGCTCAAAAAATTCTAGGTAGGGGAATTCCCTGGCAGTCCAGTGGTTAGGACTCTTTGTTCTCACTGCCAAGGGCCTGGGTTTGATTCCTGGTCGGGGAACTAAGGTCCCACAAACCACGTGGCACAGCCAAAAAAAAAAAAATTCTAAGTAGAATAGACACAAAGGGATCCACATCAGGCCATGTTATAATAAAAATGTCAAAAGATAAAAATAAAGTGAGCATCTTGAAAGTAGCAAGAGAGAAGCAACTGGACATGTACAAGGGTGAATTATTTCAAATGTTGAAAGAAGAGTTAACACCAATCCTTCTTAAACTTTTCCAAAAAATAGAAGAGGACAGGATACTTCCTAACTCATTTTATAAGGTGAGTATTACCTTGATAATAAGCCAGACAAAGACATTATGAGAAAAGAAAATTTCAAACCAATAACCCTTATAACTACTGATGTAAAATTTCTCAACATGATACTAGCAAGTTGAATCCAGTAGCATATTAAAAGGATTATATGCCATGACTAAGTGGGATTTATTTGAGGAATCCAAGAGTAGTTCAACATATGAAAAACAATCAATGTACCTACCATAGCATATTAATAGAACAAAGGGAGAAAACTATATGATCATATATATATGTGTAGTTGATTTACAGTGTTGTGTTAGTTTATATGATCATCTTAATGTAGAAAAAGAATTTAAAAAAACCCACCACCCTTTCTGGATAAAAACACTTAACGTATTAAGGATATAAGGGAATTTCCTAACCTGATAAAGGGTATTTATGAAAAACCCACATCTAACATTATACTCAATGGTGAATGACTGAAAGCTTTCTCTCTAAAATCATGAACAAGACAGAGGTTCTTGCTTCTGCCATTTCTACTCAGTGTTGTACTGGATGTTCTAGTAAGACAACTTTGGCAAGGAAGATAAATAAAAGGCATCCAAATCAGAAAGGAAGAAGTAAAACTATCACTATTCACAAATGACATGATCCTATATATAATAAAACCGAAAGAATCCAGGAAAAAATATTGTATGATTTCAGCAATGCTGCAGTATATAAGATCAACCCATAAAAATCAGTTGTATTTCTATACATTAAGAGTGAACATTCAAAAAAGGAAATTAAGAAAACAATTCAACTTACAATAGTATTGAGAAGAATAAAATACTTTGAAATAAATTTATCTAAGGAGATGGAAGACGTATACTGAAAAGTGCAAGACATTGCTAAAAGAAATTAAAGACCTAAGTAAATGGAAAGACGTTTTATGTTCATGGATTGGAAGACTTAATTTTGCTAAGATGGTAGTACTCACTACAGCAATATATAGATTCAGTGCAGTTCTTATCAAAATCCCAATTTTTTTTTGTTTTTTTACAATAATAGAAAACCTGATTCTAAAATTTGTGTGGAATTTCAAGGGATCCCAAAGAACCAAAACAGTATTCAAAACACAGCACACAATTGGAGGACTCAACTTTCAGTTTTCAAAACACAGTACAAACTTACAGCAATCATAATAGCGTGATTGTGGATAAGGATAGACATACATACCAATGGGATATTATTGAGAGTCCATAAATAAACCCATATGTATATGACCTGTTAATTTTGACAAGCGTGCCCAAACCAATCAGTGGGGAAAGAACAGGTTTTTCCAACAAATATTGGTGAAATAACTGGATATTCATATGAAAAGAATGAAGTTGGACCCTACCTCACAACATATGTGAAAGTTAAAATGGATCAAAGACTCAGATATAAGTGCTAGAGCTATAAAAGTATTAGAATAAAACATAGGGGTAAATCTTCATGATCTTGGATTTGGCAAAGAACTTTTAGATGTAACTCAGCCCAAGCAACAAAAGAAAAAATAGTTAAATTGGATTTCATCAAATTTAAAACTTTTGTGTTTCAAAAGGACATCATCAAAAGAAAGTGAAAAGACATCCCACAGAATGGGAGAGAATATTTTCAGATCATATATCTTATAAGGGTGTAGTATCCAGAATACTGTATATAAAGAACTCATGCAACTCAACAACAAAAAGACAGCCCAGTTTTTAAAAAATGGCCAAAAGACTTGTATAGACATTTCTCCAAAGAAAAGATACAAATGGCCTACAAGTACATGTCAAGATACTCATCATCATTAGTCATTAGGGAAGGCAAATTGAAATCACATGATACCACTTCATACCCACTAGGATGGCTATAATAAAAAGGAAAATAACAAGTGTTGGTTAGGATGTGGAGAAATTGGAACACTTTTACATTGCTGGTGAGAAAGTAAAATGGTGCAGCCACTGTGGAAAACAGTGCCAAACATTGAATTTCCATGACCCAGCAATCCCCTCATAGGTATATAACCAAGAAAATTGAAAGCTTATCCCCATACAAAAACTTGTACAAGAATATTCAGTATAGCATTAATCACAATAGTCAAAAAGCAGAATGTCCATCAACCAGTGAATGGATAAACAAATGTGGTTTATCTATATAATAGAATATTATTTGGCCATGAAAATGAATGAAGTACTGACACATGCTGCAATGTGGATGAATCTCAAAAACATTATGCTAAATGAAAGAAGCCAGACACAAAAGGCCACATGTTAATTGCACTTACATGATATTTACCAAATAGTGGGGGAAATAGGAGTGGGTACTTAAAGAGTATGGGGTCTCCTTTCAGGTGATGAAAATATTCTGGATATAGATAATGGTGATGATCATACAACATTGTGAATGTACTAAATACCACTGAATTATACACTTTAAAATAGTTAAAATGATGAATTTTATGTTAAGTAAATTTTACTACAATAAAAAACCAAAGAATGTTTTAAGAGATGTCATAGCATTCCCTAGTATAAAGCTTTCCACATAGTAGGTGCAAGAAATTTTGCTCAATATAGTGGGTTGCACTCTTCACGGTAAGGTGCTGGTTGAAAGCTTATATCTCTTCTCTCGAATTCCCTTAAGAAAATAAAGAGACTTGAAGATTGAATACTAATGTGAATAATGGTACTATTTGTGTGGCATTTTATAACATACAGGCCAGGGAAGAATCATTACCATTGTTTAAATGGTGTTATTATTTATAGAAACTAATATTATAGATACTATATTGTATAATGTTTACCCTTTTAATAGAAAAAATCAGGTTCACAGAAATTATACCTGTTACCCAAGGTTAAAGAAATGATAGGTGCTACCATTGGGACTCAAACTGTAGTGTTGTGTCTCCAAATTCTTGACTCTTAAAACAAAGCCAAGACAAAGATTTCAGCTGAAAAACAGTACAGGACATTCTGTTTCTTGGAAATACTACCTAATTTGTGCTGCCTCATATTAACTGCATGCCTTATAGTTTCTTTATCTGGATTACAATGGAACATGAGGAAGGCCTCAGCTCTACTGAAGAAAGCAGAAATTTAAAAAGAATCCTATCTTGTTACCTTGCATTTTTACACAAAGCTAAAAAAAAAAAAACCTCATGTAATAGTTGCTGATCTATCTTAACATAGTCCCTTGATATATTTTGTTATTTTTCACAGTGTATTCCCTAAATGATTCCTGCACAAAAAAATGCAGGGCATTTTGACTACATATTAGTCCAAGTATTTGCTGAGATATCAGCCCACTTTAATCAACAGACAAGTAGACCCTTTAAAGCTGTGAAGACAGATACAACATCCAAATTCAGATACTCAGGGCAGTGCACTATGTGGACCAAAGCTAAAAAGTAATTAGTAGTCAAAGCAATTTGTACAGTCATCTGTTTGCATATTTAGTAGAAAAACAATCAGTAGGTATTTATTGTACACTTACTGTGTGCTTAGAACTCTGCTAGGTGCTATGTGAGGAGAAAAAAAGAACCAAACCAAGGGGTGTGGCGGCGGTTGTGGGATGAATTGGGAGATTGGGATTGACATATATACACTAATTTGTATAAAATAGATAGCTAATAAGAACCTGCTGTATAAAAAAATAAAATTAAAAAGAAGAAAAAATATTTGATGTGGAAAACACAATATATTGGCTTCAAAATTTTTAAAAAGGCAAAATTAAAATGAATAAACATTTAAAAAAAAGAACCAAACCAAAGACAATGTCCTTCATTTCTTTTTTTTTTAACATCTTTATTGGCGTATAATTGCTTTACAATGGTGTGTTTGTTTCTGCTTTATAACAAAGTCAATCAGTTATACATATACAAATATGCCCATATCCCCTCCCTCTCGCATCTCGCTCACACCCTCCCTATCCCACCCCTCTAGGTGGTCACAAAGCACGGAGCTGATCTCCCCGTGCTATGCGGCTGCTTCCCACTAGCTATCTATTTTACGTTTGGTAGTGTATATATGTCCATGCCACTCTCTCACTTTGTCACAAGTCCTTCATTTCTTGACTTCCCAACTCTGAATTCCTAAATAAATCAAAGTAACACCTCTCATTTGGCAATAAGTTATATTAGTGCCTTGGCTACATTTACTTTTTTTGCAAACTTCAAGGACTGCACCATTCCTAGGGTAAAGTGAAAAACAAAATGGATCTATTCCAGATGCAGACAACTGAGGGAGATCTCATCCAGGGGCAGCAGGGCAGAAGGAGGTTTCCTTGTAATCAGAAGATTACCCAGCTGCTATATAATGGGCACTAAGAAACTGTCGTAGTTAAATCAGAAATGCTTCCAGGCAGACGTAGAGAACAAACATATGGATTCCAAGGGGGGAAGCGGGGGTGGGATGGATTGGGAGATTGGGATTGACATATATACACTACTATGTGTAAAATAGATAACTAATGAGAACAGACTGTATAGCACAGGGAACTCTGCTCTGTGGTGACCTAAATGGGAAGGAAATCCAAGGAAGAGGGGATATATGTATACATGTGGCTGATGCACTTTGCTGTACAGCAGAAACTAACACAACATTGTAAAGCAACTATACTCCAAAAAAAAAAAATGTTTCCAGGGAGGGAACCACAGTAATTCTCATATTTGTTTCTTGCTCCAATGTTGGTTTCATAAGAGGGATGGACACTTTGTCTTCCAGAGCTAGAGGTTATTTACCTGCTCTGGAAGTATGATGTTGCTATCTGAAGTTCTAGCTATTGCTTGCTACAACTTCCTGGAAATAGATGTAGAGACTGATCAGTTTTCCAAAGTTAATTTTGCTCCTGTTTTAGGCTATCAGGTTTCAAACTGAAAGGGGAAGCTCAGTCCTGAATCTGATTTTTAACAGGGCCTAATGGAATCCTAGCTTTCCAATAAATAGCTCATAAAAATATTTATTAAAAGGTTAAGCAGAGGTCTTTTCTTATTCAGGGTGGTTAATTATTCCAGGTAACATAAATTAATTACAATACAATGTAGAGAAAATTACAAAACAATCTTGAATTTGTATATTGACATAAGGGATTAGTAGATTAGATGATTCTTTCTGTTATTTAGCTCTTATATTCATTGCATGGACCCACTGCTTATTAGGGTCTGTGAATACGTGTAACAATAAAGGAACAAAGAAATGGTTCCTGCTCATCTGTATTAGACTTTTTCTCACTTGCTCTCATTCTTACAATTGCACATTTTTCTCCATTTAAATAGAACTCCAGTTTCTATTTAAACATGTGTTTGTGCATTATCCACCTGCTATCTTTCTCTTTCAAGTCACTTACCTCCTGTCTCACAGGTTCCTTAGGAACATTTTGGGAAGTGGTATTTAACCCCCCTCCCCCCACTGCTTTGCTCTCCTTTTACTTTGCTACCTTTAATTCTCACGACTCATAATTTTAGTTTGGGATGAGGAAGATCATGTAGCCTATATTTCTCAAATCTGACTAATTTGTACATCATTTTCCCACATGATCCATATTTACCCTGACACAGCTTGCACTTCTTCCAAATGAAATTTATCTCCTGCCCCCTCCTGTTTTCCACGTCTGGCAGAGGACAGGCTTGCCTGAAAGCACAGCTGCTTGGCATTCATCTGTGCTTATTGGTGACCCAATGAAAGGGTGTGTTTTAATCACTTATTTACCTGTTGGTGAGGGAGGAATTCCTGCCGTAGGATTAGGAGTATGGCTAAACACATGACACCCAGTACCCAACAGATGAGACTGACAGTAGTTATTAGGCACATATAGTCACAATCCAGAGGAGGACACAGTATACCATGCAGGGTGACCTGGGGGTTGCATTTGAGAACAGAGTAAATAACCACAGGCTGTGGGAGTCAGGTTTTATAGTATTAAGAGGGTGTGGTGCCCCCCTGGTTCCCACAGGAGAATGTGTTTGTCTTGTTTGCATAATTCTGTGAGCTGGCAGGGAACTGCAGTCTACTGCTCAGGGATAAATAGGAACTGTACCTGGTCTTCTTGATGAGGAGCGTTACTTGGTTAGGGGGCCTTATCTGCAGGAACATACTAGGGAGGGGAACTTGTGGTTACACCATTTGAGGCCCTCCCAATTTTGTCACATGTCAAGGCAGCACATAATATTGGCTCTTAATTTTAGGCCTTACACAGCAATTGACTCCTTGATATCTTGACATCAGTTTAAACCTAGGTGATGACTAGGATTTCAAGGAAGTAGGTAGAGTGCCTCCTTAGGAAATAAAGTAGGCCCTTGATCAAAAGGGAGAGGGCACATGGTGAGGTGGTAGTAAAAACCATGAACTTTAGAAGTATTCCCCTTTATGGCCAATAAAGTCAATTGAGAGACCTGTGTGGCATTAGAGTAACAAATACACATTCCCAGGGGCCATGAATTTAGACTAATCAATGCCTGTGGCAATAGTGACAACCACAAGGGGGTCCATTTGACTCTTTTGAACTTAAATAGGAGTTCTTTGAGGAGCCCATTATTCCTCAATTATTCCAGCTGCCTAGGGCTTATGGGGGAGGTAGAAGTTTCATCGAATGCCTTCTTCAAGAGCCCAGCATTGTGTATTCTGAGAAGTGAATTGAGTGTCTTGGTCACTATCAGCAATGTCTGGGGCTCTGAAGTTGATAAGGTATCCTGGTAAGACCTTGTATTATGGTCTTAATATCATAGAGACATCTGTTACCTTGCTTTATATTTTGGGTATCTGTGAGGCAAGAGATTGCCAGAGTTCTTTACCCCAGAGGGGACAGCTCTTAGGCAGTGGTCTAAGAGTTTGAAAGAATGTCTAGGTGGGGCCATTTTCTGGCCAGGGCATCCTGTGCTGAGGTGATTGTATGAAGTGCAGCCAATTGTGCTGACATTTAGGTCTGGCCCCTTATCAGGGAGGTCCTGGTTAAGGGATGAAAAAGCAGCAACTCCCCAATTAGCTCCATCACCTACATGGTGGCAGTACTATCCATAAAGTGTATGAATTTCTGTTGCTCTCCACTCATTTGATCCCAAGGGACTCTCTGAGTAGCCAATGGGTCTGGAAGAGGAGTGACCCCTCCAGTACCATGGCATCTGGCAAGGGACTGAGAGCAAAGGAGTCCACCCCTTCCTGTAGGTGTGATATGCCAGAGGGACCAGGTTTGGCTTCATCCTGTAGCAAGGAGCCCTTAGTAGCCATGCCAAGCTTTCAAGGTGCTGCTTTTGTAACTCAAGGTATAATGGTCAGCTAAGTACAGAGGGTTGTGGGCCCAGGGCCTAAACTTCCAAAAGAGCCAAGTAGGTGGCCAGCTATTGCTGATGTAATGGTGTATAGCATGTGGCCAAGGAGGGCAGTGCCTTGCATCAGAAGTTTGTGGGCAATTTTTAGTTATCATGGGTGGTCCAGAGACCAGGAGACATGAGAGGAGGTTGCTTAAAGCCTCTAAAATTAAGTCTCAGGGTCACTAATGAGAGTGCCTGTTGTATGGCAATTTGGACACATTCTAGAGCCTTTTTTGAGTGGCTGCTATTCATGGTGGGCTGATTTGCAAGTAACAGACTAAATAAAATTTTTGAATGAGGATTTTGTTGCCTCCAGAGCCTAAAAAGGCCTAAAAGATGTTGGACTTGTTTTAACATTGAGGGTGTGGAAAGGATCAATAATTGTCTCTTGACAGTGTCAGGGGTGGAGCAACCTTTAGGTTACCAAATAATTTTTAGGAATTTAACCAAAGTGGCATGGCCATTGCATTGTATATAGGGCAATGGCCCATGCCGCTTTTATGAGCCCTTTTATAAATGTGTATGTCCTGAATAAATGTGGCAAATGAATTTTCTCCTCAGGATGTCATCCATCTTATGTCATATCTATGCTCATGGCGAAAGGTTGATACAGTTAAAATATTGCCTGTGAAGACTGTGTGTGATTGCAAGGGTGCTGAGGTACTCCATGGGGTACCAAGTATCATTTCCCTTTGGACATGAAAGTAAACTATGACTGAAAGGATGTTGAAATAGGCACCCAGCATAACATATTGGCCAAATCTGTAATAGCAAAATGTATATTATTTGCTTATTGGATGGACTTTGTAATTTAGATAATATTGGGTACTGGATTTGGAGGCCTTAATGGATGGGACCACAGCATTAAGGTTGTGTTAACCACTGTGAGGTGCCACTCATTCCGAGCTTAAGAAAATGCAATTTGACTGCTGAAAGGGGGAACAGGGGATAATCACCCCTTTACTAAATAGGTCTTGTATGATGGGTGTCAATCCTTGAAGACCCTGTTTTAATTTACATTGGGCCATATTACCTATTGTAACTGGGGTGTGATTTATGGAGTCCCATCTTCTTGAGCAAATTTTTTTCAAAGACTTAATTTTAACTTATTACTCATTGTGTCAGAGTGTCTATACTCACTGTGAATTTGTCTTAAAATTAGGCCAGTGGGTGCTATTGCTCCGGACGCACAGGCTCAGCGGCCATGGCTCACGGGTCTAGCCGCTCCGCGGCATGCAGGCTCTTCCCGGACCAGGGCATGAACCTGCGTCCCCTGCATCGGCCGGCGGACTCTAAACCACTGCGCCACCAGAGAAGCCCCATATATGTCTTTTATATTCAGTAACTTTACTAAGATTAAAGGGTGTGCCATGTTTAAATTTAGTGAGATCCCCAGGTGTAACTGTAATCTGAGCCCCAGTATTGATTAAGATCATGAAGGCTTCACAGCTGATGCATTTCAGCAGCTATTGAAGTTAATTCAAAACCTATGTTGCAAAGATGCAAAAGACAATCAGCAACCTTTACCTTTTTCTTATATAAATTCTTTTAGTAAACTTTGAATTTCCAGTTTGCTCAAATTGTGGACCTCTGTTTCAGTTTTTTGTTTCCTCCCCTGTATCCAGGTTTGTTTCTTTCCTGTTCCCCAGCCCTAACTTGATATACTTCAGGAGTTGTCCCCTTTATTCTGCTCATATTTATAAATGTCTTCCTCCAGAGAGCCTCAAATCAAATATTCCCAGGGTTAGGGGCCTCCTCCATGGCCATGGTTGCTTTATAGGGCTTTAGGACCCCAGGCTTGAGTCAGGTTTGAATTAACCCCTTCACTGTGCCACAGGGGTACCATGGGTGTTTCCCCTATAACCCTGAGAACCAGAATCTTTGCTGTTACAGTCATAGGCGGCAGCAGCAGTAGTATTTAAGGGTACTAGTGAATTGTCTGCTGTTAGGAATGTGGACCTCAGTTTACAATCTAATGGGTACTTTTCCCTCCTTTCTCTCAGTACAGATTCCCACAGAATATGTTGGAGTTCTAGCTACGTGAAATCACAACTTTCAGTTTCTGTCTCCATCTGATTACCCACCGTGCAAACCTTCTGGTTGGTTACAGGGAAAAGTTTGAGTGCCCAGTGGCTCATCTCATAGGTTGCTTTCTCCTTCTCCAGGGAGTGTCTCCCCGGGTTGAGGGGGCCACATCCAATAAAGTCATTTTGTCTGTGAACCAGGTAGGGGTAATTAAGCCCTGTGATTGCAAGATTAACTCTTTATGTGTTGGTAGGCAGCAGCACTAAGCAAAAGCCCAGGCACACTGGCTTGGGATTTTGTATTGGGAGAGTAATTAACTTACCTTTTTCAGTGTTTTTGGAAGGCATATGCTCACCACTATACCACCAACGCGACCTTCTTCACTTCTTTATTCCCATCTTGCCCCTAGGTTCCTCATGACCATTTTTTTTTATTCCATATATATGTGTTATATACGGTATTTGTTTTTCTCTTTCTGACTTACTTCACTCTGTATGACAGACTCTAAGTCCATCCACCTCACTACAATTAACTCAATTTTGTTTCTTTTTATGGCTGAGTGATATTCCATTTTATTTATGTGCCACATCTTCTTTATCCATTCATCTGTTGATGGACACTTAGGTTGCTTCCATGTCCTGGCTGTTGTAAATAGAGCTACAATGAACATTTTGGTACATGACTCTTTTTGAATTATGGTTTTCTCAGGGTATATGCCCAGTAGTGGGATTGCTAGGTCATATGGTAGTTTACTTTTACTTTCTTTTCCATGTAGCTGTCTGGTTTTCCCAGCACCACTTATTGAAGAGGCTGTCTTTTCTCCACTGTATATTCTTGCCTCCTTTATCAAAAATAAAGTGACTATATGTGCGTGGGTTTATGTCTGGGCTTTCGATCCTGTTTCATTGATCTATATTTCTGTTTTTGTGCCAGTACCATACTGTCTTGATTACTGTAGCTTTGTAGTACAGTCTGAAGTCAGGGAGCCTGATT
>NW_020172450.1:595861-636796 GCF_003031525.2 Neophocaena asiaeorientalis asiaeorientalis | reverse complement strand
CTCTATGCCTACTTCCTGGAGGGCTTTTATCATAAATGGGTGTTGAATTTTGTTGAAAGCTTTCTCTGCATCTATTGAGATGACCATATGGTTTTTTCCTTCAATTGGTTAATATGGTGTATCACATTAATTGATTTGCGTATATAGAAGAATCCTTGCATTCCTGGGATAAACCCCATTTGATCATGGTGTATGATCCGTTTAATGTGCTGTTGAATTCTGTTTGCTAGTATTTTGTTGAGGATGTTTGCATCTATGTTCATCAGTGATATTAGCCTGTAATCTTCTTTCTTTGTGACATCTTTGTCTATTTTTGGTATCAGGGTGATCGTGGCCTTGTAGAATGAGTTTGGGAGTGTTCCTCCCTCCCTATTTTGGAAGAGTTTGAGAAGGATAGATCATCCCATAGGTTTTGGGTTGTCATGTTTTCATTGTCATTTGTTTCTAGGTATTTTTTGGTTTCCTCTTTGATTTCTTCAGTGATCCCTTCATTAGTAAGTAGTATATTGTTTAGCCTCCATGTGTTTGTAATTTTTACAGATTTTTTCCTGTAATTGATGTCTAGTCTCATAGCATTGTGGTCGGAAAAGATACTTAATACGATTTCAATTTTCTTAAGTCTACCAAGGCTTGATTTCTGACCCAAGATATCTATCCAGGAGAATGTTCCATGAGCACCTGAGAAGAATGTGTATTCTTTTGTTTTTGGATGGAATGTCCTATAAATGTCAATTAAGTCCATCTTGTTTAGTGTATCATTTAAAGCTTGTGTTTCCTTTCTTCTTCTTCTGGGACCCCTGTAATTCGAATGTTGGTGCAGTTCATGTTGTCGCAGAGGTCTCTGAGACTGTCCTCAATTCTTTTCATTCTTTTTTCTTTATTCTGCTCTGCAGTAGTTATTTCCACTCTTTTATCTTCCCGGCCACTTATCCGTTTTTCTGCCTCAGTTATTCTGCTATTGATCCCTTCTAGCGAGTTTTAAGTTTCATTTGTTGTCTTGTTCATCACTGTTTGTTTGCTCTTTCATTCTTCTAGGTCCTTGTTAAACGTGTCTTGTATTTTCTCCATTCTCTTTCCAAGATTCTGGATCATCTTTACTGTCATTATTCTGAATTCTTTTCAGGTGGATTGCCTATTTCCTCTTCATTTGTTAGGTCTGGTGGGTTTTTATCTTGCTCCTTCATCTACTGTGTGTTTTTCTGTCTTCTCATTTTGCTTTTCTTACTGTTTTGGGGGTCTCCTTTTTGCAGGCTGCAGGTTCGTAGTTCCCGTTGTTTTTGGTGTCTGTCCCCAGTGGCTAAGTTTGGTTCAGTGGGTTGTGTAGGCTTCCTGGTGGATGGGACTGGTGCCTGTGTTCTGTTGGATGAGGATGGATCTTGTCTTTCTGGTGGGCAGGACCACGTCTGGTGGTGTGTTTTGGGGTGTCTGTGACCTTATGATTTTAGGCAGCCTCTCTGCTGCTTTGTGGGGTTGTGTTCCTGTCTTGCTAGTTGTTTGTCATAGGGTGTCCAGCACTGTAGCTTGCTGGTTGTTGAGTGGAGCTGGATCTTGGCGTTGAGATGTGGATCTCTGGGTGATTTTCGATCTTTGATATTATGTGGAGCTGGGTGGTCTCTTGTGGACCAGTGTCCTGAATTTGGCTCCCCCACCTCAGAGGCACAGCGCTGACGCCTGGCTGGAGCACCAAGAGCTCATGTGGCTGTAGGTAGGAGGCCTCAGTTTCTTGCCACATGGATCTCTCTTTAGGGCTGCTTGTGTGTCCTCATGACATGGCAGCTGGCTTACTCCAGAATGAGTGATCCGGCCTGCGGTCCGCAGGACTGTCACGGCTTCGGCTGCTGGGGCCCCTCCAAAGCTGGCAGCCTCAGTGAGGCTGGCAGCCTTGGGCTCTGGGGTAGTTCAGTGATGGCGGAGGGAAGAGACCCTGAGCCAGGAGTTCCAGCTCTGTGGAAACGCGGGCTCCATTCTGGGCGCAGGGGGTGGGACTGCTGTTCTTCACTGTTTCTAAAGGGGCTAATACCAAATATTCCTTCCCAATTTATTTCTCATTAGCACCTGGGCAATGGACTACCATAAATGTGCACCTTGATATCTTTGGGGGTCAGGAGACCCCAGATGACCGCCAGCCACAAGGGAAACAGCAGTACAGGAGATGGACAAGGCAGCCACCTTGCCTGAACAACAAGAGTCTTGTTAGGCAACTGGGGTGCTATTGTTAGTTTTCCTCAGGTTGGTGGCTTCCTTATTTTACACAAAGGCTCATTCTTGAGCTTGTCCTAAGAGTGCACAATCACAAGAAATGTCCGTGCGGCTGCCCCGAGCAGCCAATGATGGTCACAAGGCTATGTGCTGTGTCCAGAGAACTCTAGTCTGATCTTTGGTATACGGAACTCAAGTGTCAACTGGTTAAGGTGCTGTGTTGTCACCACCTTAATAGGTGGGAACCTCAGAGACCACTTCCCAAACACAGGTTGAACCTAACAGCACATCATGCTGGGGTATATTCAGTTAAAATCAGTTATCACCTTGAGGACAAGAGCATTTTAGGGTGAAAAGAGATTGTGACATCCAGCAAAAGCAGCAAAGTGCTGCTCAGGCCAAAGCACAAGCCCAGCAGCAATTTGTGGTTCCACTGTAGGTGGCCTTCACCATGTCATGGAGCCAGTTAGCCAAGAGTTAGGTAAAGTTAACCAGGTGTTATCAGTCATGGTGGACCATCCTGTTTATGATGCCAATTGTTTTGTTTTCTATTCACCCCATTGATGAGGGAGGGATTCCTGCCATAGGGTTATGGCGAATGCCAAACACATGACACCGGATGCTGGATAGATGAGATGGACAGCAGTTAGTCAGCCACATACACTCATGGCCTGGGAAGAATAAAGAGCATGCCATGCAGGGTCTCATGGGGGTTGTACTTGGGAACAGAGTGAACAAGTAGAGGCTGTGGGAAGCAGGCTTTGTAGTATTAAGAGGATGAGGTGACACCGCGTACCTGCAGGACAATGTCATTGGCTTATTTAATTCCATGGGCTTGCATGGAACTGAAATTCACGACTCAGGGAAAAGCAGAAAGTGTACCTGGTCCGTTTTATAAGGAGTTGTTTTGCTTGGATATTTTATCCACAGGAGCAGAGTGGCGAGGAGAATATGCCGTTAGGCCATTTAAGACCCTCCCAGTTTCACCAGGTGTCAAGGCAACACATAATATTGGGGCTTAATTTTAGGCCTTACATCACAGAGTGTAAGCAACCAAAATGGGCAGTGGAAAGGGGAGGGGTAAAATAAGGAACTGTGAAAGGAAATTTGTTCACCTGAGATTTGACTTGTTGGGCAGTTGAAGGTCTGTGTTTAACAGTACTTTTGTGGATATTAGCTGAACTTTATTCCTCCCATCCAGAGAGGAATCAGGGCTGATTGTGGAGTTGGATGCAACTCTCTTTTGCACTGGTTCAACTGTGAGGAATTAAACTAGGTGGGCTCAGAAATACAGTATTCAGTCATGAAATTAAGATTGAGAGCCCAGTACCAAGTCTAACAAAAACATCGGATCAACTAAGTGTTCCATACACATCTCCTCATTTAATCTTCAAAACTGCTGAATACATTTTCTGAATGGTTCAGCAAGTCAATTCTCCTGGGTTCAGTTTCCCCATTAGTAGAGCAGGGATAATAATTGCATTCACTTTTTAAAGGCTGAGATAGCAGTTTTTCAACCTCATAAAGCTGTTGTGAAGAAAAAATGAGGTAATAGAGGTAAAGTACAATTTAAGCACGTAGTACATGCTCAATAAATAGTAGCTACTATTTTAATTCTTTGATTTACTTTCCCTGGCAGGGGACTATATGTGGCAATGGTTACTGACTTACATCCACCTCTTATAGGTGACATTTTATTCCCCCACTGCCTGCCTCTGTACAGACAAGCATTCCTCTGGCATGGTTACTAATCTAAAAGAGTAGCTACAGCTCACAACTTTGACATGAACCATTTACTTGTATAGTAGCTGCTGCATTTTCACTAATGGATGCAATCATTATTTAACACAAAACAACTGAAAAAAAAAAACCTGAGTATTCTGAGAATGAGCCGTGGCACTGGTAGGATGTTGATGGAAGCATTTATTGGACCTACTGTAGCATGTTACTCATGCTACCCATGGAATCATATGTGAGTAATATTTGAGTGCTTACTATGTGCCAGATGCCATAATAAGATGTTTGATATAATTAGATGTTTCTGTTTTCTACTCCTCTCAGCCATCTTATGAGCTAGGTATTATCACCTTCTATTTTACAAAGGAGAAAATAGAGTCTTAACTAAATTAAGCCATTTAACCGATGTTATAAAAGTGTGTAACTGGCTAGCAATTCTATCAGACTCTGAGTTATTTTTGTAGTGGTTGCCATACGGATTACAATTAATATGTTGACTTGAAACAATCATTTCATATTAATACCAACATAATGTGAATAGTATATAAAAACTTTGCTCCTATGTAGCTCCATTTCCTACCCCATCTTTTGTGCTTTTATTGTCACACAAGTTACAGTTATATATATTTTATGCCTGTCAGACAGATTTGTCTTTTAAATTAGATGGAAAAAAAACAGTTACAAACAAAAATGTATTTTATATTGTCTTTAATATTTACCTATTATGTTCTTTATTTCCTCATTAGATATGAGCTACTGTCTAACAGCCTTTCATTTTAGCTAGAAACACTCTGTTTAGTATTTCTTCTAGAGTGGTTTTGCTAGCAATAAATTCTCACAGTTTTTGCTTATCTGGAAATGTCTTAATTTCTCCTTCATTTTTTAAGAATACTTTTGCTGGATATAGAATTTTTGGTTGCCAGTAATTTTCTTTCAGCACTTTGAATATGCCATCACACTGCCTCCTGGCCTCTGTAGTTTCTGATGAGAAATTGGCTGCTAATCTTATTGGGGATCCCTTATACATAATAAATGGGTTCCACCTTTCTATTTTCAAGACTTTCTCTTTGTCTTTAGACAGCTTTCTTTCGATGTGTCTAGGTATGGATTTTTTTGAGATTATCCTACTTGGAATTTGTTGAGATTCTTGGATGTTAGATGAATGTTTTTCATCAAATTTGGGAAATTTTATGCTATTTTTTCTTGAAAATTTTTTTCTGACTCTTGTCTCTCCTCTCCTTCTGGGACTCTCCTCATGCATATTTTGGTACTTTTGATGGCATCCCACAGGTCTCTTAGGCTGTGTTCAATTTTTTTCATTCCTTTTTCTTTCTTCTCCTCAGACTGGATAATTTCAGTTGATCTATCATTAAGTTCAATGATTCTTCTGCCTTCTCAAATCTTACATCGAGCTTCTCTAGTGGAATTTTTCACTTTACAGTTTAAGCATTTCTATCAGTCTCTTTTTATATCTATCTCTTTCTTTAAATTCTGTCTTTGGTGAGACATCATTCTCATACTTTAATTCTCTAGACACATTTGCTTTGAACATATTTCAAATATCTGGTTTAGAATCTTTATCCACTAAGTCTGGGGCTTCCTCAGGATTGGTTTCTACTGATTCTTTTTTTCCTGTGAATGGGCTATATTTTCCTATTTCATTGCATGTCTTGTATTTTTCGATTGAAAACTGAATGTTTTAAATAATATAATGTAGCAACTCTGGATATCAGATTCTCCACCCTCCCCAGGTTTGCTATTTTTGCTATTAGTCGTTGTGCTTGCTTGGTGACTTTTATGGACCAATTCTGTAAAGTCCGTTTCCTTTGTTGTGTATGGCCACAGAAGTCTCTGCTTGGTTAGTTTAGTGGTTAGCTAATGATTAGCCAAGATTAGCCAAGATTTCCTTAAATGCATAGAACCAATACGTTTCTCAGTCTTCGCCAAGAGGCTCTGTATGTTTGTTGAGGCATGCCTTCCACACTCAACCAAACAGTTAAAAACTCTGCCTTAGTCTCTATTTCCTGCTTCTGCAGAGCCTCAAGGTTAGCCAACTATGAGAAATAAGGGCCTTCTCAGATCTTTCCTGACTATGTACACAGTACCGGGCTGTGCACAGCCCTACACACATGGACTTCTAAATTCCCAGGAATATTTCATAGCTTCTTAAGCCTCCTTATTCAAAAGTTTTTACTTTTAAGCTTTTTGGATAATCTGTTGTTTGCCCCAACTGGTATACACTGACCTAGGCAGCCATAATTGCCTGCAATTGTCTTTGACCAAGGCTCCTGGGCAAAAGACTTTCACACTGGATAAGCTCCTAAAATAAAGACATTCTTATAAGTGAGATCTTTCAGGGAATAGCCAACAGGTCAAATAATGATAATCCTCTGGGAACGGGGCTTAGAAGGATCTCAAACTCCTTATTGCCTCTTGTGGTTCCTGCAAGGCTTTTGGTTTTCATTATGATTGTGTGCTGTTGATTTTCAGGAGTACTGCTGACCTGGTAGAGGGGCAGATGAGAATAGGGGAAGTTTAAAACACCACATAGCTTGCTGTTATTACTGAAATTCAGCTTTTTTTTTTGCTACCTAGATTTCTGCAAGACTTTGGTTAGTTCTCATGTTTCTGAAAAAAACGATTTGACAATTTTTTGCCAGTGTTCTCATTGCTTTTATGAAGGAGCAGTTTTTTAGAGGTTCTTACTGTCATTTTTGCTGATGTCATCTTACCACATGATCTTGACCTATTAGGCCTGTTAGTATATCCAGTTGAGCTAGCCAGCAATACATTGTGTGAGGTTGTTTTATGACCTTTTAAATTTGCCTAATACTCTTATGACATGGATATTAAATATGGAATTGTCATTGGGCTGTTTCTTCACTATAGAATAAATAATCATCTATTTATTTGAGCTTTGCAAATGAGACTCAAACACTGAGAATCTTTTATAAATTAAAATTAAAATGACACAATTTTCATTATAACATCTTACTGTAAGACTGGGTTCCCAAAGCTAGGTACCCATATGTACAGAATTTAGATTTTTAAGGTTTATAACAAAGTCCCAAGAACTAATTAGCAAACATGATCTAACTACCTCAAGATGATTTATTAGGAGTTAGTAGTATCCATATATAGTATGTATAAATGATACCCACATATGGTATCTATATATCCATATGTAGTATCTTTATATAGTATTTATAAATAAATGTATTACTCTGTTAACATTGTATCCATATATAGTATCTATGAGAATTGATTTGATAAAATATGTTCACCATATAATCTAAAAAAGAGGGAGAAGTAATTTTTTTAACATTATAAGAGGTCCTTGCCATTCCTTCCAGACCTGTAATTTTCCATTACACCTTCAACTATAATTTTCCAAACCGTGATTAGAAAATAAAATTGTATTAATATATTGGGGTGATATTCTTGGAACTGAAGTTGAATGTAAAAAAAATACTTTTTAAGATGGTAATAACTGCTTGTGGGTGATGAAGCTGATGGCTCTCCCCTATACAGAGTAAAACAAAAAATTCATAGGTAGTCAGAAATCTAAAATTTACTTAGAAAATCAGTGGCACTTCATCTTACTTGATGAACACAGTAGAACAAAGGCATGGATCTCCAATGAAACTGATATTTAAGCTATATATACAGTTTCTTAAGGCTAGAACATTACTGTTTACCAAAAGTTATATCATTAAAAATGAATACAACCTTAAAAGAAAAGTGGCCATATTTCTTACCTTGCTGAAGACTTAAAGAATGAAAAAGCTTACCATCACTATTTTTTCCTGTTGAAACACCACACATTGCAGCGTTACAAATAGGAGTAAAGTATCCTGTATTGATTGCTTTTTTTTAATAAGACGGATGTTCAGTGAATGATATACAGGTTGCCCGTTCTTTCCATTGTGCTCCTGGAATCCAATAAAGTGAGTGTGTGAGTTATGAAATTAAAACTTGGTAAATAAAAATGGGCAAATGTATGATAGCTGTTAAAATTATTTGTATCTTAAAATAAGAATTTTATTGACAATATAAAGGAAAAAATTTTTCATCATTCAGGAACTTTGTAGAGAGACAGTCACATTTAACCTTAAACAATTAGTACCAGGCAGTATTGTGAGGTTAGTAGAAGTTTTTCTTCTGTGGGCCAGTCTTCTCCTTTCTTGATCCTTTCTTCTCACTTTTAGCACCCTCCTCACTCTTCCAAAGTTTTCAAATTGATTCCTTACTCTGATAGAGAAAAATAAACAAATTAATATTATTAACACTAAGGTGTTGAGAAATTACTGGTTTTCTCTTCTAACAGCACTTGCATCTTAAGCAGATGGACATTAGTGGGATTTCTCATATCAGTAGCCAACAAGCAGAGAAAATAGATTCTGTCAGGTAGTTCCTTTCTAGAGCTCCTCGAATTTCAGTGCATAGTTTAGTACCTACTACCCTAATTCATAAGAATCTACAGGTTCCAAAGGGAATGTTTATTTTCACCAAAGATATTTGCATATGGGTCCAAAGAAATCACAGAATGCATTTTCAGCTGGACTAGACAAATCTGTAGGAAGTAATTTCTGAAGCTGATAATTGTATAATAAAGCAACATTTGTTCTAGCAGAATGAGCTGAGGTTTTTTTCCCTAAAGTTTTTAAGAATAAATTTCAGAAACAAATGACTTACCCGTGATATTTACAAAATAATTTTCCAAAACTGTAAAGAGAAAAAATAATATTAAAAATAATCCTTTGCCTTTAGTACTAGTGTTAAATACTAGTACTAGTGTTTATAGTTTTCACCTTTAGGAAAAGGAAAAAAGATAATTGTTTTAATGATTTCATGATAAATGTGATGAACCCAAAACAAAATAATAAAGGTACTATTTCTATTTGAGCAATTAATATAATCTTCCACTTAGAAGTATACTTTGTAAGCTATGGTCCATATACTTGAATATTTCACAAAAAGCAGGTTTTCAAAGTTCTATCAAAATAAAAATCTCCAAATTTATAATATTTGAAACTTTGATATTTTGTTAATGTCAGGTTTACTAAGGTATAATTTACTTACAGTAACATTGTTCCTATTTAGATGTACAGTTTTTTTTAAAAGTCTTTATTGAATTTGTTACAATATTGCTCCTATTTTATGTTTTGGCTTCTTGGCCGCGAGGCATGTGGGATCTTAGCTCTCTAACCAGGGACCGAACCCACACACCCTGCTTTGGAAGGCGAAGTCCCAACCACTGGACCGCCAGGGAAGTCCCTAGATGTACAGTTTAATGGGTTTGAGTAATATGTAACCATGTGTGTTATTTATGTAACCATGATGGTCATACAACCACTATTGAAATTAAGTTATAGAATATTTTCATCATTCTAAAAGGTTCCCTTATTCCACTTTGTAATCAGTCACCTCATCTACCCTATTCCCTGAACTGATTTTTGTCCCTGCAGTTTAACTTTTTCAGAATATCATATAAATGGAATGTGTAGTCTTTTGTTTCTGGCTTCATTCACTTAACATAATGCTTTTGAGATTCATCATTATTGTTGCATGAATCAGTAGTTCAATTGATTTTATTAAGGAGTAGTATTCTATTTATTGATGTACCACAATTTGTGCATCCATTTAGCAACTGACCAACATTTGGATTATTTCCAGTTTTTAAGGAGCTACATAAATATTCGAGCATAGGTCTTTGTGTTTACATGTGGATAAATACTCAGGGACAGGGATTGGTGAGTAGTATGGTGAGTATGTGTATGTTTTACTTTATAAGTATCTGGCAAACTGTTTTCTAAAATGGCTTTACCATTATGCATTTCCACCAGCATTATCTGAGAATTTCAGTTGTTCCACACTCTCCAGCACTTGGTATTGTCAATTTTTAAAAAATTGTTTAACTATTCTAAAAGGTGTGTAGTAATATTTTCTTGTGGTTTCAATTTGCATTTTTCCAATGACCGATGATGCTGACCATGTTTTCATATGCATTTTGGCCATCTATATCTTTTCTTGAGTGAAGTGTCTGTTTAAATCTTTTGTCCATTTTATTGCTGGGTTTTCTGTTTTCTTATTATTGAGTGGTTTGAATTCTTTATATATTTTGGATATGAGTTTTTATCAGAAATATATGTCCAAATATTTTCTCCTAGTATTGACTTGTCCTTTTATTTTTTAAACATCATCTTTAAAGGATGAGAAGTTTAAAATTCAACAAATATTTCTTTTATCACTTTTGCTTTTCGTGATTTTACTGAGAGATCTTTGCCTAACCCGAGGTCACAAAGATTTGCTCCATGTTTTCTCTAGAACTTTTGTAGTTTTAGGTCTTATATACAGGTTTATGATCCATTTTGAGTTAAATTTAGTAGATGATGCAAGATAAGTGTTAAGTGTTTTTTTCCCTCTATATGGATACTCAGTTCTTCTGACACAGTTTATTGATAAGCTTCTTCATTCTCCATTGAGTACTTTGTCAAATTTGTTCAAAAGCAGTTGACTATATATGTATAGGTTTATTTCTAGATTCTCTATTGTGTTCATTGGTGTATGTTTAGCCTTATGCCAACACTATATTATCTTGATTAGTCTACCATTATAGTAAGTTTTAAAATCTGGGACTGTAAGTCCTCCAACTTTGTTCTTTTATCTTTTGGGTGGGGCTATTCTAGGTTCTTTGTTTTTCCATATAAAACTTAGAATTAGCTTTTCCATTTCTACTAAGAAAAGCATGCTGGGATTTTGTTTGGGATTACTCTGGGATATATAGATCATTTGGGGAAGAATTGATATCTCAAACATATTGAATTTTAAGTCATTAACATGGTAGATCTCTCCATTTATATGTTTTTAATTTTTTTACCTATGCTTTATAGTTTGCAACATACATATTTTGTTAGATATATCCCTAAGTATTTTATATTTTTGATGTTATTGTAAATGGTACTTTTTATTTAATAAATTTCTATTACCTATTCTCCACAGTTTGCGTATGGAATGCAGTAAATTTTTGTGTATTGACCCAGTCCATTTGGGCTGCTATAACAAAACTACCATAAACTGGGTGCCTTATAAACAACAGAAATTTATTTCTCACAGTTCTGGGGGCTGGAAGTCCAAGATCAGGGTGCCAGCATGGTTGGGGTTCTGATGAAGGCACTCTATGGTGTCGCACACTGTTGACTTCTCACTGTGTTCATACATAGTGGAAGGGGCTAAGGTGCTCTGCAGGATCTCTTGTATAAAAGCACTAATTTCAGTTCAAGAGGGCTCCACCCTCATGATATAATAAGCACCTCCTATAGGCCGCACCTCCTTATACCATCACATTGAGCATTAGGTTTCAACATATATATTTGGGGGGACACAAACATTCATTCTATAGCATCCTGTATCTTGTGACCTTATTAAACTGACTTATTAGTTTTAGTTGCTTTTATGTAGACTTTTTGGGATTTTCTAAATCTGTGACCATAAATAAAGAGATAAATAAATAGAGTCTGTAAACAAATAAGAATCTTATCTCCTTTTTTCCAATCTGTATGCCTTTTTAGCTATTTTTCTTGCTTGTTGCACTAACTAGAACCCATTGTACATTGTTGAATAAAAGTGATGAGAGTACATTCTTGCCTTATTCCCAAACTTAGGGGGAAATCATTCAGTCTTTATCCACCAAAGACGATTTCAGCTCTAAGTAATATCTATATCTATATCTAATCTAAATCTGTATCATCTATATCTATACCTATATATTTCTCCCAGAAAAATTCTATTTTAATTTAGGTGATAGTGAGAAAAATTAACAATGATAAGAAAGCTATCTACCAAAGAAGTAGGAAGTATCCATTCTAGAATTCTACTAACTCCTATCGGAAAACCAATATTTTGTTCAGTATAAAATATTTTTATTTTTATTAAAAGTAACACAGATTTGTTCTAAAATTTTTAAATAATTTGAAAGTTTATTAAGTATAAAATAAAAAGTGCTTTCACCCACCACAACCTCCAAAAAAATTGTACCTCACAATGTAAGAACTAATAATTTTGAACAGGAGTTGGCAAACTAAAGCCCGTGGGACAAATCTAGCCTGCTCTTTTTTTACGGGTTACAAACTAAAATTATTTTTCATTTTTAAATGATTTAAAACAATGAAGAGAAGAATATTTTGTGTCACATGAAAATTACAGGAAATTCAAATTTCAGGATCCATAAATACAGTATTGTTTGAACACAGGCATGATCATTCATTTACATATTATCTGTTGTGCTTTCATGCTACAATGATAGAGCTGTATAGTTGTGACAGATGCCATGTGGGTCACAAATTCTAAAACACTTTTTATCTGACTCTTTTCAGAAAAAGTTTGCCAACCCTTTGTTGAATGTATAGTGTTTTTCCTTCTGAGCTTTTCTCTCTGCATATATAAAGCTTACATATTTATGCACATTTTTGTTTTCTACAAAAATAATCACACTACACATATTCTTCTGTAACCAGTTCTTTTCACTTAATGATGTGTGTGGATACCTTCACATGTCAGTTGTAAATTGTCTCATCTTTTAAAATTGATTAATAGTATTATAGTATGTCATAGTTTAACTAGTATTGTTGTGAGCATTTTGGTTGTTTCAAGTATTTTTATTATTATGAACACTGCTGCAATTATTATCCTTATACATATATTTGTATACTTATCTGCTTATTTTCTTAGGGTAAATTTCCAGAAATGGAATACCTGGGGCAAAGTTTTTATACACTTCACATTTAAAATTTGGATATATGTATTGCCCAACTGAACTTCACTAATGTTTTACTAATATGCATTTTCATCAATAATGTGTAGAAGCACTGGCTTCTCTGCACTGTCATCATCAATCTGTATATCACTAATTTGCTGTATACATTAACCATGTATTTATATATAAAACATGTTATTATATATTGTATATATGTATATATCAGCATCGTATTATAGTTGTATATATGTATATATCAGCATCATTCATATTTTTGCAATACGTATTTTTCTTTTGCAAATTACTTGTATATATCATTCACCAATTTTCTATTTTGATGTTAATTAATTTATTATTTAAGGATCTTTTATATAATGAGGGAACTAACCATTATCTTTCATATTTAAGTAGATTTTTTATGGAATCTGCTAAGTAATGCATAGATGTAACTATCCAGTTGAAGACAACCAATAATTCTCTAAGTCACATTGATTCATACTCCTATGACAATTTGTTAGCCTATTTTATAAGCTCCTCTCAGTTACTGAGAGCCAAACTAGCAGCGATAAAATGTGAAATGATCTTACAAGTTTGTGTGAGTGGCAATATTATTATTATTACTATATAATTATATAGAGAAGTTAATTATTATATCTATCTAGCTCTCTAAGATGCTGTGAGATAATAGTTAACATTTAAAGACTTTTGGATTCATTGTAGAGTGTTTCCTAAGGATAACATATTCACATGATTCTGTAGTCAAAAAGATTAGCCAGCGCTTGGCACCATTCCAGAGGGTACAGGACCTCTACCCATGTAGCCATATAACTAAAATTAAAAATATTTACAAAACCAAATATTGGCAAGAATGTAGGGCAATCATAATTCTCATCCATTGTTGGTCAGAGTGTAAAAATGGCACAAACCTTTGGAAAAGGGTCTGGCAGTTTCTTAAAATGCCAAACATATAATCCAGCAATTTCACTGCTATATATTTACATAAGATAAATGAAAAAAAAATCCACATGAAGACTTTTACATGAATTTCATGTGCACTTTATTTATAATACATCTAACTAAACTGAAAATCACTATCTCAAAGAGATAACTCTACCCCCATGTTCATTGCAGATTATTTTGCAATAGCAAAGACATGGAAACAACCTAAGTGTACATCAGTGGATGAATGGATAGAGAAAATGTAATATTATATGTGGTATATTCAACCATAAGAAAGGAAATCCTGGCATTTGCAACAACATGGATGGAAGTTGAGGGCATTACGCTAAGTGAAATAAGTCAGACAGAGAAAGACAAATGCTGTATGATCTCACTTATATGTGGAATCTATAAAAAACAACCTCATAGAAGCAGAACAGATTGGTGGTTGCCAGAGGCAGTGGTAGGCGTGGGTGGGTGAAATGGGTGAAGTGAGTCAAAAGGTACAAACTTCCAATTATAAGATGAATAAGTTCTGAGGATGTAATGTACAGCATGGTGACTATAATTACAATACTGTACTACATTTCTGGGCTTTCTATCCTGTTCCATTGATATATATGTCTTTTTGTATAAGTACCATGCTGTTTTGATTACTGTAGCTTTGTAGTATAGTCTGAATCAAGGAGCATGATTCCTCCAGCTCTGTTCTTCTTTCTCAAGATTGTTTTGGTTATTCGGAGTCTTTTGTGTTTCCATACGTATTAAAATGTTTTTTGTTCCATTTGTGTAAAAAATGCCA
Source organism: Neophocaena asiaeorientalis asiaeorientalis (assembly GCF_003031525.2). Classification (NCBI taxonomy): domain Eukaryota; kingdom Metazoa; phylum Chordata; class Mammalia; order Artiodactyla; family Phocoenidae; genus Neophocaena; species Neophocaena asiaeorientalis. The sequence continues at coordinate 622,364 of NW_020172450.1, read as the reverse complement.
TTGGTAATTTGATAGGGATTACCTTGAATCTGTAGATTGCCTTGGGTAATATGGTCATTTTAACAATATTGATTCTTCCAATCCAAGAACACGTTATATCTTTCCATCTGTTTTTGTCATCTTCAGTTTCTTTTATCAGTGTCTTATAGTTTTTGAAGTATAGGTCTTCTGCCTCCTTAGGTAGGTTTATTCCTAGGTTTTCTATTCTTTTTGATGCAGTGGTAAATGGAATTGTTTCCTTAATTACTTTCTGATAGTTTGTTGTTAGTGCATAGAAATGCAACAGATTTCTGTATATTAATTTTGTATCCTGCAACTTTACTGAATTCATGATGAGCTCTAGTTTTCTGGTGGACATTTTAGGATCTTCTATGTATAGGATCATGTCATCTTCTTATCAGCTTTCAAATGTGAGAACAGTATTATTAACTATAGTTGCCATTCTGTACATTACATCCCCATGACTTATTTATTTTATAACTGGAGTTTGTACCTTTGGACCCCCTTCACCCATTTTATGCCTCCCTACCCCTAGCTTCTGGCAACCACCAGTCTGTTCTCTGTATCTATGAGCTTTGGTTTCTGTTTTTATTTATTTGTTTTTAATTTAGATTCCACATATAAATGAGATCATGCAGTATTTGTCTTTCTGTCTGACTTATTTCACTTAGCATAATGCCCTCAAAGTCCATCCATGTTGTCTCAAATGAAAAGATTTCCTTCTTCTTTATGGCTGAATAATATTCCATTGTGTATATATATCACATTTTCTTTACCTATTCATCCATTGATGGAAACTTAGGTTGTTTCCATATCTTGGCTATTGTAAAAATGCTGCAATGAACATGGGGTGCATATATCTTTTCAAGATAGTCTTTTGTTTTCTTTGGATAAATACCCAGAAGTGGAATTGCTGGATCGTATGGTAGTTCTATTTTTAATTTTTTGAGGAACCCCATACTGTTTTTCATAGATCTTGCTCTAATTTAATTAAAGTTATGGCATATCTGCACCTGTAATCCTGTGTTATATTCAGCTTACTGCATATCTGTTAGGATATTAAAACCAGAGAAAGTCTATAAGAGCACCATTAAAATTATGAGAGGGCTGATGTGGATTGCCATATGAATAAACAGAAAACCAGGACTTTCCAGCTTGGAATATCAAAAGATGAAATAATATGTAGTTCACATCTATAAAATAATGATTATATGTATAAGGTTAACATAGAATTATATAAATCTATATATAACATAGAATTATATATCAAATCTGGATGTGATAACTTATTTTAACAGGTAAATTTAGGAAAATATACTTAACCAGCAGATAATAGGTGCATAGTGCATATCATGCCAAGAGGTAACACTGCAAGAAATATGAATATATTCAAACACAGATCAGATAAATTTGTGAATACTAGAGCTAGATGTGGCTACTTTAGAAAGTTGAAATTTGACATCAGTCATGAAACTCTGTAGAAAGAGTTCCCTTTTTTTGTTTGTTTTGGTCTGTAGTTTTTACTGGTATCTCTTCAGTGCCTAGAACAATAGTGGGCATATAGTAGATACTAAATTTGTTGAATGAATCAAAATATTCTTAGTAATAGAATATTGAGATGGATAATACAGTGTTATGACCTAGTATAGATCAATTGCTATTTCAGTATATTTTTCCTTTGAGTCATCATCAGGTACATCCTTGGGCATGGACAAAGGGAATAATACTACTGTGCTATTATTTTAAGAGTGCCACATGGGGCACATCTTAAAAAAAGTATCAGCTGAAGAAATTAAACTGAAATTTCTATTGTAATGAATGTTTAATGTTCTTATGATTGCTTTTAAAATGTACTTTTTAGATGTTTTTATATCCATTATCTCATTTAATCATGATATAGACCGTATAAGCTAGATACTATTTATTATTCTAATTTTATAGATAAGGTACCTAGTAGTACCTTAGTTTATCAGATATTCCTAGGGAAAGCAGAGTCCCCCCCCCCCCCACAGATAGCACTGGGAAAATGAATTTTGATCAAGGAGAGAGATGAAAGAAAAATAGCCAGCATATTTGGTAATGCAGGTGGAGCAAAAGCACAGGTAAGATAACTCAGTGGAAATTACTAAACAGTTGGTTTATGTAAAGGGGGAATTCAAATAAAGATAGGAAGACTATTTTTATTACTACTTTTACAATTTGACTGTTGTCTTGCTAGTACTTGCACCTGAACATAAAGACAACTCAGATAATTTCATGTTTTTTCTCCATTTTTTCTAGAAAAAATCCATTTATAGCTTAAAAAAATAACCATATGTATCAGATGAAGTAGATAAAGCAATTTTTGAACAGTAATTCAAAGTATACTATATGTATGCACAGTGTTTCCTGGTTAAGTCTAATGATAGCTGGAAAAAGCCCAAATGTCATAGAACAGTGTGGAAAATAATATTGTATGGTCATCAAAACTATGTATGGGTAACTTTGGTTCATAGGAACAAAAAAAAAAATCTGAGTGTGCTCATTTTTTTTTTAAAGAATACATTTATTTATTTATTTTTGGCTCTTTTGGGTCTTCGTTGCTGCGTGTGGGCTTTTTCTAGTTGCTGCGAGTGCGGGCTACTCTTCGTTGTGGTGCGCGGGCTTCTCGTTGTGGTGGCTTCTCTTGTTGCAGAGCACCGGCTCTAGGCACACGGGCTTCAGTAGTTGTGGCATGCGGGCTTCTGTAGTTGTGGCTCATGGGCTCTAGAGCACAGGCTCAGTAGTTGTGGCACATGGGCTTAGTTGTTGCGCGGCATGTGGGATCTTCCCGGACCAGGGCTCGAACCCCCGTCCCCTGTGTTGGCAGGCAGATTCTTAACCACTGCACCACCAGGGAAGTCCCCAAATGTGCTTAAAATGAACAACAACAACAAAAAATAGCAACTAAGGAGATTTTTGTGTCAGACTTGTGTTTCCCAGTTAAAAAAAATTTCCTCATGATAATCGTAGCAATCTTAAGTTTCTCTCTTTGTTACTGGAAATTACAAAATTAACTAAATGTCAGGATCAAAAAAAAAAGCAAACTGTAGAATTCTGTTTCTAGGAAGATGGAGTAGACATACTTTCCCCTATTCCTCCTACTAAGTAAAATTGAAAACCCTGAATATTATCTGTAAAACAAACATAAGGAGACTGAAAGGTAGAAATAAGGCAATTCAGCTAGAGAACTCAGGACCCAAGAGATAATATGGTGGTAAACTCACTGGGTTTTCTTTTTTCTACACATATCTCAGGTTTGGATCAGAAGAAACTAGCAACCCAGAAATACCAATGGACACATACACAAAGAGTTCCACCAAGAACTGACTCTCTTGCTAAAGGACCAGGACAGGGATAGCTTAGAAAGACAGAACGCTTTTAGAAAAAACTGTTCTTTCATCCAAACACCACAGAAAAAACTGTATTCTTACCCCTATCCATGCCTGCGGAGGCTGGGTGGGAAGCTTAGACTTCTGTGCTCACAAGGCTGCAGTGAGGCACCTGAAAACACTTGCCAAGATAATGTCAGAGAATGTCAAGTAGCAACATGGGACTGTCATCATTGTGTGGAAGTAATAAGCTCCTCACTACAGTGTCAGTGGAAACAATGTGGGAAGCCTAGAATTCCAGCCCCATAAACAGTTACTAGGTACTGTAGCCTCTCCCTACTGTGGTGATGTCATAAAAAGCCTAGGACATTCACCACTGCCTAGGAGTAATGAGGCCACTCCCTCTGTGGTTTTAGTGGAGGTCATATAAGGAGATAGAACTCCCATGGCCCAGCAGTAATTAAGAACCTCCTTTTCCTCTAACTGGCAGTAACAAGACAGCAACCCTTCCTGTCCCAGCCCTTGTTTTGACAGAGCAATGTCAGAAGAAGCCAGGTAAAGCTAAGTATTTTAAAAAGATATATCTCATAATGTAGAACACAAAATGTAAAAAACTTTGTAAAACACAAAATGTCCAAATTACAATAAAAATAACATCACATTAAGAACTAGGAAGATAACAATGTTAATTAAAAAGTCAATCAATAGATGCCAACACCAAGATAACAGAGATGTTAGAATTATCTGACAAAGGTTTTAAATAACCATCAAAAAATGCTTCAATGAGTAATTGAAGTGTGGGTATAGTGTTTCAAGCATACAAATGTGCTTGAAACAGTTGAGAACATAGCCCTGGCAAAGAAATAGAAAATATCAGAAGAGAGAAGATATAAAGAAGGAAATAAAAATTTTAGAACTGAAAATCATAGTAACTGAAATTTAAAAACATAGTAGAGTGACTCAGTGACAGAAGGGAAGGAACAGAATAAAGAATCACTGAACAGGGATACAGAACTGTAGAAATTACCTAATCTGAGCAATAGAGATGAAATAGGCAAAAAATTAACAGAACCTCAGGTACCTGTGGAATTATAGCAAAAGATCTAATAGCCACATATTGGAGCCCTGGAAAGAGACAAGAAAGAGTGCAGGACTAAAAAAATACTTGAAAGAATAATGTCTGAAAATTTTCCAAATTTGGCAAAAGACATAAACTTACATAATTGAGAAGGTGAGTGAATACCAAAGAAGATAAATGTAAATAAATCCACACTAAGGCTAATCATAATTAAATTTCTGAAACTAAAGACAAAGTCTTGAAAATGCCAAGCTGATAGTAGAAATGAAATTTGAATAACTAAATTTCTCATCACAAACCATGGAGGCCAAAAGGAAATGGCACATTTTTTCATGTGCCAAAAGAAAAGAACTATCGGTCCAGAACCTTATATCACACAACATATCTTTCAGGAATGAAGGGGAAATCAAGATATTTTCATATGAAGGAAAATTAAGGGGTTCTTTCACCAGCAATTCTACCCTAAAAGAGTGGCTAAAGGAAGTTGGCTACACAGAAAGGAAATGATATAAAAGGAATCTTGGGACATCAGGAAGGTGTTGGGTAAATACAATAGGCTTTTCTTCTCCTCTCCCGTGTCCCCCGCATCGGCAGGCGGACTCTCAACCACTGCGCCACCAGGGAAGCCCTTGAATTTTCTAAATTATGTTTTTCAGTTGAAGCGAACTTATAACACTGTCCAATGCAGTTCTAAATGTATATAGAGGAAATATTTAAAACAATTTTAATGTAGGAGAGTAAAGGAGGTGGGAATTAAGGTTTATTCTGGTAAAATAATGGTAAAATATATATACTGGTAAAATAATGATACCAGCACAATGTGATGTTATGTATATATAATTTTATTTTTATTTTGTTAATAACTAGAGAAACCCCCACAAATATTATGCAAAGAGACACTTAAAAAACCACTGCAGATAAATCAAAAATGAATTTTAAAATATATTCAGTTAACTCACAGGAAAGCAGAAAAAATAAAACACTATAAAAACAGAGAGAACCCAGAGAAAACAAAAAATATGATGGCAGACATAAGCCATTATATATCAATATGTAAGTAGTGTAAACACATCAGTTAAAAGATTGACAAACTAGATTTAAAAGCATGATGTAGTTATATGCCATCTTTAAGAAAGTAACTTAAAAAATAATTGTATAGGCATGTTGAAAGTAAAAGAATGGAAAAATAACATTTTGTAATTATTAATCCTTGCAAAACAGGAGTGGCTATACTAACTTGAGATAGACTTCAGAGTGCAGAAAACTACCCCAAACAGGGTAAGTACATAATGGTAAAAGGGTTAATCCATTAAGAAAACCTAGCAACCCTGAATGCATATGCTCCAAAAAGACAGTTGAAAAATATAAGACGAAAACTGATCAAACTGAAAATAGACAAATCTATAATTATGGTTGGAGTCTTTGGCATCCTTCTCTCAACAATTGATACAACAGACAAAAAATAAGCAAAGGTGTTGGAGAACTCAACAACACTAGTAACCAATAAGATCTGATTTACATTTACATTTTATAGATCACTCCATCCCCAAAACTCAGAATACATATTCTTTTTAAGTGGCTATGGCATGTGTACCAAGATAGGTCATACTCTGGGCTTCTAAAAAAACTTTAACAAATGTAAAACAACTGAAATCAAAGAGAGTGCGCTCTCCAAACACAATGGAATCTAATTAGAGTTCAAAATGGAATCTAACAGAAAGAAAACAGGAAAAATTCCAAACATTTGGAAAGTAAGCAAAGTACTTTCTAATTATCAATGGGTCAAAGAGGAAGTCTCCAATGGAAATAATGAAAATACGTTGAATTGAATGAGAATGAAAATACAGCATATCACAATTTGTAAAACATAGATAAAGTGGTGCTAAAAGGAAACTTTAGAGCACGAAATGCACATAAAAAGTTTCAAACCAATCTGAGCTCCTACCTCAAGATCCTAGAAAAAAGAAGAGCAAACCAAATCCAAAGTAGGCAGAAGGAAAGAAATAATAAGGAGCAGAAATCAATAAAACTGAAAACAGAAAAACAGTAGAGTAAATCAGTGAAACAAAGTGCTGGTTCTTTGAAAAAAATAAGATTTAGAAACCTTTGTCAAGACTGCGAATGAAAAAAGAGAGAGAGACAAATTTTCAGTAATGAGAATGAAACAGCATATCACTACATACCCTGAAGATATCAAAAGAATAATATGAGAACACTTCAAGCAGCAATATAAAAATAAAATTGACACCAAATAAATTTGATGAAATGGAACAATTTCTCAAAAAACACAATCTACCACAGCTCACTCAATACGAAGTACAGAATAATCTCATAATATTTAAGGAAATTGAATTAATAATGGAAACAATCCCCAAATGGAAATCTCCAGTCCCAGATGTTTTATTGGTGAATTGTAATTCATTTAAAGAAGAAATAAAACACCAATTCTAGACAATCGCTTCTAAAAGTAGAAGAGGAGGGAACACTTCTAATTCATTTTATGAAGCTTGTACTACTCTGATGTCAAACCCAGAAAGAGACAGTACAAGAAAAGAAAACTACAGAGCAATATACCTAATGAGGATAAATACAAAAAACTTAATTAAATATTAGCAAACAGAATTCAGTAATATGTAAAATGAATTATACACCATAACCAACTGGGATTTATTCCAGTGATGCAAGGCTGGTTCAATATTTAAAAATCAAGCAATGTAATCCACCAGACTAACAGGCTGAAGAAGAAAAATCACATGATAATACCAATTCATGAAGTTAAACCACTTGACAAAATTTAACACATGTTCATGGTAAAAACTCTCAGAAAAATCGGAATGGAGGGGGATTTTCTCAACTTGATAAAGACTGTCTAGCAAAATCTATAGCTAGTATTTTATTCATTGGTGAAAGACTGTGAAGGCAAACATGTTTGCTCTCACCACTCTTATTCCACACGGTGCTGAAAAAAATCTAGCCAGTGGATAGGGAAATAAAAGGCATACAGATTAGAAAGAAACAAATAAAACTGTTCCTATCTTCAGATGACATGACTGACTATGTAGAAAATCCCAATGAATCTACAATAAAATGTTCTAGAACTTATAAGTTCAGCACGGTTAGAGTGCATGAGATAAATATACAAAAATTAATTGCATTTTTATGTACTAGCAATAAACACGTGGATATCAGTATTAAAACATAATACCATTTATAATCATCCAAAAAGTGAAATCCTTGAGTATAAATCAGTCAAATCATGTATAAGATGTATGCTGAAAACGACCCAACAATGAGGACAGTAATTGAATAACATCTAAATAAATGGAGCGATATACCATGTTTATAGAGTGGAAGACCCCAAATAGTAAAAATGTCAATTCACTCCAAATTGATAAACTTGTTTAAGGCAATTTCTATCAAAATACTTGCAAGATTATTTTTGTAGATTTGGACAAGATTATTCTAAAATTTATATTAAACAAAAGAACTAGAATAACTTAACATGACATGAAGAAGAATACAGTGGGAACAATCAGTCTACTTGATTTTAAAAGTTATTATATAGCTACAGTAATCAAGACTGTGGTGATTGTGGAGAAAGATACATAGATCAATGGAACAGAATAGAGAACTTGGAAATACAGGCACACAAGTACATCAACAGAGTTTCGTTAAAGGTGTAAAACAGACTAAATGGGCTAAGGATAGCATTTTCAAAAAATAGTGCTGAAGCAACTGCATATCCATAGCCAAATAAATGAACCTTGACCCAAACCTCACATCTTATGTACAAATTAACTGAAGGTGGATCACAGACTTTAATGTCAAATGTAAAACTATGAAACTTTTAGGGAAAAAAGAAAACTCTTTGGGATCTAGGGCTAGAAAAGTTTCTTAGAGGATATCAAATTCATAGAGAAAAAATGATATATTGGTCTTCATCAAAATTAGAAAATTTCACTTCATGAAATACCCTTTTGAGGTGAAAAGAGAAGCTACAGACTAAAAGAATATTTACAAACCACATATCCAACAAAGGTTAATGTCTAGAATCTATAAAGAACTCTCAAAACTCAACAGCACAAACCCCCAAAGAATCCAGTTAGAAAATGAGAAAAGGCATAAAGAGATATTTCACCTAAGAAGATATACATATGGCAAATGAGCATATGAAAAGGCGTTCAACCTTATTAGGTATTAAGGAAATGCAAAGTAAAACCACAGTGTAATATTATTAGGTACCTATCATAATAGGCATAATTTAAAAATCACAACCCCAAATGCTGGTAATAATTTGGAGAAACTGGTCACTCATACATTGCTGGTGAGAATGTAAAATAATCCAGCCACTCTGGGAAACACGTTGGCATTTTTTACAGAGCTACACATAAGGTTTCCATACAAAACAGCAATCTTACTGCTGGGTATTTACTCCATCAAAATGAAAAAATATGTTCACACAAAATCTGTACACAAAAACACTAATAACTAAGTTGACTTAATTGACATTTATAAAACACACCCCCAAAAGCAAAATGTACATTATATTCAAGTGCATATGGCATAGTTACTGAGATATGGAATATGGTCTGTGATAAAAAGAAGTATTAATACATTTTAAAGGATTAAAGTCATACAGATTTTTTCTGATCACAATGAAATTAGAAACCAGTAACAGAAATATATTAGGAAAATCCCCAAATATTTAGATATTAAAAACAAATCTTTAGGGCTTCCCTGATGGCACAGTGGTTAAGAATCTGCCTGCCAGTGCAGGAGACACAGGTTCGAGCCCTGGTCCGGGAAGATCCCACATGCCCTGGAGCAACTAAGCCCATGCACTGCAACTACTGAGCCTGTGTTCTAGAGCCTGCAAGCCGCAACTACTGAAGCCCGCTCTCCTAGAGCCCGTGCTCTGCAACAAGAGAAGCCACCGTGATGAGAAGCGCATGCACCGCAACGAAGAGTGGCCCCCACTGTCTGCAACTAGAGAAAGCCCACGTGACAACGAAGACCCAATGCAGCCAAAAATAAATAAATAATTTTTTTAAAAAAGAAAAGAATCAAAATAAAATAAAATTAAAAATTAAAAAAAAAAAACAACCCAAATCTTCAAATAAACCATGGTTCAAAGAAGAAATCACAAGAGAATTAGATAATAAAGTTTTGAACTGAATGAAAATGAAAACCCAACATATCAAAATTTTGGGAATGTAGCTGAAGCAGTACTTAGAGGGATAATATCAATACATCATAACCAATTGTGTTTATTCCAGGAATGTAAGCCTGGTTTGATATTTTAAAATCAATTCTATTTTACCCTAATAACATAATAAAGGAGAAAAAATTTTCCCTATGAATGTAGAAAGTGAATTTGACAAAATTCAGCACCTATTCCTGATAAAAACTTCCAGCAATTTAGGAAGGGGAAGAAACTTCCTCTGGCTCTTAAATAGTGTGTACAAAAACCAAACCAAACAAACAAAAACAACTTTTAAAAAACACTCCTGAGAGAAATTTTAAAAGATTTAAATAAATGAGGTGATATACCATGTACATGGATTTCAGGTCTCAATATTGTAAACATGTCAATTCTCCCCAAACTAATCCATAGATTCCCTATAAACCCAAATAAATTCCCAGCAGCTTTTATAGCAAAGTTAATAGTTGATTCTGAAATTAATATGGAAATGCAAAGGAAATATATTAGTCAAAGCAATTTTGAAGAAGAGTAACAAGTTTGGTGACTCACATTATCTGGTTTCAAAACTTACTCTAAAATTAGTTTCAAAGATTATTATAGATCATATCGATCTAGGAAACACAAAAGAGTCCAGAAAAAAACCCACGCATGTATGGTAAATTGATTTTCAACAAAATTATCAAGAAATTCAATGGGGGAAAGGATAGTCTTTCCAGTAAGTTAATAGTGCTAAATTAACTGAATATACATACGGAAAAAAATGAACCTTGACCTTTATTTCATGCCATATACAAAACTAAATTTGAAATGGATCATAGGTCTAACTGAAAGAGCTAAGAGTATAAATCATCTAAATGAAACTATAGGAGAAAATCTTTGTGACTTTGGGATAGGCAAAAATATCTTACAGATGACACAAAAGCACTAATCATAAAATTAATAAAAAGATAAATTGGATTTCATCAAAATGAAAACTTCTGCTCTTTGAAATGTAACATGAAGAAAATGAAAAGTCAAACTCCAGACTGGGAGAAAAGACTCTTTCTATATATAATTGACAAATAACTAGTATCTATAATATGTTTTATTGTGCACGGCCCCGGGCGTCCCCGGGAGTCCCGACCAGCAGGACAAATCTTTGTGAGTCCGAGGAGGAACCTGTAGGGGTTGAAAAGGGAAGAAGGGGCAGGAGACGCGAAAGAATGGAGGCAAGACAAAATCCTGATCAAGCCTCAAATTTTTATTGCTGCAGTAGCTGTATTTATACAGTACAGAGAAAGGGGGGCGGGATCCAGAATAAGGGAAGTACTTGGCAAATTATCATTGGTGCTGCGTGCGCGGGCTTTCGTTTTAGGCGCGGGCTTTTATCTCATTAAGCAGGAAGAGAAGCAGGATGTCGGCCATCTTCTAATGGCGAAAACTTCTTGGCTCCCAACATTTTATAAATAGCACTCTTATAACTAAATACTAAGAAGAAAAACAGCTCAGTATAATTTGGGAGAAATATTTGAAGACACTTCACCAAAGAATATAAATGAACAGCAACTAAGCACATGAAAATATTCTCAACTTCATTAATCATTAGGAAACTATGAATGATAACCACATGTGATACCACTTTACACCGGCTAGAATGGCTAAAATTAAGAGTGACAATTGTTGACTCATCGCGCCAGGGGGAGGCCCTTCGCGCCCTCCTTGCCAACACTATGCTCCAGTTCCTGCTTGGATTTACTCTTGGCAACGTGGTGGGAATGTATCTGGCTCAGAACTATGACATACCAAAGCTGTCTAAAAAACCTGAAGAAGTTAAAAAGGACGTGGACGCCAAGAAGAAACCCCCTAGTTCATGAGGCTGACTCTAGCACTGCCTCCTAGATAAACTGATTCTACTGTTCTTGAGGGCCTCCTTTACCATCTAAACCAAAAGTTCTTGTTTTCATCTCCAGCCTCAGCAATTTTCTTCTTTGCTAGACCCTGCATTGCCTTACAGCACAAATGGGGCCACAAGTTAAGAGCAACCCTCACTTTTCCAACATCTTCACTTCTTCCCTTCCTCCTTCCAGCCACTTGGGAGGTCCTGAGAATGGAATTATGGTGCTAGATTAGTAAACATGACCTTTAATTAGTAGTCTCTCTTTTATTCTTTGGGATTTCTGCTACCGTTTTCAAAAGAAAAATTGATGAGTTTTGTATAGCTGATGAAATATAAATAATGCTGATTTCACAGTCTAGCATTTATATTGGGTGTTTAAACCTTTGGTACTAAATTATGTTGTTTCAAAGTAGTAATTAAAATGAAAATCTAGAAGCTAGTTTCTGGTGAATTATCCACTAATTTTATATTGTTGTCAGGAAGCTCCATAGTTGCTAATTTAACCAATAAATCAATTTGCTATTCATTAACCAAGAAACTCTGTTCTGAAAACCCTATCAGGAACTAGGAAGTTTGAAAGTATTTAAAGTAATGGCCTTTGTTCTCAGTAGAATTCATAGTCTAGTATGCATGTTTTTTCTTAATGATGCATTTGATCTGGCTCTATTCTCTCATAAGAATCATACTTATTTTATGGGATTACAGGCACATTTGACATTACATGGTAGATAAGTGAGAAGTTGTCCATAAAGGAAATTCTATGCCTTTTTACATTAAAAAAATGTATTTACGTTATAACTTTATAGTGATTCTCATAAGAAGACTTTGTTTTTTCTTCTGCAACCATAAATTACTCTTGTAATTTTTCAAGTGTATAATCAGTCCATAATTTTTTTTAATTGAAAAACATTTAAATACATAACTTTCCCCCTGGGTCAATACAGAGTGATTTGGGTTGTCCCCCAGCTCCTAGTTCCTCTCCCTGGAGTCAGGCACTTGCTAGTTTCCTGTATCCTTTTGCAAAAGATTTTGTGCCTGAACAAACACATGTACATGGGGGTTTTTATACAAATGATAACAAACTATATACAGTGTTTTCCCCAGTGGAGGTCATTCCATATCAGTAGTTAAGGAACAAAGAACCTCTTTCCTTTTTTGGCTACATAAGGTTCTACTGAATGAATATACCATAATTTATTTAATCTGCTCCTGAGGAATGTTTAGGTTGTTTCCTATCTGTTGCTATTACAGTGATAACCTTAAACCCAATGTTATTATACATATCTGTGCAGGGGGATAGCTCCAAGCTAAAGTCCTGGAAGTGTAATTTGCAGAAAATATAAATAAAGGCCCATTTCATTGGGTGTTTTGTTCTAGAGGGCTTGTTGGGTAGTTTCACTGATGATGCCATTTCTGAAGACATTTTAGCAGAATTAGTAAACTGGAAGAATGGTTTAGAGACCTTTTTTCCAGACAGTGATGCCACTGATACTAAATGTGATTATAAAATGAAGTGATTCTACTTCTCTTTGAAAACCTGGATCTTTCATACATGGAGATAAGTTTTGTCCCTGTCAGGTTGTACTGGTGCGTGAGACAGGTTAGGATCATATTATGGTTTGGCTTCTCCCTTGCAGTGTGATCAGGGGCAAGCAGCTTGTTTTTCTGAAACTGTTGTGTTCTCTGTAAGATGTGGATACAATACCTACCTCATAGGGCTTCCGTGAGAAACAGTTGAAATAATGTATGTGATGTGTAGCAGTGTAGCACAGTGCTTTGCAAATTGTCCAATAAATAGTAGATTTTAGTCCAAAAAAAAGAGTGACAATTGTTAACAAGGATGTGGAGCAGCCAGGAATTTCATGTGTTGTTGATGGGCATATATAAAATGGTATAACCGCTTCGGAAATGTCTTCTACTTTCTCATAAAGGTAAACTTATACCTACCATATGACCCAGCCATTCTGCTCGTAGGTGTTTATTTATACAGCAGAAATAAAAACATACGTCTACAAAATGACTTAAGCTCCAATTTTAACAGCAGTTTTATTCATATGCCCACAACTTGAAATGACTCAAAGATCTATCACAGATAAATGGATAGATTATAGTATATCTGTACAATGAAATATTACTTATAATAAAAAGCAAAAAACTCCTGATACACACAAAAAAATGGATAAATCTCAGAAACATGCTGAATGAAAGAACTGACAGAAAATAATGCGCTATGATTTCATTTATGTGAAATTATGGAACAGCCAAACTAATCTTTAATGAGGGAAATCTGATCAGTGGTTGCTTAGTGACGTGGATTGGTGTGTGTGTGGGAAGGTATGACTGACTGCAAAAGGGGAAGGAAGGAGAGGTTTGGAGGGGTTTGGAGGTTTGGAGGAAGTATTGGGGGGGGGACAGTGATGTAAATGTTCTTATTGTAAAAGTGGTGGTAGTTAAATAGGTATATACATTTGTCAAAATTCATTGGACTGTACAATTAAAATTAATGCTTTTAATTTTTCATAAACAATGTTAAAATAAAGTTGATTTAGAAGGAGGAAAATCCACACAATGGCAAAACAGAAATCACTGCTCTGTTTTCAAACGATACTTATTCTCTTATAGTTTTGGCAATGGCTACCTAGGGTACAGGTTTCTCCTTTCTTACTCTCAGGTAGAGAGCATCATTAAAGAGGAGACAGCCCCAAGGGGAAAGTCTGAGGACTTTCTATCCTTACTGACAACATATGTATGCTATAACATATTGTATATATTATGGATATTCTTAAGAAAGGAAATTAAGATTATTTTATAGAGAAATAATCTATCAAGAAATTATCAACCACTCAACACCTATTAGAATGTCATAAATTGAGAACACTGACAACACAAAATGCTGGTGAGATTGTGGAGCGGCAGTAACTCTCATCCAATTCTGGTGGGAATGCAAAATGGTACAGCAGCACTGGAAGACAGTTTAGCTGTTTCTTACAAAACTAAACAGATTCTTACTATACGATCTATCAATTGCATTACTTGGTATTTACTCAAATGAATTGCAAACTTCTATCCACACAAAAACCTGAACATGAATGTTTATATCAACTTTATTCATAATGCCCCAAACTTGGAAGCAACCAAGATGTCCTTCATTAGGTGAATGGATAAATAAACTGTAGTAGTGCATCCAGACAATGGAATATTGTTTAGTGCCTAAAATCAAATGAGCTGTGAGCTATTAAAGACATGTTGTAACCTTAGATACATATTATTAAGGAAAGAAGTGACTCTGAAAAGGCTATATATACTGTATGATTTTAACTATATGATATTCTAGAAAAACAGAACTATGGAGATAGTAAAAGGATCAGTGGTTGCCAGGTGTCATGGGAAGGAGAGATGAGTACTTGGAACACAGAAGGTTCTTATGGTCGTACAACTACTGTGTAAGAAATTATGATTGTGTATATATGCCATTATATATTTGTCAAATCCCATAGGATGTACAAGAGTGAACCCTAACTATGGACTCTGCGTGATAATGATGTGTCAATGTAGGTTCAACAATTGTATCAAATGTACCAGTCTAGTGTGGAATGTTGCTAATGGGTGAAGCTATCCATGTGTAGGATTACGGGATATATGGGAAATCTCTTACCTTCCACTCAATTTTTCTGTGAATGTAAAACTGCCTTAATAGTGAAGTATTAAAAAAGAAACTATTACTATAACAGTCTTATCCTTTTTTGTTTCAGATCTGGAATATTTGTAGGTAAATAATTTCTCCCTTTTAAGATGTTTACATAATACAGAATCTTGACCTACAATGCTTTCTTAATAAAGTTAATTCTATCTTTATTTTGGTGCTCGAGATGTATATGCACAGATTTATAGCATCACTAATAATTAATGGCAAAATTCTCCACTCATGCACATTACTTTTTTGGTAACTGAAAATCGGCTTTTGGCCCTCTACTGTACTATTCTTGTATCAAGCACCTGTCTGCTGCCTACCACATTGCTGGCATTACTTGTCTTGCCTCCTCTAAAGGATGCCTCTGTTACTGAAAGTGTTGCATTATAGGATACTGTTTTACATTTGGACTTACTAAGGCCTTTATATATTTGCCTAGTATTTATTTATTTATTTTTTGGCTGTGTTGGGTCTTCGTTGCTGTGCGCAGTCTTTCTCTAGTTGCAGAGAGCAGGGGCTGCTCTTCATTCTGGTGCACAGGCTTCTCATTGCAATGGTTTCTCTTGTTGTGGAGCATGGGCTCTAGGTGCGCAGGCTTCAGTAGTTGTGGCTTGAGGGCTCAGTAGTTGTGGCTTGTGGGCTCTTGAGCACAGGCTCAGTAGTTGTGGCGCATGGGCTTAGTTGCTCTGTGGCATGTGGTATCTTCCTGGACCAGGGCTTGAACCTGTGTCTCCTTCATTGGCAGGCGGATACTTAACCACTGCACCACCAAGGAAGTCCTTGCCTAGTATTTAAACACTTGGTCCCAGACTCAGAGTAGTTATGTTATAACTTGTATCATGAGTCTTCTTACTCCTCATTTTTTTCTAGAATTCTTGCCATTAGTTATAAAGGCAACTAAAATGACTCCTTTAGTCATATTTTTAATTGATTTGTTAGCACCCACCCCAGGAAAACTATATTTTCCCTGACATTGTCACCTTTAAAGTGATGAACATTCTTTCTTTAATTCTGTACAAATGTTAGATTTTTCAAAAAGTAAATACCAGAGTCTCTTACTGCATATGCCTAAGCTCCCTGTTTTGTACTGGACATATTCTTTGGATTCAAGTAAGAAAAGATCTGTTTTTCCTGCTGGTCAGAAAAACTATGCGATGATGAAAATATTACTGTATTTCTTTTTAAAAAATATTTCTTTATTTCTTTTATTTATTTTTGGCTGCGTTGGGTCTTCATTGCTGCACACGGGCTTTCTCTAGTTGCGGCAAGTGGCGGCTACTCTTCATCGCGGTGCGCAGGCTTCTCATTGTGGAGGCTTCTCTTGTTGTGGAGCATGGGCTCTAGGCGCGCAGGCTTCAGTAGTTGTGGCACTAGGGCTCAGTAGTTGTGGCTCGCGGGCTCTAGAGCTCAGGCTCAGTAGTTGTGGCACATGGGCTCAGTTGCTCCACGGCATGTGGGATCTCCCCGGACCTGGGCTTGAACCTGTGTCCCCTGCATTGGCAGGCAGATTCTTAACCACTGTGCCACCAGGGAAGCCCTTACTGTATTTCTTGATGGTTTATAGCTATTTCAGAATAGCATTCTTCATTGTCTTTTGCAGGAAGGTTTCTACTAGCTTCTGTGTTAATGTTAATATTTTAGGCAATTGTATCAAAGCAAACATTTTGAGAACATTAAAAAATGAAAGCAATTTATGATTCTCACTTTGTCCCAGCTTACCCTTCCCCCTCCCCGTATGCTCAAGTCCATTGTCTAGTAGGTCTGCATCGTTATTCCCGTCTTGCCCCCTAGATTCTTCATGATCATTTTTTTTTAGATTGCATATATATGTGTTAGCATATGGTATTTGTTTTTCTCTTTCTGACTTACTTCACTCTGTATGACAGTCTCTAGGTCCATCCACCTCACTACAAACAACTCAGTTTCGAAGGAACATCTTTTTTAAAAAGAAGATATTAAATGTAATGCAGGAGAACAGAGGAATTCTGCAAAACTGAAATAAAAATTTAATAGTTTATTTTCTAAACAGAAAAAGTAGATCCTTTAAAAAAGTAGATCCTTATCATATAAAGCTAGGGGGAAAGGCACCATGAGTTGAAAGAGAATACATTTTTTAAATAAGTGCAATAATATTCTGATTTTATCTAATTTTGTAGCAACTTTATGGGAAGCAACTGTCAGCCATTTAATTGAAACAGAATGATAAAGGAACTCAAGTAATTCATTTTTGTTCATTTTTATAGTGACTCATAGCTTTAGTAAAAGTATAACAGAACAAAACCCATCTGTCAGATGAATGTAGACACTAGTGGTATACAATTACAGGCATACTTATGAAAGAAACCAATAACGGTTGCTACAAAAGTAAAATTTATATCAGTACTTGGAACACTCAAAATGCTATGAAAAAATGATAGAAAAAAACCTTATAGGTGAGAAAATACTTTTGTTCATCAAAGAACATTATCAAGAAAGTGAAAAAACCTACAGAATGGGATAAAATATTTACTAGTTATATATATGATAAGGGTCTAATATCCAGAACATATAAAAAACACAATTCAACAACAAAAAGGCAGCCCAATTGAAAAATGGACATGTGATTTATTTAGACATTTATCCAAAGAAGATATACAAATGGCCAAGAAGCACATGTAAAGAAGTTATTAGTCATTAGGGAAATGGAAATTAAGCCACTAAATACCACTTCATATCCAATAGGATGGCTATGATTTAAAAAAATAAAAAAGGAAATAGCATGTGTTGGTGAGAGGTAGAGAATTTAGAACCCATATGCAGTATTGTTGGGAAGATGTTAAAACATCCTCCAAGAATGTATTTTACAACTTTCAAAAATTTTTTTTGTTTCTCTTACATATAAACTGTATCCATCTAATTTTCCACTGGCTAAGGAAACAATACAAACTCTAAAGTTCACTGATAAATGAACATAAATACTCAAGTAACTCATATACATCTTAATTGCATGAATTATTACATAGAAGTTATAGTTTACATTTATTATTAATCCAATACTGTTTGAAAAAACAATCGTAGAAAAAAATTATAATGAAATGATGTTAAATTATCTCATTGCCAAAAATTCCATTATTGGTAAAACAAGGAAATATTGAGTACTTTGTAACTCCATCGCAATTTACACTGCTCATCAAGACAGTGCTTTCTATTCAAATACAAACTCATTCAGACTAGATTTGTTTTTGGCCATTTAACAGGTTCAGAGAGCTTTTTTCTTTTTCCAGGTGTATAGACCATTTGCATTTCTACTCAGGACTTCATTTTCCACATATGTAAAATGGAGGTTATATTAATATTTCTGAGACTCCTTTTAGATCCTGAGATATACTAAGAGAATCCCTTTTAGATGTATTGGTGGAGAATTAGTCGTATGGAAAATTACCATAATTGTTAGTTCTGTGTGATGTTAGTATTATCCACGTGTTGTGTTCTACCAACATGTATTCTATTGCCTTCATCAAATCAAACATGAGAAAAAGGAACACAAAATAAACATAAAAATGTGGCAAGCAGTGCGTAAGTCTTTTTAAAATTGAAGTATAGTTGATTTACAATATTATGTTAGTTTCAGGTGTACAAAATATTGATTAAAAATTTTTATAGATTACACTCCATTTATAGTATTATAAAATATTGGCTATATTCCTTCTGCTGTAAAATATATCCTTGTTGCTTATATATTTTATACATAGTAGTTTGTACCTTGTAATCCCCTATTCCTATCGTGCCCTTCCCTCTCCTCACTGGTAACAACTAGTTTGTTCTCTGTAACTGTGAGTATGTTTCTATTTTGCTACATTTGCTAGTTTGTTTTTTAGATTCCACGTGTAAGTGAAAACATACATTATTTGTCTTTCTCTGCTTGACTTATTTCACTAAGCATAATACCCTCCAGGTCCATCCATGTTGCTGCAAATGGCATTATTTCATTCTTTTTTGTGGCTGAGTAGTATTCCATTGTATATGTATACCACATCTTTTCTAAATAACTCAATTTCGTTTCTTTTTATGGCTGAGTAATATTCCATTGTATATATGTGCCACATCTTCTTTATCCATTCATCTGTTGATGGACACTTAGGTTGCTCCCATATCTTGGCTGTTGTAAATAATGCTGCTGTGAACATTGGGGAGCATGTATCTTTTTGAATTAGTGTTTTTGGGTTTTTTTGGATATGTGCCCAGGAGTGGAATTGCTTGGTTATATGGTAGTTCTATTTTTAGTTTTTTGAGGACCTTCCATACTGTTTTCCACAGTGGCTGCATCAATGTACATTCCCACCAACAGTGCAGGAGGGTTCCCTTTTCTCCACATCCTCACCAGCATTTATTATTTGTGTTCTTTTTGATGATAGCCATTCTGACAGATGTGAGGTGATGTCTCATTGTGGTTTTTATTTGCATTTACCTGAGGATTAGCAATGTTGAGCATCTTTTCATGTGCCTGTTGGACATCTGCATGTCCTCTTTGGAAAAATGTCTATTCAGTTCTACTGCCCATTTTTTAATTGGGTTGTTTGTTTTTTTGATGTTGAGTTGTATGAGCTGTTTATATATTTTGGGTATTGACTCCTTATCAGTCATATCATTTGCAAATATTTTCTCCCATTCAGTAGGTTTTCTTTTTGTTTTGTTGATGGTTTCTTTTGCTGCGCAAAAGCTTTTAAGTTTAGCTAGGTCCAATTTGTTTATTTTCGCTTTTATTTCCTTTGCCTTAGGTGACAGATCCAAGAAAATATTGCTGTGATTTATGTCACAGAGTGTTCTGCCTATATTTTCCCCTAGGAGTTTTATGGTTTCTGCTCTTACGTTTAGGTCTTTAACCCACTTTGAGTTTATTTTTGTATATGGTGTTAGAGAATGTTCTAATTTCATTGTTTTACATGTAGCTGTTAAGTATTCCCAGCAGTACTTATTGAAAAGATTGTTTTTTCTCCTTCTTGCCTCCTTTGTTATAGATTAATTGTCCAGAAGTGTGTTGGTTTACTTCTGGGCTTTCTGTCCTGTTCTGTTGATCTATATGTCTGTTTTTGTGCAAGTACCCATACTGTTTTGATTACTGTAGTGTTGTAGTGTAGTCTAAAGTCGGGGGTGTGATACTTCCAGCTCTGTTCTTTTTTGTCAATATTGTTTTGGCTATTCAGGGTCTTTTTTGTTTCCATAGAAATTTAAAAATTATTTGTTCCATTTCTGTGGAAAAATGCCATTGGTATTTTGATAGGAATTGCATTGAGTCTGTAGATTGCTTTGGTTAGTAAGGTCATTTTAACAATATTAATTTTTCCAATTCACAAACAGTGTATCTTTCCATATGTTTGTGTCTTCTTAAATTTCTCTCATCAGTGTTTTATAGTTTTCCAAGTATAGGTCTTTTACCTCCTTAGGTAGGTTTACTCCTATGTATTTTATTCTTTTTGATGCAATTGTAAATGGGATTGTTTCCTTAATTTCTGTCTGGTAGTTTGTTGTTAGTGCATAGAAATGCAACAGATTTGTGTATATTTATTTTGTATCCTACGACTTTCCTAATTAATTGATGAGCTCTAGTAGTTTTCTGGTGGTGTCTTTAAGATACCCTATGTATAGTACCATGTCATCTGCAAACAATGACAGTTTTACTTCTTCCTTTTCAATTTGGATGCCTTTTATTTCTTATTTTTTGCCTGATTGCTGTGCCTAGGACTTCTAATACTATGTTGAATAGAAGTGGAGCGCGTGGGCATCCTTGTCTTGTTCCTGATGTTAGAGGAAATGCTTTCAGCTTTTCACCATTGAGTATGATGTTAGCTGTGGGCTTATCATATATGGTCTCCATTATGTTCAGGTATGTTCCCTCTATATCCCTATTCTGTAGAATTTTTATCATAAATGAATGTTGAATTTTGTTAAAAGATTTTTCTGCATCTATTAAAATGATCATATGACTTTTATTCTTCAAATTGTTAATGTGGTTTATGACATTGTTTCAATTGTGTATATTGAACCATCCTTGCATCCCTGGGATAAATCCCACTTGATCATGGTGTATGATTCTTTTAATGTATTGTTTGATTTGGTTTGCTAATATTTTGTTCAGAACTTTTGCACCTATGTTCATCAGTGATATTGCCTGTAATTTTCTTTTTTGTGTGATATGTTTGTCTGGTTTTGGTATTAGTGTGATGCTGGCCTCATAGAATGAGTTCGGAAGTGTTCCTTCCTCCGCAATTTTTTGGCATAGTTTGAGAAGGATGGGTATTAATTCTTCTCTAAATGTTTGGTAGAATTCACCTATGAAGCCATCCGGTCCTGGACTTATATTTGTTGGGAGGGTTTTTTTAATTTACTGACTCAATTTCATTATTGGTAATTGTTCTATTCATATTTTCTATTTTGTCCTGGTTCAGTCTGGAAAAATTGTACAATTCTAGGAATTTGTCCATTTCTTCTAGGTTGTCCATCTTATTGGCATATAGCTGTTTGTAGTAATCTCTTATGATCCTTTGTATTTCTGTGGTGTCAGTTGTAACTTCTTTACATTTCTGATTTTCTTGACTTGGACCCTCTCTTTTTTTTCTTGATGTGTTTAGCTAAAGGTTTATCAATGTTTAAAATCTTTTCAAAGAACCAGCTCTTAGTTTCATTGATCTGTTCTATTGTTTTTTGGTGTCTATTTATTTCTTCCCTGATCTTTATGATTTCTTTTCTTCTACTAACTTTGTGTGTTGTTTGTTCTTCTTTTTCTAGTTCCTTCAGGTGTAAGGTTAGGTTATTTGAAATTTTTCTTGTTTCCTGAGGTAAACTTGTATCACTATAAGGTCAGTAGCCTTAAGGGAGTTCCCTTGTATGTAACTTGTTGCTTTTCCCTTGTTGCTTTTAATGTTCTCTCTTTATCTTTAATTTTTGCCATTTTAATTACAATGTATCTTAGTGTGGTCCTTTTTGGGTTGATCCTCTTTGGGACTCTTTGCTTCTTAGACTGTCTGTTTCCTTTTTCAGATTAGGGATGTTTTTGTCTATTATATCTTCATATATACTCTCTGCCCCTTTCTGTCTCCCTTCTCCTTCTGGGAACCCTATAATCTGAATGTTAGTATGTATAATGTAGTCTCAGAGGTCTCTTAAATGTCCTCATTTCTTTTTATTATCTTTTCTTTCCATCTTCAGTGATTTCCATTACTCTGTCTTCCAGCTTGCTGATCTTTTTCCCCTGTATCATTTAGCCTACTTTCAATAATTCTTAGTGTATTTTTTCATTTCAGTTATTGTATTCTTCATCTCTGTTTGGTTTTTCTTTATATTTTCTAACTCTTTGTATGAACGTCTATCCTCTCACTCAATGCATCCATTATTCTCCTGAGTTCTTTCAGTATCTTTATGATCATTATCTTGAACTCTTTCTTAGGTAGGTTGGCTATCTGCACTTCACTTAGTTCTTCTTCTGGGGTTCTATCCTGTACTTCTGTTTGGAACATGTTCCTCTGTCAACTCATTCCACCTAACTTGCTGTTTTTATTTCTATGCATCTGGTATGTTGGTTATATTTCCTGAACTTGGAAAAGTGACCTTTTTTTTTAGGAGATATCCTATTAGCCCCAGAAGTATGTACTCCCCTCTGGTCACTAGAGGTATATGCTCTAGTTGTGCCTTCTATGTGAGCTTCTTGA
This sequence comes from Neophocaena asiaeorientalis asiaeorientalis, assembly GCF_003031525.2. Taxonomy (NCBI): domain Eukaryota; kingdom Metazoa; phylum Chordata; class Mammalia; order Artiodactyla; family Phocoenidae; genus Neophocaena; species Neophocaena asiaeorientalis. The sequence continues at coordinate 599,481 of NW_020172450.1, read as the reverse complement.
GTCTTTCTGTTGTGGTGGCATGACTACTGTGGGTTGTCTGGTAGGCTTGGCTGACCCTGGTCCAGTTCGTTGCTAATCCCTGCCTTGTGCAGAGACTTCTTGCTGCTGCTTGGTGAGGCCAGGTCACACGGTGGCTGGCTGTAGAATCCTGTGGGTCCCAGAGCTAGTGCTGGCTCTCTGCTGGCCAGAGGTGGATTCCAGGAGTTCCTGCACCTGGTGCCTGCACACTGGTAGATGAAGCTATGTCCTAGAAGTAGTGCTGGCCCACTGGCCAGCAGCGCTGGGTCCTGGGGTCTGGCTGCAGAACATAGGGGTCCCAGAGTTGGTGGTGGGTGGTGCTGGTTCCTGACACAGCTGACTGCAGTATCTGGGGTGTCCCAAAACTTGTGTTGGCCTGCTGGTGGCCAGGGTTTGGGCCCTGCTGGTCCTAGGTCTGGTGCTGTCCTGCTAGTAGATGGGCCTTGTCCACAGGCAGCAGGACTGAGATGTTCTTGGGGCTGGTGTCTGCCTGGTGGTAGGTGAGGCTGGTCTTGAGGCTATAGCAGACTCACTGGTGGGCGGGGCTGGGGTCTGGCTGGTCTCTGGCCTGGTGCTGGCCTGCTGGTAATTTGGCTAAGTCCACAAGCTGTGGGGCTGTAGTTTTCCTTGGGTGGGTATCTGCCCCCTGGTGGGTGAGGCTGGTCCCAGGGCTTGAGCAGGCTCATAGGTGGGCAGGGTTGGTGATTCTGGAGTTGGTGCCTGCCTACTGTTGGGTGGAGTTGGGTTCTGGGGTCTCTGGTTACAGGGCCCTAGGGATCCTAGATCTAGTGCCTGTGCACTGGTGTGTGGGGCTTGGTCCTGGCCCCTCTGGTGGCCAGGGCCATGTTCATGGGTTCCTTTGGGCTCAGGGTTTCTTAAGGCAACCTGTTTGCTGGTGGGTGGATAGGGCTGTGTCCCTGCCCAGTTAGTTGCTTCTCCCAATACTGATGCTGACAGGGTGGTGTGTGGGGCCGAGTGCCAATGCTAATAAGCTAGAGGGAGGATTCCAAAATGATGCTTCTCAGTACCAGTGTCGTCATGGTAGAACAAGCTCTCCAAAATGGCGGCTGCCAGTTTCTACGTCTCCAGGGTGAGCTCCAGTTGCCTCTTGCCTCTCTGAGAGGCTTTTCAATTTTAGCAGGTAGGTTTGACCCAGGCTCCATTCAAATTATTGCTTCTATCTTGAGAAAGAAAAATGGAGCTGGAGGAATCAGGCTCCCTGACTTCAGACTGTACTACAAAGCTACAGTAATCAACAGTATGGTACTGGCACAAAATCAGAAATACAGATCAAAGGAACAGGAGAGAAAGCCCAGAGATAAATCCACACACATATGGTCCCCTTATCTTTGACAATAGGGAGGGTGGGAGGGAGATGAAAGACAGAGGGGATATGGGGATATATGTATACATATAGCTGATTGACTTTTTTATATAGCAGAAACTACCACAACATTGTGTAAGGCAATTATACTCCAATAAAGATGTTAAAAAAAGCAACTGACAAGGGATTAATCTCCAAAATATACAAGCAGCTCATGCAGCTCAATATTGAAAAAACAAGCAACCCAATCCAAAAATGGGCAGAACACCTAAATAGACATTTCTCCATAGTAGACCTACAGATAGCCACCAAACACATGAAAATATGCTTAACGCCACTAATCATTAGAGAAATGCAAATCAAAACCACAATGAGGTATCACCTCACACCAGTCAGAATGTCCATCATCAAAAAATCTACAAACAATAAAAGCTGGAGAGGGTGTGGAAAAAAGGGAACGCTCTTGCACTGTTGGTGGGAATTTAAATCGATACAGCCACTATGGAGAACAGTAGGGACGTTCCTTAAAAAACTAAAGATAGAACTAGCATATGACACAGCAATCCCACTACTGGGCATATACCCTGAGAAATCCATCATTCAAAAAGAGTCATGTACCACAATGTTCATTGCAGCACTATTTGCAATAGCCAGGACATGGAAGCAACCTAAATGTCCATCGACAGATGAGTGTATAAAGAAGATGTGGCACATATATATAATGGAATATTACTCATCTGTAAAAGGAAACGAAATTGAGTTATTTGTAGTGAGGTGGATGGACCTGGAGTCTGTCATACAGAGTGAAGTAAGTCCAAAAGAGAAAAACAAATACCGTATGCTATCACATATATATGGAATGTAAAAAAAAAAAAAAGCTTCTGAAGAACCTACGGGCAGGACAGGAATAAAGACGCAGACGTAGAGAATGGACTTGAGGACACAGGGAGGGGGAAGGGTAAGCTGGGACGAAGTGAGAAAGTGGCATGGACATATATACACTACAAAATGTAAAATAGATAGCTAGTGGGAAGCTGTTGCATCGCACAGGGAGATCCGCTCGGAGCTTTGTGTCCACCTAGAGGGGTGGGATATGGAGGGTGGGAGGGAGACGCAAGAGGGAGGGGATATGGGGATATATGTATACATACAGCTGATTCACTTTGTTGTACAGCAGAAACTAACACAACATTGTGTAAGGCAATTACACTTCAGTAATGATATATAAAAAAAATAAAACAAAGCAAAACAAATTACTGTTTGTGTCCTGGAGCCTGTGAGATTTTTTTATGAGATTCCACTTTAAGAGTGCAATGTCTATTCCCCACAGCCTTCTGGGTCTCCCAGAAGGAAGCCCTGCTGGCCTTCAAATCCAAGTGCTCTAGGGGCTTGTCTTCCCGGCACAGGACCTCCATGCTTGGGAGCCTTATGTGGGGCTCAGAGCTCTCGGTTCTTGGGGAGAATCTCTGCAGTTGTAATTATTCTTCCATTTTTGGGTTGCCCACCCACACATATAGGTCTTGACTCTGCTGCAACTGCCCCTTTTACCCATCTCATTGTGGTTCCTTCTTTATGTGTTTAGTTGTAGAAGATCTTCTGTGGTAGGTCCCAGTCTTTTCTGTCAATAGGTGTCCTTTAAATAGTTGTAATTTTGGTGTGCCCTTGAGAGGAGGTGAGCTCAGAGTTTTTCTACTCCACCGTCTTGGCCTATCTCTTCATCAGTGTGTCAGTCTTTAACAGGCACTGTCAAATGAGTAGAGCATTGAAAATTTCAGACTATTAAGAGTTTACTAGGAGTATACACAAGGAGGTGGACAATACTTACTCTTACTTCATTTTGTTACAAGTCATTTCATCCGGGCAACATCATACCCAGTATATATCATGTGATAATTTTGAAAAAAGAAAAGAGAAAAACATTGCATTAGCTAATTAATTTACTCGTGGCAGAATATAGAACATACAGCTTGCTTAAGCCCTTTGGTAATGTGTGTACTATTTGATTAGGTTTTAGGGGGATATTTGTTCTTGGGGCAAAAGACAGAAGCTCTTTTCTGAAATGGAAGCAGCCTAAGAGAAGCAAAAGTACAATGGAGTGCTACAGAGGTAGTGTAGTCTAAGTCACAGCTATGGCTGACTTTAGTGTTGACTTCTCAGCTTTCACGGTGCCTAAAATGACTTCCTACAGATAACATACACACTTGGGTGTGCGCACTTGCACACACATGTACGTGTGTGCACACACACATCCACACACAACCCCCCCCCCCCCCCGCAT
>NW_020172450.1:584215-595828 GCF_003031525.2 Neophocaena asiaeorientalis asiaeorientalis | reverse complement strand
CCCCCGCATATCTCTGCCTTTCCCCAAGCCTTTAACCAACTCCTCATACTTTAGAACATTTGCTTTGAAACACAAGCATCTGTCTACTTCTGTTGGAACAGGTCTACTTATAATTACAGAATCATGGCCTTTGCTAGATGAAATATTCATGTACACTCTACTGCCAAACTGCACTTATGGCATAGTAAACTGCAAACATTATCATATTAAAAGCAATTTAGCAGCATGGTTCATGCCAACTTAATAAAAATGCCATTTTAAATATTGTTTAAGAGTACTAGTTTAACAACTTTTACAACACTGGACCACCACAGTGTATTTATTATCTATATATTTGGAGAAACTAAAATGGAAATGAAAAGATGTGGTTGAACTCAGTCATATAGTTCCCAAGTAATGATAAGGCATTAATAAAGGGTCTCCATTCATTTCTGAGCAATCCTGTAACATGGGGGTGATCTGATACCTTTGAATTGGCTCCCAAGCTGTAGGCCGCTTATTGCTTGGCATATCCATATACTCTAGTGCCTTGCTGTCTCATAAGCTACACAAAGACAATAATGGACAATTTGGCCTATTGGGGTGGGAATGTATTTACCAAAGGATGAATGCCAAAAAGTGCTATTCTCCATGTAAATTCCTTTAGTTTACTTCTGTTTGTTTTTCAAAAGGTCAGATCAAAGTGTGTGTGTATGTACGTGTGTTGAAAGTTTCAAAATATAGTTTGGATGACCAAGGGATAGGTGTGAAAAATTCAATTAGCTGAAGCAATCTTTAGTGACATTCTACTACTCTTTTATTAGTGCATTGTTATCTCTCCCTACATTTATCCTTTCTTCCTCTCCTTTTCCTTTTATTTTCTTCCCTGGGAGGCATTCAAGGCTATAGAGTACAGAAACATCTATTGGGCAATAATAATTTATAAAGATATTATAAATTTAAGGCTGCAGCTTGAATTTTGAATGTGGATAGTATGTTTTCCTTTATTTATTTTTTTTTACCAGAACATCTTTAAAGGGATGATTTGTGACCCAAATATTATAGTTTGAAAGGTTACCTAATTGGATTGCTCCATTTATGGAAACTGTGACTAAGGAGTATTTGCTGACTCAGTTACCTCATGACGCTCTAGAATGAGAATAATATAACTAGCTCACTTTTTGGGGGAAAAGAACTGATTGATTTATTTTGAAAAAAAAATTTGTCTTAACAAAACCCAAATAAAATGTTATAATATAGAATGTAGTACCAGCTGGTCTTTAATATATGGCAGATTGATATAGAAACGTTTTGCGCCAACTGCAAGTATGAGAATTATAGTGTTTCAATATTGACTCAACAACTCAGGAGCCACTTTCAGAAACTGCAGTGTTTAATCAATATAGTGAAATATTCCACTATACAATTCAAATATTATGTCTTTCAACAAGAATCATATGTAACTCTGTCTCAAAACAGTAAAAGCAAAAATGGATTGACCCCCCACCACTTTGCACTAATGCAGAGGCAGCGTGATAGAAAAAGAGATATCATAACTTCGTGAATGTAATGGCACACCATTTCTGGTAATAGAAAAAGAAAACCCAGAAACATAGTAGGCACTATAATTCTTACCTGTATAACTAAACATTTAGTTACATTCTGAATATGTAATATTCATTTGACTGTGTTATGCATTTCTTTTAAAATAATGGCACAATTATTAGGTGTAAGGATAAAATGGTAAAAAGTAGTAGGTATCCAAGTTTCCTGCTCTGCCACTAACTAGCTAAGTTACCTTAGTCACTTTACCTCCCTGGGCTTCAACTTCTTCATCTCTGAAAAGAATAATAAAGATTTAAATGTCTCAAAGGTCCCTTTCACTTCTAGTATATCTATGATTTAATTTAAATAATCTTAATATTGACAATAAATGAGTGTCTAAAATTTTAGCATTTAATGCTTTTCATAAACAATATGTCTAATTACTGTGAGTTGATACATGTAGATAGCAGTAGAAACCAATTTTTCTATTTTTCCAAGTATTCTATAGTATTACTTTGAGGAAAATAAGTTATCAGTAGTTGGCATTCACATCTCAATTATAGACGGGATATGAAAATTTCAAAATATTATGCCAGACTTTTTATTTTATTCAGGAGAAAACAATAAATAAGATAGGTTAATTTTATGTTATCAAAAGGAGATGTATTAGTTTTCTATGCTACAAAACGTATTATCACAAAATTAATGGCTTAAAAAACATTACATTTACTATCTCATAATTTCTGTTGGCCAAGAATCCAGGCACAGCTTATCTGAGTCCTCAGCGAAGCTGTAATCTAGGTGTCAGCCAGGGCTGGATTTTCACAGGGAGGTTTGTCTAAGTGTCTGCTTCCAAGCTCTCTCAGGTTGTTGACAGAATTCATTTCCTTATGGCTGTAGGACTCATGGCAGCTTGCTTCTTCAAGGCCAGGAAGGAGAACAAGACCCTATAGAGCAAGTCTGCTAGCAAGATAGAGTTTTGTATAGCATAACACAGTGATGGAATTGACATCCTGTTACCTTTGACATATTTTGTTGGTTAGACGAAAATCATCAGTCCCACCTACACTCAAAGGGAGGGGAATGTATGTAACAATCTGATGCATATCTTTGAGTTCTGTAGAAGCTAAGACTCCTCCAGCTAGACAGATGGTGACTACATGCTGACCACAAACCCGTGGACCCCAGACTGGTTGGAACCACAAGGTTTTTTTTCTTTTCCTTTTTTCTTTATTTAGGCCATGCTGCGCAGCATGTGGGATCTTAGTTCCCCAACCTTGGATTGAACCCGGGCCCCCTGCAGTGGGAGCGAGAAGTCGTAACCACTGGACTATCAGGAAAGTCCCAGAACCCCAAGGTTTATGATTAAGATTCCCAAAACATCACCCTGTTACCTCATCAACGATCCATCAGAAGAAAGTCCACAACCCTCACCCAAATGTTGCCTTTTAAAAACCCTCCCCTGAAAGCCATTGGGGAGTTTGGGGTATCTTTTGAGCATGAGCTGCCCGATCTCCTTGTTTGGTGCTCTGCAAGTCAGCGCTGTGCTTTCACCACACCCAGTGTCAGTAGATTGGCTTTGTTGCATGGTGAGTGAGTGGACCCAAGTTTGATTCAGTAACACATTATGATTTCTTCTCTTCCCTCTCTTCTCACCCTCCCTTTCCTCCTCTCCTCTTCTTACCTTCTCCTCCTTCTCTCATCTTTTTCTTTTACTAAAACTGATCATTGTGACTGAATTGTGCAGATGTTCTGTGTACATGTGAAAGGTCAACAGCTGTATTAGTGGCTGCAAAGCTTCAATTACAGGTACATATCCTGGGGACAAACAGTTGGCTCTCCTGCTCAACCAAGATACTAGCTAGTAATGAATTATGTGATCATCTGTCAAATGTTTTTACTCTTGGCTATGCAATTATGTGAAAAATCCCCTGATGAAAATCTGTCCCTGAACTTTAACCAAGTCAGAGTTTCAAGTGAAGATTGATTTATCTTGGCAGCTAGTGTAGGATAATTCTCACTCATTTCACAGCCCAATTCTAGCATCAGGGCTTTAAGAATCCATATTTTAAAATACTTTAAACTATGTTTCTAAAAGACAAGTGTTTGCTAGGAATTTAGCAAACACTGGGAGAAAACATAAGTACAAGGTGAAGCATGATTACTAACATAAGACAAATGAAGAAACCTTTTTCCAATACCATTCACACTCAAATGTTCATAGATTGATGATCCAAGTGCTATTTTGTTTTCTCTTATTCTTCAGGTGTATGGCTATTTAATCTCGTCACTACTTCTACTTCTGGGTGGGCAGGGTGAAGTAAGTAAGTAAATTCAAACTCAAATTCTTTTTTTCTTTGCCATTCTTATAAAGAAGAAAAATGTCTGTAGTTAAATCCTCTGGACTCCTTAGTTAAATCTTGGAGTTTTTCTTCTGATGAGTTTCCCTTAGTGTTTGTTTCTTTTGCAGACTAGTGGTGGTGTGTGATAGTGATTTAGGGTGGCATTATTCAAATTATTTTTTTATCCAGTGTTGAAGATTCTGATCATCTTCTATCTCTATGTTGCTTTCTAAAAAATAATTAATTAATTAATTTTATTTTTGGCTCTGTTGGGTCTTCGTTGCTGCACGTGGGCTTTCTCTAATTGTGGTGAGTGGGGGCTACTCTTTGTTGTGGTTCACGGGCTTCTCATTGCAGTGGCTCCTCTTGTTGTGGAGCATGGGTTCTAGGAGTGTGGGCTTTAGTAGTTGCAGCAGGTGGGCTCAGTAGTTGTGGCTCATGGACTCTAGAGTGCAGGCTCAGTAGTTGTGGCACATGGGCTTAGTTGCTTCACGGCATGTGGGATCTTCCCGGCCCAGGGCTCAAACCTGTGTCCCCTGCATTGGCAGGTGGATTCTTAACCACCAGGGAAGTACTGTGTTGCTTTTCTAATTCAACACTGTTGAAAAACTTTAAAACTACATTAAATAGGGCTTAGCTCCACTTACATGTTGTGACTTTTGTATAGAAGAATGACTCCTTGAAAAGGAAACCCTCTTGCACTGTTGGTGGGAATGTAAATTGGTACAGACAATATGGAGAACAGTATGGAGGTTCCTTAAAAACCTAAAAATAGAACTACCATATGACCCAGCAGTCCCACTACTGTGCATATACCCTGAGAAAACCATAATTCAAAAAGAGTCATGTACCACAATGTCCATTGCAGCTCTATTTACAATAGCCAGGTCATGGAAGCAACCTAAGTATCCAATGGAATATTACTCAGCCATAAAAAGGAATGAAATTATTTGTAGTGAGGTGGGTGGACCTAGAGTCTGTCATACAGAGTGAAGTAAGTCAGAAAGAGAAAAACAAATACCGTATGCTAACACATATATATGGAATCTAAAAAAAAAAATGCTCATGAAGAACCTAGGAGGAGGACAGAAATAAAGACACAGACGTAGAAAATGGACTTGAGGACACGGGGAGGGGGAAGGGTAAGCTGGGACAAGACAAAGTAAGAGAGTAGCATTGGCATATATACACTGCCAAATGTAAAATAGATAGCTAGTGGGAAGCAGCTGCATGGCACAGGGAGATCAGCTCGGTGCTTTGCGACCACCAAGAGAGGTGGGATAAGGAGGTGAGAGGGAGGGAGATGCAAGAGAGAGGGGATATGGGGATATACGTATGCGTATAGTTGATTCACTTTGTTATACAGCAGAAACTAACACAACACTGTAAAGCAATTATACTCCAATAAAGAAGTAAAAAAAAAAAAAGAAGAATGACTCCTTTACTGAACACAATGATGTAAAATGAATGAAAACTACAATTGTTTATAACAAGGTGAAACTATAAAGAGCATGGACAGAATTTGCTATGTGGGATGAAGGTATTACTTAACCAAACAAAAATACAGCTTTTTTTTTGGAGGGGGGCATATATAAGACATTATACACTTTATTTAAAGGAATTCCAAAGTAGATGAAATAATCATTTTTATGAAAATAATAAAGATTATTAATTCTTCTAATCCATGGAGACGCATCTGCTAAGGAGGACAGTGCTGCCTAGTTCACAAGTATATTTCAAATGGAATGGAAATACCTTCCTCTCTATTTCCATATTCTTTAAGAAGTTAACAAGACCAATTAGAAACATTAATGGAGCGATTAAGAGATTATCGTACAAGTTCAGAAACTCATGGCTGTAGGTTACCAACTCAATAGTAAGCATAGAAAAAAGGAATATTTAGTTGGCACACAGTGAATATTTTCAAGTGTTAGAAATGAGGCAGTTCTGTTTTTTCTATCGCTTTCTACAGACCTTTGAATTTTCAGAGGGTATATATAATTTCATGTTACTCCAGTGCCTTAAAGGATGTATTTTCCATTGAGATCATGCAAGATTATATGGTGATATTTTATTATTCAGTAAATAGTTTTTGATCACCAACTATGTACAAGTATCCGGTAATAATTATTCATGATTTTGAGTATTTTCATTAATGAAATAAAGAGTTTAATAATTCCTTAAAAGTGTGGTTATACATTGCTTGCACAATTTTTAAATGGTCTTTTTCTCCTTTCTCTGTCACATCACCCCACTGGAATATATACCTCTAATTAACAAAATATAAGCCAGAGGAAAAATTATGTTTTTGTGAACAGAAACATGTAATCTCCTTTTCAGGAACTCACCCATTTGGTTAAAAAATATTCACAAAGAGAATATTGGTAGAATGCAGTATTAGAATAAGGCAGTTATCTACTTCCTTCCCCATACAGTTTTGTTTTCCTGCGGTAGTCATTTCTTGGTCAAATAGCAATGATTATTCAGGTGTTGAAGGTAGTAAAGGATTTTCACAGGTAGTTAAGCAACTGAATAGAAAGACAGGAGTAGAGAATTGTATTTGTAACCCACAGGCCAAAGGCATGAGATAGTTGAGTGGGAAAACCTCAGCAAAACACCATTTTTTTTAAAGTTGCAAGGAATCAACTTTTAATTCTAGCTTCTGTAGTGTGCAGTCTTAAGAAAATGGCTAAGAGGAAAAGACCTTTAAGTAATATAAAGTCTGAATTTTGAATAATTTCTGAGAGAGAATGACAAGTCAACAATTATTATATCAGAAGTTGTCTTGTGGTCCAGCAGAGGCATAAAATAGTGACAGTTGTGGAAGTATCAGAGACCAGTGAAAAGGGATTGTCTGATATTTGCTTTTTTTTTTTTTTTGGCGTTACGCGTGCCTCTCACTGTTGTGGCCTCTCCCATTGCGGAGCACAGGCTCCGGACGTGCAGGCTCAGCGGCCATGGCTCATGGGCCTAGCCGCTCCGCGGCATGTGGGATCTTCCCGGACCGGGGCACGAACCCGTGTCCCCTGCATCGGCAGGCAGACTCTCAACCACTGCGCCACCAGGGAAGCCCTGATATTTGCTTTTTAATGTACAGTTTGTATGCTTAAATTGATACTCAGCAAACTGTATATATCTATTATCAAGTTCTGATTTTGTTCTCCTTATATTTTTGTGATTTTTTTGAAGTTTTGAATTTACAGTATCAATTTATGTTTTAATAAGACATTTGGATTGGATGGACTCAAATGCCATTTTAGTTAAAGTCCTACTGATTGTAAGAATAACTCCTAATTAGAGCTGGTTCCTATTTGGGTGAACCACTTTTAAAAGGGTCTTTGTCGATGAATGATTCAGGTAACAACTACCTGAAAATTTAAGTACTTCAGTGTTCTCATTTGGAAAATGGGATGATTAATATTGGATCATTTCTTTAGGTACCTATGAACAATAACTAATAAAAATTATTCTAGGCACTTGTTAAAATACTGAGTCTGTACAAATGTTTGTTCAACAGGAAGAATAACAATAATAGCATTTTGCATACTACCAAATGCCCCCACTTCAAAAGTGCAAAAAATATCTCAATTGACCTATGCTCACTGCTGCTAACATTTAACTCATTAATGTGAAAAGTATTTTGAAAGAACTTCAGTGACTAAAGGAACTAAATATGAAATCCAGTTCTTTTTTATAATTCATTCACCACTACTCCCTCTCTCTTACTTTCAATTAAACAGATGCTAGTATTTCTGTGAACTCTTCAGAAGTGCTAAAGATAGAGAAAAATTAATCTCCTGGACTCTAAATTCCTCTTGGACTTCCACCTCAGTCTCAGTTTCATTCTGATCTTAGATAAAACCAGAGCTTTTAATTTTAAAAGAAATTATAACAGCTGAAATTTATTTTGCATTTCTGTGGAGTCTTTTTCATGACTGATATAGGAATATACATTGTTTAGACTTTTGAAATGAGACCGCTTAACTAGGTGAAACAATAGAGCAGAGAGGCTGAGTGATTTAAGAGAGGATTAAGGGTAATTCAGTGTCTGAACCAGAGATCCCCCAGGATTTACAATCCCTTAACCAAAATATCTACCCACAAGCTTCTCTTAAATTGCCTTTCTTGGAAATCTGTATGCCTCTATAAATTCAACTTCTTCTGTGGAGAAGTTAGGACCAGAGTAACCTCCTTACAAAAAATAGACCAGGTAAATGCCTAGGACTGTAAAATACTAAGCTTTGAAAGAGATGTCCACATTTTGTCTCTGTTCTTCTTGTCAATATGATTTTACAGTTAGCAAATTTATCTTCACTTGTTGTCACTGCCTTCCTTCTTTTTTAAAAAAAATTTTATTGTAGTATAGTTGAACTACAATGTTGTGTTTCAGGTGTACAGCAAAGTGAATCAGTTATACGTATACCTATATGCACTCTTTTTTAGATTATTTTCCCATATAGGCCATTACAGTATTGAGTAGTATTCCCTGTGCTATACAGTAGGTCCTTATTAATTATCTATATATAGTAGTGTGTATATGTCAATCCCAATCTCCCAATTTATCTATCTCCTTGCCCCTTACCCCTTGGTAACCATAAGTTTGTTTTCTACATCTGTAACTCTATTTCTGTTTCATAGATAAGTTCATTTGTACCCATTTTTTTAGATTCCACATATAAGTGACATCATATGATATTTGTCTTTCTCCCTCTGATTTACTTCACTCAGTATGACAGTCTCTTGGTCCATCCATGTTTCTGCAAATGGCATTATTTCATTCTTTTCTATGGCTGAGCAATATTCCATTGTATATATGTACCACATCTTCTTTATCCATTCCTCTGTTGATGGACATTTAATTTGCTTCCATGTCCTGGCTATTGTAAGTAGTGCTGCAGTGAACATTGTGGTGCATGTATCTTTTCGAATTATGATTTTCTCCGGATATATGCCCCGGAGTGGGATTGCTGTATCATATGGTAGTCCTAGTTTTAGTTTTTTTTAGGGAACCTCCATACTGTTCTCCACAGTGGCTATACCAATTTACATTCCCACCAACAGTATAGTATAGGAGGGTTCCCTTTTCTCCACACCCTCTCCAGCATTTATTGTTTGTAGATTTTTTCATGATTGGCCATTCTGACCAGTGTGAAGTGATACCTCATTGTTTTGATTTGCATTTCTCTAATAATTAGTGATAATGAGTATCTTTTCATGTGCATTTTAGCCATCTGTATGTCTTCTTTGGTGAAGTGTCTATTTAGATATTCTGCCCATTTGTTGATTGGGTTGTTTGTTTTTTGATATTGAGCTGCGTGAGCTGTTTGTATATTTTGGCAATTAAGCCCTTGTGAGTTGCTTCATTTGGAACTATCTTCTTCCATTCTGAGGGTTGTCTTTTTGTTTATGGTTTCCTTTGCTGTGAAAAAGCTTTTAAGTTGGTCCCATTTATTTATTTTTGTTTTTATTTTCATTATTCTAGGAGGTGGATCAAAAAGGATCTTGCTGAGATTTATGTCAGAGAGTGTTCTGCCTGTGTTTTCCTCCAAGAGTTTTATAGTATCCGGCCTTACATTTAGATCTTTAACACATTTTGAGTTTATTTTTTTGTATAGGTCACTGCCTTCCTTTCTGTACTCTTCTCCATATTGGATGATGGTGATGATGATTTTTATTCTTTCTCTTCCTTTTTCTCCTCTTCTTTCTGTAGTGGTAATATCTGTTGCATCACATAGCAGTGGATCCCACAGTGGATTAGTATTATTATATGTGTCAGTAGCTAAAATATGGGCTTTTCTTCCTTTGCAAAAGCTGGGGAGAATTCTCCAGATTTCCCTCCTTTCTATTCTCACTTGGGTCTTTCATTGTCTTGCATAGAATCTGGACCTTTTCTCTTGATTATATATAATAAGCGGACTCAATGATCATTTTGGTAATATGTTTCAGAGGCTGGCCCTGCTACGATTGATAAGATGTTCTGGAAAAAATGCACACGTAAAAAGGGAGAGGAGAGCAGGGAACTACTATAAAGGTACTGTATTATTACTGCTATTACTATTACTACTTACAGTAAAAATGAGAGCCCAGCAGTACTGGCAGTAGCACTACTAATAAATACTATCTGCTAATAAATATTATCTATTGTACTTAGTACTATAAGTAAGTACTATCTATTGAGCCCATGCTGCAATCTGTGGCCTGTTGTAGCAACTTCACATACTTTATATAATTTTTAAAAGCCTAACAAATACATATTAATTTAAATTATTTGCCATATTATTCAAAGTAAATGTGCTTTTAATTAAAAAATCAAGCTTCAGAACTCATACTGATATCCTATTATTTTCAACTAACATTCTTAGTACTCATTCCGGCGTAGTTTTGATGAGGTAAAATAAGCACGCCAGGCACTTTAGTGTAGCCTTGCAGTCTTCCTTGAGGCTATCAAAGACCAAACTGCCTCATAATGAGGTCTTTTGTATTTTAGTGTGTATTTGAATGGAGGTTTCTATGTAGCAAATCTTTTTATGGTGATTTAGTGTATTAATCAATGAGAAGGACAGTGTAAACTTTTCAGTGTTATTTTTATCTAATAAAAATAAGATGGAAAGGCTTCTTCTATTTTGCATGTATAAGAATCAAGGAGTAAAAATGTACAACATGAAAGCACCAGGGATTTTTAAAAGTGAGGCGGGTGAAGGCTGGAGTAGTATGTTATATCATTGCCCAACTGTCACCTTGTCAGTTAAATTTACCTTTTTCCAAGTCTGTTCATGGCTCACTTTTGAATAAATACAATAGCTGAAGGGAAAGTAAGAGGTCCAGCTTTCTGATTTGTCAGCTTGAAAAATGATGAGGGCAATCAAAATGGATGGGGGAGTGCATTTTAAGTAGCACATGTTTGGGGGACTGATTATCTGCATTTTTTCAGGTTTGTTTATAGATAGGTAATGTTATGCCTCTGTGATATTTAAAAGCATTTCTTGTTTGGTTTCTGAACTCCTAGCAATGGTTATGATTCTAGCAATACTAAAATGACAAATGCTTTCAAATTGATAACTAGTCTGGTGGGGATTAGGAATCATCACAGTGCCTAAAAAGGAAGGAAAAAGTAGGAAGAAGCACCCTGTATTGTATGAACAATGCTTCTTTCATAAAGAAGAGTTTCTTTAGAGTCACTAGTAAAGCCCTATTAAAAGATTAAATTTTGAAAACTGGATTCAAAATATGTTTAAAAAACTCTCACACTGGAATAACCTACTTACGTAGATGACCCCACATCCATTGAAACATGAAAGTATAATACTTTGGTGTTCTCCATTATTCACTAATTTCTTTCTCCCTCTTCTCCATGAATTCATATACCTGATATATTTCAGATTGAGACCCTTATTTGTGTAAGTTTTGTATTGTTGCATAATAAATTAATCCCAAACTTGGTGGCTTAAAACAACAAATATTTATTATCTCACAGTTTCATTGAGTCAGGAATTTGGGAGAAGCTTAGCTGGGTGAGTCTAGCTCAGGGTCTTCCATGAGCTTACAGCCAAGTTGTCAGCCAAGACTGCAGTCATCTGAAGGATTGAGATGCTAGAGGATTCACTTCCAAGCTCACTTACATGGCTGTTGGTTGGAGTCCTCAAGCTCCTCACTGGCCGAAGGCCTCAGCTCCTTACCACGTGGGTCTCTGGATAAGTGAGTGTCTTCACGTCTTAGCATCTGGTGTTCTCCAGAATGAGTGATGTGA
>NW_020172450.1:555106-584087 GCF_003031525.2 Neophocaena asiaeorientalis asiaeorientalis | reverse complement strand
AGGGTGTGGGGGGGGAGAAGGAGGGAGAGAGAGAGAGAGAGAGAGAGAGAGAGAGAGAGAGAGGAAGTGCTTTTTATGAACTAATCTCTGAAGTCACACAACGTTTTGTTCTATTTGTTAGAAGCATTTCACACTCAAGGGGAGGGAAATTAGGCTCTGCCTCTTGAAGTGAGGAGTGTCATAGGATTTGTGTACATATCTTAAAGCCACCAGATTGGTCACTTATTCCTCTTGGTCATTCCTCATAGTCACTAAGAAAGCTATCTGGATGTATGATTTTATTTCTCTATGGCTTTAATGGCAGCTATGGTAGTTGGTACCTGTATATTTTTCCTATAGTCACGTTAATATCTTAATGTTATTATATACCTTATTAACAGTGCTTCCAGATAGACTTAATGCTCTTTCCTGGGTTTTGACAGCCATATTCAAAGCAGTCACTTGTATCTATTTTCCAGGAAATGTTTTATCTGTCCTGTGTTTGGCTCCTAACATGTGTGTTGAATATGATATTTCCTCAGCCCTACCAGTGGTTTTCTGTTTCACTAACCTAACATCTTTTATGATACCATTGTGGATTGGACCTTGGTATTAAGCAGGAGGCTATTATATGGCATAAAACGATGAATAGAGCACTGAACTTGTAGTAATTAGTTCTGTAAATAAATGTTTAATAAAGTAAATAGTAATTATTATTTTATGACACCATAAAAATACTGTGAATAGTTGTTTGGCTTATATAATCCAGAAAAGCTATAAAATCACATAGATTTTGTCTGGAAGGGAATATAGGGAATGTGTGGTCCAACCTCTTTAATTTACAGATGTGTAATTTTAGTAACTTATTTTTTGGAATAAAGAGCTTTGTGAATTGTAGCAGAACATGTTGTGCTCATAGGAAGGAAATAAATAATTTTTAACTAGGTGATGATAATGCCAAATTTCAGATTGTCACCAAGAGTTAGGATAAAACCATTGATATTGGCCACAGTGTCTTTATTTTTAGATGGCACTTTTTATTTTCAATGTGATTGGGGGATATAATTCTTATTTGACTAATTATTGCACAAATCATCAATTATATTCTACTTGAAAGATGACAATACTATGGTTATTTTGCACTTAAATATTAGTCTGCTGTTTAAAGTGTTTTCATATATACTATCTGATTTTCTTTTCACAAAGATCTTGAGGAATAGAAGGAAGTGTAACATATATTTTTTATATTAGGAAACAGAGGTCCACTTAAGTGACCTTAGCATTTGTTCTTTCCACTAGTCCATGCTTCCCTCTTTGTCCATAATTTATATATAGCATATTTACTGATTTATGTCCTGTCTTGTTCCCAAAAGGATTTAAGATGGCTTATAAAATTCATACAGCATAAAAGGGTTGAAGCAAAAAGTAAGGAAGATCAATCAGGGCAAAATAAAAATAAACATAGAAAAGTAAAACAAAGCCAAGGGTGATATAAATACACAGAATTAGTGCCATCGTGTCGGTACACCTGCTAGAAGTTGGCCTAATATTTAGCTCTGAGCTTTCAAACATTTAATGCAATGATTGACACATGATTTACAGTAAACAAAAGATATAAATAAGCCAGTTTCATAAAAGAAATACAATTATACCTGGTACTGAGACATAAGAGAAAGTTTCCCAGTGCTTTGTTATAAGGAAGATATTATATAATATGATTAACAATGTCCTCAACCATAGCTTTATAGTAAATACAATGAAGCATTTCATAAGATTTTTCTATAGGCTTCTTCAAGATAAGACAGTGACATTAATAAAAATAATTCTATATGAGTCCTAAATAATATGATTTAAATATATCACTCTCTGCTGGTCTAGCTTAATCTAAGGACAAATTTTTGGTGAATAGAGAAATAAATGGTTTGCATAATGCTAAATTTTTAGGCACTCCTCTAAACCCTATTTTACTTAGTAATTTTTAAAATAAATATTGGTTTGGAATAGGTCTGAGGTATATAACATTAAGTGTGGTAATGGTTAAGTACAGACGCATAAACTTTAGGCGTCAATAGGGCATAGCAATGACTTCTTATCAAGTCAAGAAGCCTAGTGAGAGTTCATGTTTGAAAAAAAGACCCTTTCACCTTTGTAGAGGTGGTTTGAGAGTTGCAAAGTTAATATGTTCTGTGCTTTGGCACACAGATAAACAAATACCCAACATCCCAAAGTTTGGTGCCACATGCGTTCTCATCTGTAAGAAGAAATTTCAGTATATCATCCATTATACATCTTAATCAAGCAACGTAATCTCCAGTTAGCCTTCTAGTATAAGCTGGTTAGGTTATATGATGAGACAGTTTTATTAGTTATAAGTCAGTTAAATATTAGGGGATATTTACTGAAAATTATAACTAATTTTGGAACACTAGAAGCCATTCTTTCTGGCAACCATTAGCCAGCAGTGGCTATTGTCTATTAAGCTCATATTTCATAGGTTTCCAGTCTTCTCAGCTTACCTGTTTCCCTGTATGGCCCATTCCATCAATGACACTCTGTTAATATTCTTATTTTTTTATTCAGTTGCCCTTATATTGTACCATCATTTTAAATACAACTTTGGCTCAATCCACCTATTTACTTTTTTGGAGTTTACAGAGGGATCCTGAATGCTATTAAGAAAAAAAAAAGATACAACTGTGCAAACTGTTGTCAATTTTAGAATATGGTCTTGGGAGGAAGTGCGATCAGGATGGGGTACATAAGGTATTCTGAACATTGGGAATGGTCTATTTCTTGATCTGTAAACATCAATGTTTGTAATTTTAACTTTTTCTTTATATATTTATGTTTAATTCACTGTTCTGTATAGGTGATGTATTAATCAGGGCTCTCCTGAGAAAAATAACCAATTGTATGTGTAAATATATAGGAAAAGCTTTATTTTAAGGAAATGGCTCGTGCAGTTGGGGAGACTTAATGAGTCCAGAATCTGATGAGGGAGGCTGGCAGGCTGGAGACTCAGGAAAGAGTTGCAGTTTAAGTCCAAAGGCAGTGAGGCTGAAGACCCAGGAAAGAGCTGATGTTGCAGATGAAGACTGAAGACAGTCTGTGAATTCCCTCTTGCTCAGAGGAAAGTCAGCCTTTTGTTTTGTTTAGGCTTTCAGTTGATTGGATGCGACCCATTCACATTATGGAGGGCAATCTGCTTTACTTAAAGTTCCCTGATTTAAATGTAAATCTTATTGAAAAACATTCTCCCAGAAATATCCAGAATGATGTTTGACCAAATATCTGGGCACAGTGGCCCAGCCAAGTTGACATATAAAATTAACCACCATAGATGGTATATTTCACAACAAAATATTTACATAAATTACTTCCTACTTCAGAGGGACCTTTAATGCTGCCTGACAAGATTTCTACATGTCCCCATTCAGCTGTCTTCCATTCTTTACCTCTTGCTTATTTCACAGAGAAATGGGCACCATTAAATTACTTCTCCCTTTGTCTCACTGCTACCAAACCAAAAATTATATCTTCACTCATGCCCCTATTTTCCTCTTGTTCTTTTACAGGGAAGCAGTATCCTTTCTCCTTTCCGAAGCTAACCGTCTCACCTGTGAGCTGAGTCCCATCCTTTCTTGTTGCAGGAGTCTTGCACTATGAATTACTCCTTCTCTGTTTTATTGCCAACCTCTCTGCTCCTGTTGGTTCATTCTAAGTGTCTGTCCTCATTAATGGACCTCATGAATAAATCAAACTTCTCCCATAAAGAAGTATTGTCCTTGAAGGTTTCTTTTGTTGTTGTAGTGTTGTTGCAGTAATGTTTGCTTAGATCCCAAGCAATTTTCTGTTCTTTTATTTGTTGCTTTATTTGCATGTTACTTAATTTTCATGTTGCTTTACTGAATAGTCAAGGGTGCGAAGCCTTGTTCATTTTGTTACCCTACAGACCTTGACAAACTAGGTATTTGAGGCAGTAGAGGTATCCAAAACTAGACCACTTGAAGTCAAAATCCTGGTCTTTCTATTTTTTAAAATTATGTATTAGCAAGATGTTGAAAAATTGTGCTTACCAGGAATGGATGATAAACATGCTTCTGAAAGATGAAACAAGAGAAAAGAGAGAGAATTTAAATGATGACAATTTAGTTGGGAGAAGGACCCATGTGTATATGAGAAATAACTTGAAGTGAATACAACATTGACTGAAATCTTGAGTCACAGACTATAAATTCCGTACAAACTCAGAAAAGATATGTAATGGATTGAACACTTGGCAGTGTGCTGGAAAAACTATTTTAGACCTGTTCTACCGTAAAATTGCTGTGACTTTGTGAAAATTATTTCTCTGGGCCTTAGTTGTTTTTTTAAAAATTTTATTGAAGTATAGTTGATTTACAATGTTGTGTTAATTTCTGCCATACAGCAAAGTGATTCATTTATACATATATATATATATATTCTTTTTCATATTCTTTTCCATTCTGGTTTATCACAGCATATTGAATATAGTTCCCTGTGCTATACAGTAGGACCTTGCTTTTTATCCATCCTATACATAATAGTTTGCATCTGCTAATCCCAAACTCCCAATACTTCCCTTTTCCACCCCCCGCCTTCCCCTTGGCAACCACAAGTCTGTTCTGTATGTCTGTGAGTCTGTTTCTGTTTCATAGATATGTTCATTTGTGTCATATTTTAGATTCCACATATAAGTGGTATCATATGGTATATGTCTTTCTCTTTCTGACTTACTGTGCTTAGTATGACAATCTCTAGGCCCATCCATGTTGCTGTAAATGGCATTATTTCATTCTTTTTAATGGCTGAGTAATATTCCACTGTATACATATACCACATCTTCTTTATCCGTTCATCTGTTGACGGACATTAGGTTGTTTCCATGTCTTGGCTATTGTGAATAGTGCAGCTATGAACATAGGGGAGCATGTATCTTTTCAAATTATGTTTTTTTGTCTGAGTATATGCCCAGGAGTGGAATTGCTGGGTTTTTTGTTTTTTGAGGGACTTCCACACTATTTTCCATAGTGGCTGTACCAATTTACATTCCCACCAACAGTGTTAAGAGGGTTCACTTTTCTCCACACCCTCTCCAGCATTTAGTATTTGTAGACTTTTTAATGATGGCCATTCTGACCAATTTGAGGTAGTACCTCATTGTAGTTTTTATTTGCATTTCTCTAATAACTAGTGATGGTGAGCATCTTTTCATGTGCTTTTTGGCCATCTGTATGTCTTTGTTGGAGAAATGTCTATTTAGGTCTTCTGTTCATTTTTCAATTGGGTTTTTTTTTTGTTATTGAATTATATGAGCTGTTTGTATATTTTGGAAATTAAGCCCTTATTGTTCACATCATTTGCAAATATTTTCTCCCAGTCTGTAGGTTGTATTTTCGTTTTGTTTATGGTTTCCTTGCTGTGCAAAAGCTTATAACTTGATTTGTTTATTTTTGCTTTTATTTCTATTACTTTGGGAGACTGCTGGTCCTTCTATTTGTGAAAATTTGGGCAATTTATTCCCCTGTTAAGCCTCTAGTTTGTTTCATCTGAAAATAGGGACACTAAATGTGCCTTCTTTCTAGGGTTGCTATAAGAGCTAAGTGAGAGAAAAGAAAAATATGTACAGTATTTGACACAGTACGCAATGAATACATGCTAATTATTATTTTCCAATATGGATAAAACCAGTCTAAAATGAACAGCAGTCTTTTGCTAAGTGAGAGAAAAGTCCCCATTGGATAATATTTCTTCTTACTTCGGAGAATTAGTGTGGGGGACGTTGGGCTCTAATTCTGATAAACAAGTTATCTGCAGCATTTAAATGACAGTTGTTACTGTTGTGCCACTGATTTACTTTGTGACTTTACATGAATTTTTTCAATCCTGATCTCATTCTCTTCATTTTCAAAATGATGGAGATGGACTAGATGCTTTCTGTGCTTCATTCTAAAGCCAATATGCTATTGCTATAATTCTTTTAAAAATATATTTCAGTGGTAAGTGATTGTAGCATTTTCTTCATTTTTCTTATATTAGTTTTTACTGTCTTAGCAATTCATTATTTTATGACCCTTCCTACATACTATTTTATCATGTTATATCTTTTCCTCCTACAGTGAAATTTTCTCTCTTCCTTTGGTGTAACCATTATTTTCAATCTATCATTTCACGTAATGTTCTCAACTGTAACATCTGGACTTACTCCTTCCCAGCTTTTACAGTTTGTCATGGTAACATGCGCCTTAACTTCCCTCTCAGGCTGTAGGAGTTCAGCCATAATTTATCTGTGTTTTCTTGGATTTTGGTTGATAATGGAGAGGACTACCATACTCACTTGTAAGTATCACAGAAAATAAACTTCAAGCCAAGTTACATACAGTCCTAGTCTAATAGAATCCCTGTCTTTCTATATTCCCTTGTTATATTCTGTTCATTTGTAAAATGTAATAGTTGACTTTTGCTAGAATTACTATTAAAATAAGCTGGTAGATGTGTCCTTACTGTTTATCTTATGATGAACACTTAAACAGTTATCAATTCGGTATTCTTTTGTTTGTTTTAAATAAAAATAACCAGAAAATGACCACTGCAACAAAGAAATGCATTATTTTTAGAGTAATATTTTATATTAATATTTATCAAAAATGAACCAACTTCAGATTCTACTACCAATATTCTAAAAGTATATTAATACTAGACAGGATTGTATCCTTTCCTGCAATCACTGAATATGCATGTGTATATTTTATTATGATCAGGGTCACTTTCTATCAGAGACACCCATCTCTCAATTATTTCATATTTTATTTTTTAGGCCTTTGAATTCATTGTTTCAATTATCATTTGGTTAAGTTGCATCTTTCACATATTAATAAATCTATTAAGCCAAAAATGCAATCAATATGGTAATTAACTAGTGTTGTTTTGGAATCACTGCTTTCATGTAAGGCATTGTATTTCTAAAAGGCTCATATTAAAATGCAGATGTAGTATCTTGGAGAAATTATACTTTGGCGATGATTAGTATGGATTGGTTATTTTGATTACCTGTCAGTGGTCAAATGGAACATCTGCTGAGAGAAGCAGGGCCATATAAGTTCTGGCTATGGAACTTCGCCCTAGCAAGGGAGGGAAGAATGGAAACATTGAAGTAAAGGATGCTGGGAATTGAGGAGCATTATGGATGCAGCAAGGTTCCAGAGATAGAGCAATAGGGTTACTACATGAGCTATACTCAAAAGGTTTTACTAAAACCTTTTTTCCATTCTGAATTTACCTGTCTAATACAGAAGCTCAGGACATTATTTAATACCTCTTGCTAAAGGTCATTTGAAAATCATGTCTCATCTGCTCAGACCAAATGTGAAATGGAGTCCTGAAATTTTTAAGTTATTCCTGAGATTGTTGCATTTTTTTTAGAACACAAATCAAAGAGTCTATAAAACCTTGGCCAAAGACACTGAGAACTGAGACCATCATGTTCGAGATATTTTCACGCATTGGCCAGGTACTTTTCGCTGACAAAAGTGAGAAGTAAATGTTTGCCTTATAAAAAGAAGTTCATTATACCAATATTCAAACTTTCTTTTCCTAATCATGATGATTCTCACTATACGGTAAACAAACAAACAAACAAATAAAACCTTTGATGAGAGAAATGAGGAAATAAACTAAGGTCTGATATTAGTATACTGCCCTCTCTGAGAGGCAAAAGCACTAGAGTAAAGAGTGTCATTTAAAATCAAAATCATCAATGCTAATTATATGACTTACGGTCATTATGGATAGTTCTATATATATATATTTTTTACCTTCAAGATAAGATGTTATAATAGCTGTCGTTAACTCTTTGCTGATTTCACTATTCCTCTTCTTTGAAAATTTAAAAGCACCATGGAAAATCAAATAATCTTATCTCATACCCTAATAAACAATAATATTGTTTATATCCACCACTAAAATCATTTTGATGCATAAGGATCAAGTGTCGTTGCATTAAAGTAGGAAAATAGACTTAGATCACATAATTTTTAGAGCAGTGTGTGCATTCAAATATTGATTGCTTTAGTGCAAACTTAGTAACCCAATACTATGGGAAGATGTTGAGTTGGAACAAGAATACCATGAATTTGTCTTACCAGAACTTAGTTCAGGGTTTCTCAACCTGAGCACTACTGATATTTTGTGCCACCTTCTTCGTTGTGGTACTGTCTTGTGCATTGTAGGATGCTTAGCATTATTCATGGTCTTTACCCACTAAATTTATTAGCACGTCCACAATTGTGACAAACAAAAATGTTCACAGATATTGTTGAATGTCTCCTGGGGGCAAAATCTCCCCCAGTTGAGAACCACTGACTTAGCTGATCCATTCTGAACCACCATCCTAATCCTTCCTTCACTGTGGTATCCTCTGCATATTATTTCTTCTGAGTATTTAAATTTATATGTTTTCAGTGGGCAGTGTGTCAGTCTCATAAATTTATATGTGTTTATCACAATGTTTTTAAGTGGTCTTAGGCTGAATCACATATGGCTGTTTTCTCTCTCTACATGAATAATATAGGTTTTAGATATTTAGAAGACTTATTTTCTAACTCCTTCATAAAACAAAATACAATGCTTTGTGTCAAATGGGATCGTCAAAAATATTGATTGACATTGATAACAGCTAGTCTTGGGAAATGTAGTTTATTTCTCCCTGCTTAGGTCAGGATATTTTACTATTCTGTTTGTTTAATAAATAAGATACTTCCTGAAGATGCAGCTCAGGCTGCAGTTCTATAAAGAACTTTTAGTTTATGGGGTCTTAAAACAGAAATATACCTTAAATTGATTTCAAAGTCTTTACTTTGAGAAAACCCTATGTCCAACTTGCATTAAAAAAATCATGAATAAATGAAGTGTCATGAGACAGCCACTAATCAATTTTTAGTCATTTTCATCTTATAAATATAAAATAAAATTAAATTAAAAGTCTTGCTCTGCTTTCTCTGTTGATATAGCCTGACCTTATCATGAATTCTTTAGCCATTTTAAAAGCTTTCAGTGCAAAGGGCTTGGCTCACCATCTGAAGAGGAGAAAGCTGACAAGTTAATCAAGCAGAGTGATGATGTGGTGGCTACAATAAAAAAGGTCAAAATCATGTATTATTTCTTGAAATGTATCCACTGATTTGATGATAATGTCAAGTTCAAATCTTAAAAGGCCATGTAATACAGTACAAAAAGAATTTTTCTAGGGGCGAAGAAATTTTGACCTCATAAAGTGAAGTCTCTGACCTCTTGTAACTGTTGACTGAAAGTCATTTTATTCATTTGTTAATTCATTCACTCTTCCATCCATCCATCTAGCCATCCATTTGTCCATTCATTCATTCAACATTTTCAGCATTTCGTAGACACTTATTAGCACTGAACTACGTACTGGGGAAATTGCATAGAAAAATAAATCATGGTCACTGCCCTTGAGCAGCATGCTGTCTAGATCAATATTTCCCAATACATGTTTAGAAGAACAGTGCTCCTATAAGATACTAGTTATTTACTTCCATGTTATTATTTTTATTCCGCTTCTGAATTTTCTGGAATAATGAAAAGAAATCTCAGTTTTCTAATATGCAAACTAGTTTTTTACATGAAGAAATCTTAGTGGAAAGTATTTTTAAATTGATCTTGGAAAATGGAAAGGTCAAAAATATCTGGTATAAAACTATAAACTTACAGTTCAAATCTGGTGGGATTTTAGCAATTGAGTTGGATGTTGTCCCCCTCATGTAGGGTACAAAATTCACTTAGTATAAATTAGTAAGGAAACATGACCTTACTGAAGCAATCTGGGAAATTCATTTCTCAGAACAGACACGTGTGGGTGACTATAGGAAAGTGGACTTTAAAAGAAATCTAGCTTCTTTCTACAAAGGAGCGCAAAGTTTGTCATTTGTAATTTATTTCAGTCAGATTTCAAAAGTTAACTTACACTTCTGAAAGTGGGAAAATGGACCAAATTTTAATCAATGACAGTCATGATAAACATACTACTTTATAAAAAGAATAGTAGGGCGAGGAAAGTATTAGAAAATATATTAGTTCTTTGTGTGAAAAATATTATTTCAGTAAGTGCTTATCAACTAGCGTAGAGTTGGAGGTAAAGTCATAATTTTGTCTTCACATTAGGTCAGTAGTTCACTTCCATTTGTGTATGTTTGTTGAGGTACACAAAAGAAGTTAGCATATTATCTCAGTGTAATTTTAAGGATAAATTCATGCTTCACAGAGGCGCACACACACAACATACTAAGTTGTTAATATTGTGTATGGCTAAACTTCAAAAGTTTAGAAATTCCTTTTTGATTAGCAGTTAGATGAGCCTGATATTGATTAGGAGTTTATCTAAATGGTTTCTTATCTGGAACTGTTGTAAACTTAGAATTTTATTTATTTTAAAGTGAATGAAAATAAAAAGTTCCCAGTTTTATGGCATTCTACTGGTGTTGAGGGAAAGCTAATATTTGCAAGCATATTAATTGACAATATTAAGTGTTTCTGTCCCATTAGGCACTTCAAAAATAATACTAAAGAAATTATTTCTGTTATGCTAGTGCTTATGGTGATTAAAAAGAAATTTCTGTACCTTCAGTGATATCATAAACGGTACCTGGTTGAAAAGGGTTTTATGGTTTATTTGTGTTCCCGCTTTCTAATTTGTAAGACCACTCCATCTTAGGAGTTCATGGCTCTAAATACTAAACAATTAATAGCCACATATCTATAAGACTTCAGAATAATATAATAAACAACATGGAATTATAAAGAATCATTCATATTGGAATATTTAAATTTCTACCTCTTACTGACAAATGGCCTTATTAAATAGAATGGAAGTGAAGCAGATGTTATGTTCCTGTCACTCTTCCCGAAATATTAGTCTAGTGTATTTATATTCATATGTGAACATTTTTAGGTGTAACGTTTTTCTTTAAGATTTCAAATTTATCTTATTGTGGCTTATACTTTTAGCAATGTTTTTGCACCTAAGTCAATACATATAGGGTAAGAGAAGGCAACACTGGGATTGTCCTTGAAAATTTAGGACCTATGTCTTAATTACAGTGGGCTACAGTATTATGAAAGTTGTACACATTGATTGAGGGTTTACTATATGCCAAGCACTGTGCTTTTATGCATTATCTTTCTTAATGCTCAGAAGCAATCTGTGAGGTAGATACTATTTTTATTCCCTTTTTACTTGGAGATGTAAAACACCTTGCCCCAAGTCTCAAAGATACTAAGTAGTAAAGCTGGGTTTGAACTGTTGTTCTGACTTTAAAGCTCAAGCTTTGACTACTAGGTAATAGTGCCTCTTTGAGAATTTTTAGCTAATGTGGATTGAAAAAGTATATTGGAGTCTTAAAATAGTTCAGACTCTTAAGTCCAGAAGGATACTTCATTAGCTGGTGGGTCATTACTGACACTACTCATGAACATTCTGAGTTGAGGCAGTATGATCTTGTGGAAGGGAACCAAACAAATATCTGTAGTGGACATACAAATGTTCACCCAAATCTCTGATTCTCTTCACCCAGGCCTCCTTTAAGTTGGACAGAGTCATATGACTTGCTTTATCCAATGGGACGAGAGAAGTCACCTGTGCCATTTCTGGTTAGGAGTATTTAAAGGCTGGTGTGAGATTCTCCGTGTTCTCTTTCTTTGCCATAGTAATTGTAGAAGCATGTATTTATTGTGTTGAAGGTGAGGAGGAAAGGCAAACGCAGCCTGAAATATTGAATGACCAAATAGATGTCATATGCTCTGGAGACTCCCCCAGACTCAGAGTGGATTTTGTGTGAGTGAGAAATAAACTTTTGGTATGTTAAGCTACTGAGATGTTGGTTCATAGCCTAAACTCATCTAATCTGATTGAAACATATTCAGACACATGCCCCTAATTTTCATGACCAGTAAGGGCAAGCCACTCACTTCTATGTGTCTTAGTTTTTCTGCTGTAAAATTATGATTTCTAGTCTATGCCTTCCTCCTGAGATTTTGGGGGCAAATCACATGATCACATGAGAGAACATATATGAAAGCCCTCTGTAAACTGCAAGGCAATACAATATTTATTGTTATTAAAGTAGGAATCATAGTTTCTCCTTCACCTTTATTATTTAGTGAGCAATGTTCAGTGATGTTGCCGGTTTTTCAAAAGGGAGTGTTAGAAGGCA
Source organism: Neophocaena asiaeorientalis asiaeorientalis (assembly GCF_003031525.2). NCBI lineage: Eukaryota > Metazoa > Chordata > Mammalia > Artiodactyla > Phocoenidae > Neophocaena > Neophocaena asiaeorientalis. The sequence goes on along the minus strand of NW_020172450.1, from coordinate 571,860 downwards.
AAATGTAATTTTTGAATTGGTAACAAAATGATATTCCAATGCACACATTGATGCATTTTAGGAGAAAAAATTAGTTGCTTAATACAACATAGAGAATAATAGGATATGCTCAACTGTGATAAGAAATGGAAAAGGAGTTAAAGTGCCTAAACAAACCCCAAACGCAAGGATGACAACAATGAGAAAGACTTGTTTCAAAGACAGTATCATATTTTTAAAATAGAGCTAACCACATGAGACTTTTAGTAACTTTCACAATGTGTTCAGCATTCATAAAATTTCTTATTAGTTCCCATTGTCAAGGATGTGAGATCCACACTTTAACTTACTGTTGAGAGCAAAAGGACCAATATTGCCAGAAATTGAAATGGACAGGAGTTAAAAATCAGTCTGTGTTTCTCTGTCCTAGCTTCCACCTGTCTGAGGGACATAAAAACATCTCCTAGTGAAGAAAAAAAAAAGGCCTTTAATGATTTACTACCCATAAACCTCGGAAGTGTCACTATGAACATGATATGTATAAGCAAAGATGAATCACAGGCTCGATACTTTGAATCTCTATAGCTGAGCATCATATAGTTTCTTGATGAAATGTCTTCTACTGAGGAATAAGACTATCTTAAATATGTAATTCTCAAAATTCCAAATAATATATGTGGATACTTCCACCTCCCAGAGGTGGAGATGACTCCCTTCACCCCTCCTAATATGAACTGAACATAGTGACTTGTTTCACAGGAATAGAATACAGAAAGTGAGAAATGCTAACATTGTAATAGAACAACCTGGCAAACATTCCTTAGAAAACTGACTCGTGTTAATATCAGCAGTGATATAGATATCATGCACCTCTTGTTATGATGTCATGAGAAGAACACTTCACCTCTGTGGTATTCTTCTCCCAAATTCATAATCCTAGTCTAATCTTGAGAAAAGAAAACATTAGAAACCCAAATAGGGATGCATACTACAAAATACATAACTAGTTCTCCTCAAAACTGTCAGAGTCATGAAGAACAAGGAGAGAATCTGAGAAACTGTCAAAGACCAGAGGAGACTAAGGAGACATGGAAACTACATACAATGTTGTACCCTGGATGGGATCCTAGAACAGAAAAAGTACACAAAGGAAAAGCTGGTAAGAGCTGAATAAAGGCTGTAGTTCAGTTAATAATCAGCCTTTTGAAAAAATTTTGACAAATACATCATCATAATGAAGATGATAACATTATGAGAAAATGAAACTGGATGAAGGATATATGGGAACTCTCTTGTATTAGGGTTCTACAGAGAAAAAGAACCAAATGGATATATATATATATATATATGTATATATATTTGTTATATGGGCATACCTCATTTTATTGCACTTTGCTTTATTGTGCTTTGCAGATATTGCTTTTTTTACAAATTGAAAGTTTGGGGTAGCCCTATGTTGAGCAAGTCTATTGACACACCATTTTTCCAAAACTGTTGCTCACTTCAGGTCTCTGTGTCACAGTTTGGTAATTCTTGCAGTATTGCAAAACTTTTTCATTATGATTATATTTGTTATGTTGATCTGTAATCAATAATCTTTTATGTTACTGTTGTAATTGTTTTGGGGCGCCATGAACCAAGCCCAAATAAGATGGCAAACAATCGATAAATGTGTGTGTTCTGACTGCTCCACCAACTGGCCATTCTCCCCATCTCTCCTCCCTCTCCTTGGGTCTCTCTATTCCCTGAGACCCAACAGTATTGAAATTAGGCCAATTAAAAGCCTACAGTGGCCTCTAAGTGTTCAAGTGAAAGGAAGAATCACATGTTTCTTGCTTTAAATCAAAATCTAGAAATGATTAAGTTTAGTGAGGAAGGTATGTTGAAAGCCCCAAGATAGACTGAGAGCTAGGCCTCTTGTACCAGATAGCTAAGTTGTGAATGCAAAGGAAAAGTTCTTGAAGGAAATCAAAGGTGTTACTCCAGTGAACACATGAATGATAAGCAACTGAAACAGCTTATTGCTGCTTTGGAGAAATTTTTAGTGGTCTGGATAGAAGATCACACCAGCCACAACATTCTCTTAAGCCAAAGTGTAATCCAGAGCAAGGCCCTAACTCTCTTCAATTTTATGAAGGCTGAGAGAGACAAGGAAGCTGCAGAAGAAAAGTTTGAAGCCAGCAGAGGCTGGTTCATGAGGATTAAGGAAAGAAGTCATTTTAATAACATAAAAGTGCAAGGTGAAGCAGCAAGTGCTGATATGGAAGCTGCAGCAAGTTATTCAGTAGATCTAGCTAAGGTCGTTAATAAAGGTGGTTACACTACACAACAGATATTCATTGTAGATGAAACAGCCTTCTATTGGAAGAAGATGTCATCTAGGACTTTCACAGCTAGAGAGGAGAAGTCAATGCCTGGCTTCAAAGCTTCAAAGGACAGGATGACTCTCTTGTTAGGGGCTAATGCAGCTGGTGATTTTAAGTTTAAGCCAGTGCTCATTTACCATTCCCCAAATCCCTGGGCCCATAAGAATTATGCTAAATCTGCTCTGCTGGTGCTCTACAAAAGAAACAACAAAGCCTGGATGACAGCACATCTGTTTACTACATGGTTTACTGAATATTTTAGGCCCAGTATTGAGACCAAGTGCTCAGAAAAAAAAGTTTTCTTTCAAAATCTTACTGCTCACTGACAATGCAGCAGGTAACCCAAGAGCTCTGATGGAGATGTAAAATGAGATTAATGTTGTTTTCATGCCTGCTAACACAGTGTCGATTTTAAAAAAGTATTTATTTAAATATAGTTGATGTACAATATTATGTTAGTTTCAGGTGTACTACATCATGATTTGACATACGCATACATTATGAAATGATCACCACAATAAGACTAGTAACCATCTGTCCCCATATAAAACTGTTACAGTATTATTGACCATATTCTTTTTGCTGTATATTACATCCCCATGACTTATTTATTATATAATTGGAGGTTTGTACTACTTAATAACCTTCACTATTTCACCCACCCACTACCCTCTACCCTTCTGGTAACTACATGTCTGTTCTCTGCATCTATGAGTCTATTTTCATTTTGTTTGTTTATTTTGCTTTTTAGATTCCACATATAAGTGAAATCATGTAGTATTTATCTTTCTCTGTCTGACTTATTTCACTTAGCATAATACCGTTTAGATCCATCCATGTTGTTGCAAATGGAAAGATTTCGTTTTTTATGACTGAGTAATAGTCCATTGTATCACATATTCTCTATCTGTTCGTCTGTTGATGGACACAAAAGTTGCTTCCATATCTTGCCTTTTGTAAATAATGCAGTAAACATTGGAGTGCGTATATATTTTTGAATTAGTACTTTTGTTTTCTTCAGGTAAATACCCAGAAGTGAAATAGCTGGATTATATGACAATTTTTAATTTTCTGAGGAACCTCCATACTGTTTTCCATAGTGGCTACATCAATTTACGATCCTACCAACACTGCACAAGGGTTCCCTTTGCTCCACATCTGCACTAAAACTTGTTATTTGTTGTATTTTTGATGATAGACATTCTGACAGATGTGAGGTGGTTCTTATTGTGGTTTTGATTTGCATTTCCCTGATGATTAGTGACATTAAGCACCTTTTCATGTACCTTTTGTCCATCCATACGTCTTCTTTGGAAATATGTCTGTTAAGGTTCTCTGCCCATTTTAAAATCAGGTTTTTTGTTTTTGATGTGGACTTGTATGAATTCTTTGTATATTTTTGATATTATCCCCATATCAGATATATCATTTGCAAAATCTTCTTTAATTAAGTAGGATGCCTTTTCCACTTGTTGATAGTTTCCTTCACTGTGCAAAAGCTTTTTAGTTTGATGGAGTCCCATTTGTTTGTTTTTACTTTTGTTTCCCTCGCCTGAGGATACAGATCCAAAAAACATTGCTAAGACTGATGTCAAAGAGTATACTGCCTGTATTTTCTTCTAGGATTTTTATGATTTCAGGTCTTTCCTTTAATTCGTTTTGAGTTTCTTTTTGTATATGGTGTGAGAAAGTAGTCTAGTTTGAATTTTGGCATGTAGCTCTCCAGTTTTCCCAACACCATTTATTGAAGAGGCTATTTTTTCCCATTACATATTCTTGTCATCTTTGGCATAGATTAATTGTGGGTTTATAAGTGTGGGTTTATTTCTGGTCTTTCTGTTCTGTTCCACTGATGTTGTGTCTGTTTTTTTGCTAGTACCATACTGTTTCGATTACTGTAGATTTTTAGTATAGCTTTTTATTGGGGCATTTATTCCATTTACATTTAAGGTAATTATTGACAGGTATGTACTTATTGCCATTTTGTTAATTGTTTTTGGGTTGTTTTTGTAGTTCTTTTTTGTTCCTTTCTTCTTCTTTTGTTCACTACCCTTGTGATTTGATGACTATCTTTAGTGATATGTTTGGATTCCTTTTTTTCGCTTTTTGTGTGTGTGTGTTTATCTATTATAGGCTTTTGGTTTGTGGTTACCATGAGGGGTTATATGTGTATATATATATAATATACATATATGTGTGTGTGTGTGTGTATATATATATATATACACACACACACACACACACACACACATATGTATGATTATTTTAAGTTGATGATCTAAGAGTTTTATAGCATACCATCTTAGATTTAGATCTTTAATCCATTTTGGTTTATTTTTGTGTATGGTGTTAGAGAATGTTCTAATTTCATTCTTTTCCATGTAGCTATCCAGTTTTCCCAGCACCACTGATTGAAGAGACGGTTTTGTCTCCATTGTATATTCTTGTCTCCTTTGCCATAGATAAATTGACCGTAGGTCTGTGGGTTTATTTCTTACTATCCTGTTTCATTGATCTATGTGTCTGTTTTTGTGCCAGTATCATACTGTTTTGTTTACTGTAGCTTTGTAGTATAGTCTGGAGTCAGGGAGCATGATTCCTCCAGCTCTGTTCTTCTTTCTCGAGATTGTTTTGGCTACTCAGGGTCTTTTGTGTTTTTGTATATTTTAAAATTATTTATTCTAGTTCTGCTGAAGATTTTTGCATGTATGTTCATCAGTGATACTGGTCTGTAGTTTTCTTTTTTTGTGACATCTTTGTCTGGTTTTGTAATCAGGGTGATGGTGGCCTTGTAGAATGAGCTTGGGAGTGTTCCTTACTCTGCAATCTTTTGGAATAGTTTGAGAAGGATAGGTGTTAACTCTTCTATAAATGTTTGATAGAAATTGGATAGAAATCACCTGTGAAGCCATCTGGTCCTGGACTCCTGTTTGTTAGAAGTTGTTAAATCACAGTTTCAATTTCAGTACTTGTGATTTGTCTTTTCATATTGTCTATTTCTTCCTGGTTCCATCTTGGAAGTTTGTACCTTTCTAAGAATTTGTCCATTTCTTCTAGGTTGTCCATTTTATTGGCATATAGTTGCTTGCAGTAGTCTCTTATCCTTTGTATTTCTGTGGTGTCAGTTGTAACTTCTTTGTCATTTGTAATTGTATTGATTTGATCCCTTTCCCTTTTTTTTTCTTGATGAGTCTGGCTAAAGCTTTGTCAACTTTGTTTATCTTTTCAAGGAACCAGCTTTTAGTTTCATTGGTCTTTGCTATTGTTTTCTTCTTCTCTATTTCATTTATTTCTGATCTGATCTTTATGATTTCTTTCCTTCTACCAACTTTGGGTTTTGTTTGTTCTTTCTCTAGTTGCTTTAGGTGTAAGGTTAGGTAGTTTATTTGAGATTTTTCTTTTTTCCTGAGGTAAGATTGTATTGTTATAAACTTTCCTCTTGGAACTGCTTTTGCTGCATCCCGAAGGTTTTGGATTGTCATGTTTTTGTTTTCATTTGTCTCTAGGTGTTTTTTGATTTTCTCTTTGATTTCTTCAGTGATTCATTGGTTGTTTAGAAACATATTGTTTAGCCTCCACGTGTTTGTGTTTTTTAGAGTTTTTTCTTGTAGTTGATTTCTAATCCCATAGCATTGTGGTTGGAAAAGATGCTTGATATGATTTCAGTTTTCTCAAATTTACTGATGTTTGCTTTGTGGCCCAGCATGTGATCTATCCTGGAGAATGTTCCATGTGCACTTGAGAAGAATGTGTATTTTGTTGCTTTCAGATGGAATGTTCTATATATCTCAAGTAAGTCCATCTGTTCTAATGTGTCATTTAAGGCCTGTGTTTCCTTATTGACTTTCTGTCTGGATGATCTGTCCACTGATGTAACTGGGGTGTTAAAGTCCCCCGCTATTATATTACTGTCAATTTCTCCTTTTATGGCTATTAGCATTTGCCTTATATATTGAGGTGCTCCTGTGTTGGGTGCATATATATTTACGATTGTTATATCTTTTACTTGGATTGATCCCTTGATCATTATGTAGTGTCCAACTTTGTCTCCTGTAACATTCTTTATTTTAAAGTCTATTTTGTCTGATATGAGTATTGCTACTCCAGCTTTCTTTTGATTTCCATTTGCATGGAATACCTTTTTCCATCCCCTCACTTTCAGTCTGTTTGAATCCCTAGATCTGAAGTGGGTCTCTTTTAGACAGAATATATATATGGGTCTTGTTTTTGTATCCATTCAGCCAGTCTTGTATTTTGGATGGAGCATTTAATCAATTTACATGTAAGTAAATTATTGATATGTATATTCTTATTGCTATTTCGTTAATTGTTTAGGTTTTATTTTTGCAGGTCCTTTTTTCCCCCTTCCTCTTTTGTTCTCTTGTGATTTGATGCCTATCTTTAGTGTTGTGTTTGGATTCATTTTTCTTCTTTGTGTGTATATCTATCATAGATTTTTGGTTCACCATTACCATGAGGTTTTGATATATATAGCAGTCTATATATATATATATAGTTTTAAGTTGCTGGTCTCTTAATTTTAAATGCATTTCCAATATCCTTCATTTGTACTCTCCTCACGATTGCTGGTTTTGATATCATATTTGTGTGCAGATGATTTCCTACCTTTACTGTATATTTGCCTTTACTGGTGATCTTTCCCATTTATAATTTTCTTGTTCCTAGTTGTGGCCTTTTCTTTTCCACCTAGAGAAGTACCTTTAGCATTTGTTGTAAATCTGGTTTGGTGGTGCAGAATTCTCTTAGGTTTTGCTTGTCTATAAAGCTTTTTATTTCTCCATCAAATTTGAACAAGAGCCTTGCTGGGTAGAGTATTCTTGGTTGTAGCTTTTTCCCTTTCATCACTTTAAGTATTTCCCTTCTGGCCTGTAGTTTCTGCAGAAAATTCAACTGATAACCATATGGGGATTCCCTTGTATGTTATTTGTTGCTTTTCCCTTGTTGCTTTTAATATTTTCTCTTTGTCTTTAATTCTTGTCAATTTGATTAATATGTGTCTTGGAGTGTTCCTCCTTGGGTTTATCCTGTATGGGACTCTCTAAGCTTCTTGGACTTGAGTGAGCATTCCCTTTCCCATATTAGAGAAGTTTTTGTCTAGTATCTCTTCAAGTATTTTCTCAGGCCCTTTCTTTCTCTCTTCTCCCTCTGGGACCCCTATAATGCTAATGTTGGTGCATTTAATGTTGTCCCAAGGGTCTCTTAGACTGTCCCCATTTCTTTCCATTCTTTTGTCTTTTTTCTGTTCCTCAGCAGTGATTTCCACCAATCTGTCTTCTAGCTCACTCATTTGTTCTTCTGCCTTATTTTTTCTGCTATTGATTCCTTCTGGTGTATTTTTCATTTCATTTATTGTATTATTCATCTCTGTTCTTTAAATCTTCTACCTCTTTGTTAAACATTTCTTGTATCCTCTCAATCTGTGCCTCCATTCTTTTTCCAAGATTTTGGATCATCTTTACTATCGTTACTCTGAAATCTTTTTCAGGCAGATTGCCTATTTCCACTTCACTTAGTTGTTCTTCTGGGGTTTTATCTTGTTCCTTCATCTGGAACATATTTCTCTGCTGTCTTATTTTGTCTAACTTTTTGTGTTTGTGATCTCCATTTCTTAGGCTGCAGGGTGGTAGTTCCTCTTGCTTCTGGTGTCTGCTGCCTGGTAGGTGAGGTTGGTCCAGGGGTTTTACAGGCTTATGTGTGGGAGGGACTTGTGCCTGTCCAGTGGTGGGTGGAGCTGGGTCTTGTCCCTCTAGTGGGCAGGGCCGTGTCTAGGGGTGTGTTTAGAGGCAGCTGTGTGCTCAGGATGACTTAAGGCATCTTGTCTGCTGATGGGTGGGTCTGTGTTCTCATCCTGTTGGTTCTTTGGCCTGAGGCATCCCAGCACTGAAGTCTGCAGGCTGTTGGGTGGGGTTGGGTCTCAGTGCTGAAAATTCCCTGGTGACTCTGCTGCCAATGTCCTTGCCCCCTGCCTCCCCAGGAGACCCCCTAAGATCTGCAGGTAGTTCTGGCCTAAGATCCTATGGAGTCACTGCTTTGCCCTGGGTCCTAGTGCACATGAAAACTTGTGTGCACCCTTCAAGAGTGGAGTCTCTTTTTACCCAGTCCTGTGCAGCTCCTGTACTCAAGCCCCACTGGCCATCAATGCCAAATGCTCTGGGGGCTCCTCCTCCTGATGCTAGACCCCCAGGCTGTGTAGCCTGATGTGGGGCTCTGAACTCTCACACATGTGGGAGAACCTCTGTGATATAATTATTTTCCAGTTTGTGGGTTGCCGATCTGGTGGGTTTGGAATTTGATTACATTGCAAAATCGCCCCTCCTACCATCTCATTGTGGCTGCTTCTTTGTCTTTGGATGTAGAATATCTTTTATGATAGGTTTCAGTCTTTTTTGTCAATGGTTGTTCAGCAATTAGTTGTGATTGATTTCAGTGAGAGGAGGTGAGCTCAAGTCCTTCTACATCCCCATCTTGTCCCCTCCAGGTCTCATACTAGTTTTTAAAAAATTGAAGTATACTTGATTTACAATATTTTGTTACTTTCTATTTTTATAGTTAAGTGATTCCGTTATTTATTTATTGGTCCTGGGCTTTTGTTTGTTGGAAGATTTTTAATCACAGTTTCAATTTCAGTGCTTGTGATTGGTGTGTTCATATTTTCTATTTCCTCCTGATTCAGTCTTCGCAGGTTGTGCATTTCTATGAATTTGTCCATTTCTTCCCAGTTATTTTTTTTCGGATTATATTCAACTATAGGTTATTGCATAATTCCCTGTGCTATGCAGTTAATCCTTGTTGCTTAAATATTTTATGTATAGTAGTTTGTTAATTCCATACTGCTAATTTGTATTAGCTTTATATGTGGTTGATTTACTATCTTTACTCTATGTTAGCCTTTACCATTGAGGTTTTTTCTCTCAGAATATTCATATTTCTAGTTTTGGTCTTTGCTTTTCTACTTAGAGAAGTCCCTTTTACATTTCTTGTAAAGCCTATTTAGAGGTGTTGAGCTCTTTTAGCACTTGTTTGTCTATAAAACTCTTCATCTCCCTTCACATATGAATGATAGCCCTGCCGGGTAGAGTATTCTTGGTTGGTTTCTTCTATTCATCTCTTTGAATATATCATGCCACTTACTTTTGGCCTGCAAAGTTTCTGATAAAAACTCAGCTTATAGTCTTATTGGAGTTCCCTTGTATGTAACTAGTTGCCTTTTTTTTTTTTTTTACTGCTTTTAATATTTTTTATCTTTAAATTTTGCCATTTTATTGTAATGTGTCTTGGTGTGGAGTTCTTTGGGTTCATCTTGTTAGGGACTTTCTGTACTTCCTGGAACTACTGTCTGTTTCCTTTCCCAGGATAGGGAAGTTTTCAACTATTATATCTTCAAAAAGTTCTTTGCCCCTTTCTGTGTCTCTTTTCCTTCTGGGATCCATATAATGCAAATGTTAGTATGCCTGACATTTTTCCAGAGCTCTTTTAAACTATCTTCATTTTTTTAAAATCCTTTTTTTTTCTGTTCACCCTCAGTGATTTGCACTACTCTGTCTTCCAGTTTGCTGATCTCTTCCTCTGTATCATCTAATCTATGTTTGCTTTGTTCTAGTGTATTTTTAATTTCAGTTGTTGTATTCTTTAGCTCTTCTTTTTCTAACTCTGTTAAAATTTTCTAACTCTGTTAAAATTCTCACCATGTTCATTCATGTTTCTCCCGAGTTCATTGTGCATCTTTATGATCATTACCTTAAACTCTTTATTAGGTACACTGCTTATCTCCACTTCATTTAGTTCTTTTGCAGAGGTTTTGTCTTTTTCTTCATTTGGAACATATTCCTGTGTCTCCTCATTTTGCCTAAATCTCTGTGTTTGTTATGTTTCCCCATCTTGGGGAAGTGACCTTATGTAGGAGACTTTCTATGGGGCCTTACAGCACATTCCTTTCTGGTAACCAAAGCTGTTGCTCTATGAGGTTCTCCCTGTGTGGGCTGCTGTTGTGGTGTGCTGGTAGTTGTTGCTGGTTCCCAGCCCCTGCCTCATATGGTGGTTGCTGGATCACTGATGGGCAGGGCCCAGTCCCATGTGTGGCTGACTATTGCTGGCCCACCGGTGAGTGGTGTCATGTCCAGACATGGCTATCTGCAGGCCTAGGGAGTCCTTGGGCTGATGCCAGCTCACTAATGGGTGGGGATAGGTCCTGTTATGGCTGACTGCATGGCTTAAGGGTTCCTGCACCTGCTGCAGGCCTGCAGGTAGAGACACACAACACTTATTCTGCAGCCCATGGGTCAAAGTGCAGTTTCAACTTTCAAGTCTTTTTTAATTAATTAATTAATTTATTTTTGGCTGCGTTGGGTCTTTGTTGCCATGCGCGGGCTTTCTCTAGTTGTGGCGAGCAGGGTCTACTCCTTGTTGCGGTGCACAGGCTTCTCATTGTGGTGGCTTCTCTTGTTGCGGAGCACAGGCTCTAGGCGCGTGGGCTTCGGTAGTTGCAGCACACAGGCTCAGTAGTTGTGGCATCTCGGCCTTAGAGTGTGAAGGCTTCAGTTGTTGCAGCACATGGGCTCAGTAGTTGCGGCACACAAGCTCTAGGGTGCGCGGGCTTCAGTAGTTGTGGTGCATGGGCTCAGTAGTTGTTGCTCATGGGTTCTAGAGCACAGGCTCAGTAGTTGTGGTGCACAGGCTTTGTTGCTCCGTGGCATGTGGGATCTTCCCAGACTAGGCATCAAACCCATGTCCCCTGCATTGGCAGGCCGATTCTTAACCACTGCGCCACCAGGGAAGTCCTTTCAAGTCTTACTATTCAAGAAATGCTTACATTTCATAAGGCTGCAGATGCCACAGATAGTGATTCTTCTGATGGATCTGGGCCAAGTAAATTGAAAACCTTCTGGAAATTATTCACCATCCTAGATGCCATTAAGAACCTTCGTGACTCATGGGAGGAGGTCAAAATATCAATATTAACTGGAGTTTGGGAAAAGTTTCCAACTCTCATGGATGATTCCAATTCTCATGGATGATTTAGAGGTGTTCAAGACTTCATTGGAAGAAGTCATTGCAGATATGATAGAAATACAACAGAACTAGAATTAGAAGTGGAGCCTGAAGATGTGACTGAATTGCTGCAATCCCATGATAAAATTTTAATGGATAAGAAATTGCTTCCTACGGGTGAGGAAAGAAAGTGGTTTTTTGAGCTGGAATCTACTCCCTGTGAAGATTCTTGAAATGACACAAAGGATTTAGAATATTACATAAACTGAGTTGATAAAGCAGCAGCAAGATTTGAGAGGATTGACTCTAATTTTAAAAGAAGTTCTACTATGGATAAAATGCTATGAAGCAGCACCACGTGCTACAGATGACATATTTGTGAAAGGAAGAGTCAGTTGATATGGCAAACTTCATTGCTATCTTATTTTAAGAAATTTCCCCAGCCACCCTAACCTTCAGCAACCACTGCCCTGATCAGTCAGCAGCTATCAACATCAAGGCGACACCTTCCACCAGTAAAAAGATTATGACTCCATGAAGGCTCAGATGATGGTTAGAATTTTTTAGCAATATAGTATTTTTAACTTAAAGCATACATTGTTTTTTTAGACATAATGCTATTGCACACTTAATACACTACAGCATAGAGAAAACATAACTGTCATATGTACTGGGAAACCAAAAAATTCGTGTGACTCGCTTTTATTGTGCTGTTTGTTTTATTGCAGTGGTCTTGAACCAAACCTCTGAGTTATAGCTCTGAGATATGCCTGTATATAATATAGTATATAGTAGTAGTATAATGTGGTTCCAGTCCATGTCCAAATGTAGGAAACAAAAAGCACAGTGTTAACGGCTCAAGGCAGTCAGAAAGGAGGAAATTTCTTATTACTCATGGGAAGGTCAACCTTTTTTTCTATTCAGGACTTCAAATGATTAGATGGGGCCTGCCCACATAAGGGAGGGCAATATGCTTTATTCAGTCTACCAGTTCAGATGTTAATCTCATCCAGAAACACCCTCACAGACACACCTTAAACAATGTTTGGCCAAATGTCTGGACACCATGGCCTAGACAAGTTGGCACATGAAATACCATCACATCTCTATACTAACTTTTCAAGTTTTCTATACATCTAAAATTGTGCCCAAATAAAAATTCATCTAAAAATATCTATCCAGAATTTTTGATCCTTGGTTATGCAGGAATCAAATCGAACAATTGCCTTTTTGGTGGCGCTTTGATACAAATCAATGATAACTGCACTCAAATCACTGTAAGCTCCTTCAGGCCAGTACTTGATGGTATTCATCTCTATCTCTAGCAGCTAGCACAGTCCTTGGCAAATATTTTTTGAATGAATAAACATTGTCACGTCATGATAAAAAGTTTCAAACTGTATTTTCATGGAAATGGGCTGGGAAACTTCCTCCCAATTTCCTCAGAGATTGAAAAAAAGTTTTTCAGGTGAAGCTCTTAGAAGGGTTAAAGAACATACCCTCTATATATCAAGTGCAGCAGTGGAGAAGCAAGTAGCTACAAATCACTTCTGGGTGTCTCCCAACATACAAAAACTATTCAAGCTATGCTCCCATGTTTTTATAATTTCAGCAAGGGCCTTCTAAGTGAATGATTACAACCTTGTATGTGTTCACTATCCATCTTTTATCTTTTAATGCAATTGCTCTTCCAAGTTATAAATTTGAACATTCTTATTTGAATCTTTCAAAGCATATAACTTAGAATTCTGTGGATGTATGATTATCTGTGTTATTGCAGGATCTTATCACAAAGTACATTCTTTACCATTCTCATATTTGAGTTCATAGGCATATATGCATGAAGTGTGTACATTTGTTTTAAGATTAAAATGTGCAAGAATATTCAGCTTCTCTCTTGCTTTATTCTAAAACCACAGATAAATATTAAATGAATGTCTACAAGAAATACAGAATGTGTACTCTTAAACCCAGAGTTTAAGGAATTTATAGCATGAATTGTTATAATGTTTTCCCATGATTTTATCTTAATTTGAAGTAGTTTTCAATGTCCAAAATTATAGCCTTTAGTACAAAGTACTTTTTGGGAACACATTGTTTAAAAATTTTGTTTAGAAAGTTGACCTATATTTAAGTTTTTGAAATAAATTGAGGTTAGAGCAATAGAGAAAAAGGAAGGAGGCTGAGAAAAAGGTCAGTGGTTGTAGGAATAAAGTATCGAGTTGAGAGGAAAGAGGGCAGGACACAGGTGTGTAGTGTTATTTTCACTGAGTTTTGACAAAGAAAATAAAAACTTACTACTCTTTTGGAAACAGTCCTCTAGATAAGGGCAGAAAACTGCAGACAATTCACCAAAGTTGAAAAGAAGGGAGATCCTTGCAATTTACCCATTTAATCACATTGATGAAGAACCTCTTATGTAGATCATTATCATAACAAGGGTTACTTTGTCTTCCACCCACATTTGAAGTGGTGGGCAGAAATACTTACAGGGACCTGGGCACATTTTGGCTATGGGAAGAGACCTCCCTCCCACCCCAGTCCCATTTTAGAGAATTCAGATGACCTCATTACCATATGTGATGGCTAATTTTGTGTCAGCTTGGCTAGGGCCAGTTATTTAACCAAGCACTAATCTAGGTGTTGCTGTGAAGGTAATTTTTCCATGTGGTTAACATCTACAATCAGTTGACTTTAAGAAGATTACCTTTAACAATATGAACAGGCCTTGTCCAATCAGTTTAAGGCCTTAAGAGCAAAATTTGAGGTTTCCCAGCGAAAAAGAAATTCTGCCTTAAGATTGTGGAAATAACTCCTGTCTGAGTTTTCTATTTGTTGGCCTGCCTGACAGCTTTCACACTTGCCTGCTCCCACAATTGTGTGAGCTACTTCCTTAGAAATAAATCATATATATATATGTATATGTATATACATATATTCATTCATATTCCTATTAGTTTAGTTTATCTGGAGAATCTTTACTGGTATGCCATTCTTATCCCAAAGTTTTTAAATAAAGTTAAAACTAAGTAGAAAATAATGATAATAGTGGGGACAATCAGTCAAATTACATATAATAATCTTCTCTTTGTACTCTTCACCCTTGTCATCAGTTTGGTGGATAGCTGGTCAGTGAAATTAGGAAAGTTATTTTCAAAAGTGCATGAAGTAGAAAAATCTTAATTTAATATTAAGCTTCTAATTAGAATAATTGATAGAAGTGTTGCATAATCAATTAGAATTGGTCAGTGTTTAGAAGTGCCTTTCCTTTGAAAGTTGAGTGCTTTACAAATGGGACAAATATAAATTCTCTTGAAATTCTTAAGTATTTTTGAGATACATATATTTTTAATGTAATTATCTATACTATGCATAGCAGAGTCTCTGTAGTGATGGGTGCGTGGCTTTTGAGCACTGGGACTGTGAGTAGCATGATGGAGAAACTAAATTTTAAATTTTATTCATTTTTGATTAATTTAAATTTTAACATGAAAGACACGTGACTAGTGCTACCACATTGAACAACGTAGACTTTATTATATATATTTCAAATATGGACCTTAAGTTTAAGTAAAAACTAAATATTTGTATGGTAACAGTAAACTGAGTAATATAATTATAGTACACTGAATGTTATGTTACTTTAAAAAATTGTTTTATTTAAAAATTTTTTAAATTAATTTTAATTAGAGTGTGGTTGCTTTACAATGTGTTTTTCTTATGGTACTTTAAATGTAAATTTCCATGATTTGTTCTCTGAAGATAGTATGAAGTACAGGTATCATTTTAAATAAGGCTTCATTCACAATGTGGATATTTTAAATGCACTTTTAGTGGTAAGAAGTAGATTTTATCATTTAATAATTTTACATTGCTGGTGTCCCTTGTCATTCATTTATAGAATGGTCTTCTCTCTATAGAGAATCCCTTTGAGGTATATATACAAGGTTAGCTTTTTTGTTTGAGTTGACCAAAACTTTTATTTAGAGTAACTTTTTATGTCTGATATCCACCTAAAATAAAAGAGTATATCTTATAATATCTAGTCTTTACAAATAATTATGTATGCATAACAGTTTCAGGGCTAAGTATCATTATCATTAGACAGATTTTTTTTTGGAACTGTGTAGTACAAAATAATAAACCTTTATTTAGACTAGGCATAAGGTGGCTTAAGCATGTTGAATCATCCAAACTCTGAATTATATTACTCTTTTACTAAGAAGAAACCATAGCCTTGAGAGCAACTTCTTACAGGGTATACTTTGTGCCTTTGAGTTTAGCCATAAACTCTCTCCTTTCATATATATTCATTTGGAAGTGAGTCTCCCAGGTTAGTCATATTGCCACAGTGGGGATGTTGAGCATTTATAAAGAAATAGCTCCCCCCAAATTTGTCTGTATAAGTCCAACTACAAATTAAGTTATAGAGGAACATTTACACAGAGAATTTTTTGAACCAGTGACAAAGCCACAACTAGAAGTATGCCTTGGGATTTGCATTTAAGAACAAGGTATCTATTTTGAGCAAACTTTCTTTACCAAAAATTTGGAAAATATGAATGAATTTATGGGGCTAATGGACTCTTGCAGAAGTTCTGAGATGTACGGTGGCTGCAAATATCATGCTTTCTTAACTTGTTTGTTAGCCCAAGCTACACATTTTGAATAATCAAGTGGAGTTTCTTGAGATTTCCTGAAACATCCCTAAAGAGGATTTTAAGAATTTGAGGTCATTTGCAACTTTCTTTTATATGGGTGTAAATCTTCTTAGAACAATTCAGTCTGCTTTCTAACTCTTGTAATTTCTCTCAGTTTAGTTTCATTCAACATTGATTGAATGCAAGTTGTATGTTCAGGGGGAAAAAAAAGCATAATTATATCTCTGTCCTAACTACCTTCTATAGACTAACAGCTCTTTGAAGGCAATGACAGGATCCATTATTTAACAGGTAACCTGACCTGTACATACACTGCAGTGTTTATTGCCAAAGGAAGGCTGCAAGTAAATGCATCATTTGATGATTATTAGAAGGTTTTCTTGTTTAAATGTAGAAGGCTTCATTGGTGTCAGTTCACCATATAGAATGGGAATTAAGCTTGTCCTTTTTTAGATTCCATTCCCATTGACTTCATATAAGGTTATCACTGAATAAAAACTTGAGAATTATCCTTTTGTGATTAGTTTCTGTTTGGGAAAAATCACATCATAAAGCATTTTACCTACCTTCCTATATACCATTTCTTCTTTCCATTTTCTGGGGCAGGAAAGATTGAGATAATGATACTGTTTTGACTAAAGAAATTGGATATTTAATGCTTTTCACTTTATTTCAAATGACCCTTCAAATGTCTGCTTTGGGAATGAAAGTCATCATTCTGTGAGAATAATATAGGAAA
>NW_020172450.1:533219-554802 GCF_003031525.2 Neophocaena asiaeorientalis asiaeorientalis | reverse complement strand
ATTTTTTTTTTTTTTTTAGTTGCAAACAAAGTTCCCCTGGCACAAGATTTTAAAAACCTTTGGCATTAAACCTTCTGAAACCCATCTGTGTTGAAAATTATTTTTTTGCTTTGGGGCATATTATATTTACATAGTTTTTTTTATTTCACAATATTTAATCTAGTGAGAAAATAGCTTCTTAGGCCAAGCATAGAATCCAACTCACAGGAGCACAAGGTAGGGAAATCTCTGCAATGTATAACCACAACTGAGAATATTATTTGTAACAGTAATAATTTAAAAAAACACCAAATACATGGTGATTTCTTTGTAGTTTTCAGGGTTTTATCATCTATATGAAATTTAATAAAATAATTTGAATTTTAATGAAAAATTAATGAAAATAAACTATGCCTATAATTATGTATTCAAAACTTCATTCAATAAGCAACTCTATAATCCTCAAGTTGGTCAGAAAAGCAATGTCTATGATGCTGCTTTCTTTCCTGAATAAAGCTACACTGAAGAATGCTTATCTGTTCTCTTTTTCTTTAGTGGTATTGTGACAAACCTGTGGTTTTCAGCAGAAAGTGCTTTTGCCCCTGGAGAAATTTTTAGTTGTCATTTTTGGGGAGGGAAGTGCTACTGGCATCTACTGGGCAGAGAACAAAGATGCTGATAAACATCCTAAAATGCACAGGACATTTGCACAGAGCAGAGAATTGTCCAGTGCAAAATGTCGATAGTGCCAAGGGTGAGAAAAGAAAGAGAAAGAGAGAAAGAAAGGTTCAAGGCAGAAAATCTCATCCAAAAGGAAATTGAGCTTATGTCAAATAATTATACCACATATTTCTGTATTCAAATGCTAGGTCCTCTCATAAACTGACCCATAGGCTTGTTTATCCAAAATGATAGAGGTGCTAATTATTTCTACAATGGCAATCATTTTGTGATATATATACATATCAACACATTGTACATCTTAAATTTATACAATGTTTATGTCAAATACCTTTCAAAATAAGGTCAAAGTAAATGAAAACTTTAAAAACTATAAAGAAAAATCAGAGAAAATGAATTTCTTTTCAAGAAATTAAAAAAAACCCAAATCTGGAGTCCCACTGAAACACATGGAACATGAACCCAGAAGAATATAGAGCTGTTTAAAACTCTGATACATGACATCTATACATCTATTGGCTAAGTATGATTTGTATCAGGATGATTATGAAGCAAAGGTTAAAATAGATGATATGTATTTAGTTTTTACATCAAAGGCCACAGAAGGAGCATAGGTTAGATTGAATCTCTTTCAAATTCTAACTAATCATTAATTAGTTATGTGACTATAGGGAACTTACTTAGCCTTGCTAAGCCTCAAATTCCTCATCTGTAAAATGGGATACTAATAATTACTGAATACAGAAAGACATTGTAAAGATTAAATGAAATAACAAGTGTAGAAGCAGCAGAAGAATACTTGCACACATGAAAATATTATTAACTTTACTGTATGTTTTATTGACTGGCAATCCATATATATAGAACATATTAGTATATTAATATTAATATATTAACTGGAATATATGACTAATGAATCCCCACTATCCCAAATTGTGCCAATAACAGTTATTTCTCTCAACGGAGAGATTGAGGTATTTGTGGATCTACTATAGGCAGCATTTTAGGCTGGATGGAAGAGTTTAGTATGAACATTTTAATGGTATAATTTTCTTAGATATGAAATAAACTCAAAATGGATGATGATTTTGTAAGTGAAAACACCAACACTATCTTCTTTCTCAGTGTCTCATTGTCTTCTTATGAACCTAAGATGAAACCCTTGTGATTTCTGAAAGCGTGAGATCTAGATTTATTCCCTGCATAGAATGTAGACACAACATAAATCGACTACCTTTTACTGCAATGTATAGTTAAGAATTTTCATCACCTAATGTATAGATAGCATAGTGATATAAATAGCTTTGCCAAGATTTAGGTAAATTCATAGATTAGTTATCCCTTACAGAATTATTAAGGGAAGTAAGGAGTCTACAAAATATAATCCAACTTTTTCAGATTAATGTAATAGAAGGCAACTATGAGCCTCTCTATTTCCCCAGCACCACCACCCCTACAAATGTTTTGGCTACAGAAAAACTATTAATGAGCAAGGATTTTTTTCTTGTTGATAATTGTGGTAACTAAATATTTTTAGAAGGAGTTCCAATATGTACCCAAATTCAGACAAATGCTATATTTTGGAGGGTTGCATGACAGCAAAGCACCACGAATTATGCATTTAAAAATTTTGACAGCTTCAGAAATCCACCATTTCTCATCAACAACGTATTTCTCTACTGGTGAGACTAGAGCTGACTTAATCGTCCAAAGAATTATTTTGCAAATAAACACTATCGGAGTTCCTTCCTTCACATTCTGTTGTACTGGCAGAGTACCTCATTCATTGCTTGACGAAGCTATGTCCTGCTTTCTCTTGAACAAAGACTCCTTGTATTAAATGGTGAGGGGAGTACTTGCCTTTCTATTCTTTTTTCACATTGGAAACTCATATCTAGTTTTCTACTCCTATCATTTTATGTTTTTTAGTGTTACTGTTTTACAGTTTTCCACAGACAGTAAAGGACTATATTTCAGCTTCCCCCCATCAAATATGTTCCATTTGTCATAATTCTCATGCTCAATTTATATTAATTGCAATGATGTAAATAAACACTGATATCACACAGACCTAAGGCTTTCCAGAGGTTTGGATTCACTAATGATACAAGAATATTGAATAATGAACTACAGCATATGATTTCTCCTTGGTACTCAAATATACCAAAAATCTCAGAAGATGCACACAGATTTCAGTAATGAACAAAGTAAATGTCAGAAATAAACCATACTTGACTTACAATGGCATTCAGCTTCTTAGAGTTTTAATAAATTTATTTAATAAATTTAAGAAATCTTATATGGGGGCATTTACTTCTGATTTCAGAAAACATATTCTATTATAATTTCAGATAAATTGTAAATTAAATAACTTGCTGCTTTGGAGACTGTTATGGACTGAATGTTTGTGTCCTCTCAAAATTTGTACATTGAAACCCTAACCCCCAGTGCGATGGTATGAGGAGGTGGGAGCCTTTGGGAGGTGATTAGGTCATGAGGATTAAGCCCGCATGAATGGGATTAGCACCTTATAAAAGAAGCCCTAGAGAGCTCTCTCACTTTCTTTCCACCATGTGAGGATACAAGGATAATTCAGCAGTCTGTATCGTAGAAGAGGGCCCTCACCAGAACCCAACCATCCTGGCACCCTGATCTCGGACTTTCAGCCTCTAGAACTGTGAGAAATAAATTTCTGTTGTTTATAAGCCACCCAATCTGCAGTACTTTGTCATAGCAGCCCAAACTGACTAAGAGATATTTTAAAATTACTATGACATTAATGAACTAATATTTTAGAAGTCACAGTATGGGAAAAGTTGCTTAAAAGAAAATTCAAAATGTCATACGAAATAGTGATAATAATAATAATAACTATTAAATCAGTAACATAGCTTGTATTTAGTAGCAGCCACCATTTTAGTTATGAGAAGCAATTGCCCTGCATTTGACCATTGCACTGAAAGAAAATGAGGTATTACAGCTACATTGAGCTAAGCTACATAATCAGATTGGCTTTCAAGTGCTGATTGCTGTAGAATGCTTTTAAGAAATGTGGAATTGACAAAATTAAACCTGTTTGATCTTTGAAGTTTGCAAAATCTCTCAAGCTTCTTGTATATGTAAAAGAAAAACAAAACAAAACTGAGCAACAGAATAACCTTTATTCAAGAATTCTTTAAAAAATGTCATGTTGATATACACACTACTATATATATAAAATAGATAACCAACAAAGACCTACTGTATAGCACAGGGAACTATACTCAATACTTTGTAATGACCTATATGGGAAAAGAATCTGAAAAAGAGTAGATATATGTATATGCATAACTGAATCACTTTGCTGTACACCTGAAACTAACATGACATTGTAAATCAACTATACCTCAATAAATAAATAAATAAACAAACACAAATTACCTAGCCAAAAAAACATCATGTTAAAATGTTTCTTGTGTTAGTAAAATTTGATTTTTAAAAATGTGCTTTAATATTTTATAAATTACAAAAGTGGATACTTTTGGTCCTGGATCAAATACATATTTAACAAAGGCATTGTACTGTTTAAATAGAAAGAGGACTTTGTGCTTACTCTTGCTCTCTTGTTCTCTACTTAGTCTAGGAACCGGGAAGCACAGTTTTCTCTCTTGAGGCTATAACTTTTTGTGGGAATATCTCACCTGCATAGTTCTCTGTAGGTTAGCAGGAGCCATCATTGTTGAAGTTAGAGATATGCATAATGAGTAGATCATGACCTATGCAGTCTGTTTCTTCTGCTAAATGCGTATGAATTTCTTCTGCTAAATGCGTACCTGCCATGAATATAATGGAAAAAACATACAACTATGTGTGGGTTGAAGCAGACCTTTAAGTAGGTACCATGGGTTTAATTTACCTTCAATTTCGGATTTGCATAGATATAAAAGCTTCTCTTATTAGTGACATAGATAGTATTTAGAAAAACATGTATTTGTTGCACTATCCAGATTGTTAAAAACACACTTGGTCAAACCTTAAATATAGTACAAAATTTTAACTCCAAGTGGAGGAGAGTAGCAAAAGTGTGTATCTTAGGAAATAATTTGCATCTCTTATTTCTTTAAAAGTCAGAGAAGTTTGATGACTAGAGAATATTTAACATAGCTGTTTTTTCTTTAAATCACATTTTCCTCAGGCCTTTTCTCAGAAAAACAAATGATCTCAATATGTTAAAATTACAGAATTCATTTCCAGAATGATTTTCATATTTAATTCCCAATTTAAATTTATCTCATGATCTCTGAATCTTTGCAAATGCATACCTTTCTCTTTCAGTGTACAGTTTAGGGAAGAATATGAAAGACTAAGTGCTAAATTTTCTCATCTGTTGTATATTTGTGTCAAACAGTAATTTACATGAATAACCAAATTAATTATAATGTACAGGAATAATATACACATATAATTCACATATAAATAAACAAGACTTTAGTATCAGGCATATCCATAGGACAGAATTTTTAAGGAGGTTGTACTCAATCATGAGAATACTATTCTAATTTTGAAACTTGAAATTCCACAAGTCTTTGCATCATAGTCTGGCTTCATCTACCTCTCTAGATTCATTATGTACATGCTTTCTATGCTTTTGCCCCACTGATCTTTTTTCAGATTCTTTCTTCCTTGTTCTTTACAGAGGGTGTGGGACATTATTCCCTCCCTTTTTTACTTGGTTAACGCCTATTCACTCTTCAGATCATAACTCAATTATCCTTCCATCAGTGAAGCCTTCCCTGAGCTTCCTGTCCGGGTAAAATCCTCTTATTACCTCATTTTCATAGCACTTATTCACAGTTGAAAATTTTCCATTTTTAGAATACTTTTCTTTATGTCTATATCTTCTCTACTATTCTCATGTATACCATCACATAGGGATTGTGGTGGGTTATGTGTGTCATTTAATCCCCAGTTCCCAGCATAGTGCCTCACACATAGTAGGTGCTTAGTATATATTGTTGAATGAGTGGGTTGAACTTGTAGCTGGATGTTTCTATACTAAGTTCACTTCCCTGCCAGTTCTCATGGACATTTTTGTATTCTCCAGCAGATTACACAAATCTCTGAGAGCTAGAATTGTGTAATATTCAGTTGTATTTTTTTTTAACTCTCATAGTGGCAAACGCAGTACATTGTACATAGATGCTATTTGATAAATGTTTATTACCTGTGTGGATGATGTAAATAAGTAAAAATTGTGTGGCTTAAAAGTTTATTTAACTTACTTCATATCATTTAAAGATGAAAATCAAGAAAAATAGTAATCTTTATACTAATTCTTACCCCTTATTTTCATTTCCAGTGTCCCCTAGTTTAAAATAAAAATTATAACTGTCAGTGGAGTGCTAAGTGAGGGTAAATGAAAATAAATTCTCATCATTTCATACCCTCTGGGATGAGTAGTGTATCAACATATCTGTGTATGTATACCCATAGCTTGTTCTTGAAGAAGGCCCAGTCAGCAGTTATCTAGGGGGATGTGTGCAAGGGGCCTTCAAAAATGCCTAAATACATCATTATGCTCCCTCTCTATTATGGCCCCAGTAGCTAAGATTCTCAAAGTAATTTCTGATTTTATTAGGTAGTCAAAGACTCCTATTAACTGGGTGTCAATTTTGTTATGTGACGTTACCACACTAAGCAGTAGTGGTCATTTACCCTTGATTTGGGTTAGTGTAACGATAAGCCAATAATGGGGTAAGTTTTGATGAAGGTGAAGAGATTGGCTAGAGTGTGACTAATGGCTCACTTCTCAGGATGTGACATGGTTTAGAGAACGAAAGATGGGGAAGACAGAGGCAATAGCTAGGAAGCATGTGGCTGGAGGAGAAACAATGAAAGGGAGGAGTGCAAGCACAAAATTTGGAACTATGAGTGAAAAATTAGAATTCTAACTCTGTAATATCCTAGATCTATGACTTTAGGAGAGTTATTTAAGTCTCTGAAAATCAATTTATTCAATATTAAAAGTTATACAAAAACATTTTAAATTATTTCTGTTATGAAGCAAGTGCAGTAAGTATTAGTTGAACCTGAAAAACGAATTTCATCTATTTTACAATTTATCAAATGCATTAGCTATTCCTATAATATCAATTCAAGATAATGTTGGACATCAGCATTTCCTAGCTAATTTTAATCCTAACTAGGCTTGTTGGACAGTATTTCAAATATGCAAAAACCAATCAAGAATCTTTGAATGCTTAATATTTACCTCATATAAGGTACTATGGAAAGAATGAGGCAAGATTCCTCCCTATGAGGAACTTAACATGTGGTCCAGGAGGTGGACTTGGTGGGCATGGAGGAATAATTCACGTTTATTCATTCAACAAGGGTTTATATAGTCCTCTCATTATGCCAAGAACAATTTGAGCCGTAGGGATACCAGTATGAGAAAATCACAGTGTTGAAGAGTAAATTTTATGGAGAAGGCAGGAGTGGAGGTATGTAGTGTGAATAAAAATGGAATAGGGAAAGGGGAATAGAGAGTGACAGGAGTGATTTTACATAAGGTGGTCGAAGACTACCTCAGTGTTAAGAAAGCATTTAAGGTGACATCTGGAGAAGTGAGCAAGCAAGCCACATGAATATCTAGGGGGAAAGAAATCAGGCAGAGGAAAACAGTACAAATATCCTGAAAGCAGGTGCATACTTGGCATGTTCAAGGAACAACAAAGAAGTCACTGTGGGTGGAATGAAGTAAAACAAGGATGAGTGGTAGGAAATGAGGTCAGAATGGTAGCAGAGGGGCAAGATCATATAGTGTCTTATATAGGTTAATTTACAGGCCTGGGGCCATCAGGATTCATTAGATGTTGAACACATGATCTGACATATATTTTACAAGCATCAATTTGGCTGTTGTGTGGAGAATAAACTGACGGTTGAGCAAGAGTGGAAGCAGAGACCAGTCGATAAGCTATTGATTAGTCCAGACAAGAGAATGATGGTGGCTTGGATCAGGGTAGTTTACAAATATACTAAAATATAGGGCAAATTTAATTTATTATTGGACTTCCTGTGGGATGTGACAGAGAGTCAAAGATGACTTCAAGGTTCGTGGGGGCGGGGGGTGGCATCAGATATTTGCTGATTGTGATGCTTATCAAGCACCCAAAAGATATTTGGATGGCAAATAAGCACATGAAAATTCTCAACATTATTATCAGGGGAATGTAAACTAAAACCACGAGTTTTTACTACATAACTACTAGAAGAGCTAAAATTAAAAACACTGATAAAGTTTTAGTAAAAATGTGCAACTGGGACACTCGTATATTGTTTGTAGGAATGTAAAATGGTACAACTACTTTGGAAAATAGTTTGCCAGTTTTGTATAAACTTAAACATATATTTGTCTTATGACCCAGAATTACTGCTGTTAGGTATTTACTGAAGATAAATTAAAACATATACCCACAAAAAGACCTGTGTGTCAATATGCATAACAGTGTTTTTCACAACAGCTAAAAAATGAGAACCACCCAAAATGTCCATCAGTAGGTAAATGGATAAACAAATTGTGGTATACCCAGAGAATACAATACTATTCAGTATTTTAAAAAAAGTGAATTGCTATTGCATGTAACAGCAAGGATGAATCTTAAAATTATTATGCTGAGACATTAAAGAATGCATATTGCATGATTCCATTTGTATGAAACTCTAAAACAGGCAATACTAATCTATAATGATAGAAAGAAGATCAGTGGTCCACCATCCTGCTTTATCTGGTACTGAGATGTTTCCCAGGATGCAGGAATTTTAGTGCAAAACCCAGGACAGTCCCTGGAAAACCAGAACAGGTGGTCAAATGTTTAGGGGTGATTTGACTACAATGACTGACTGGGAAGGAGCACCAGGGAACCTTTTGGGGATGAACAAAATATTCTGTAATTTTATTGTGGTGGTGGTAACATGGGTATATTCATTTGCCAAAGTTGATCAAAATATATACTTAATTGTGAGCATTTTATTGGCTATGAAGTGTGTATCAATGAAGCTTATTAAAAATAAAACAAAAGCATCTAGTGGTAAGTTATTTAAAGTATAACTTTTATATATATATTTATATATATATATATATTTTGGCTGCGTTGTGTCTTCATTGCTGTGCACGGGCTTTCTCTAGCTGCTGCGAGTGGGGGCTACTCTTCATTGCGGTGTGCAGTTTTCTCATTGTAGGGGCTTCCCTTGTTGCGGAGCACAGGCTCTTAGGCGCGTGGGCTTCAGTAGTTGCAGCACATGGGCTCAGTAGTTGTGGCTCACGGGCTCTAGAGCACAGGCTCAGTAGTCGTGGCACACAGGCTTAGTTGCTCTGCAGCATGTGGAATCTACCCGGACCAGGGATCGAACCTGTGTCCCCTGCATTGGCAGGTGGATTCTTAACCACTGCACTACCAGGGAAGTCCCAGTATAACTTTTAAAACACATGCACTGGTATCTTCATTGTTCTTTTGTCTCAAAAGAAGTGGTCAGATAAATACTGTTCTAAGCAAATGTTCCTGAAGTGACTCTGATGCTCGGTACTTATAAAATCACAAGATTTCTGTTAATTTAAACCCCTGAATGATTGTCGGGAGTCCCATAGAGACTTAGATTGACTGAAGACCATTAATGCATTTTATCATGTTGATAATAGAGCCATATCTGATCCATATTTTCAAACCTGGGTAAATTAAAAGTTGTTCAAAGAGTGTAGAAAAAAATAACCAAACATGAAATATTACTGGGATATGATCATGCTGTATTTATAAATATATTTCAAATTGAATGCTCTGGAAAGGTAAATTCAGACCCCAGAGGAAAGCTAATTTATCAGGAGCATTTTCACCCTTCATAGTAAAATAATGTAAGCATAACCAGAGTTAACCCTGAATAACTCATGATGAATAATATAGGCAAATATAAATGACAAATTATTTACAGAAGCTAGATTTTTTTTTTTTGCTAAATAACTATAGTAATTCTAATGACAGGGAAAGAAGTTGAAATAAAGTCAGCCATGTTGGATGTCCTCCTTTCATTTGCCTTACTTACATTAACTTGTGTATTTCTGATTTTGTTTTGCTCAAACATGCTAGTGATCTGAAAATAGAAATACTGTGATCTAGTGTGAACAAAATGTCTCCCTAGTAGCCCCGTATTTCTTCATCAAGTCAGGTGCAGTTATGAGTTAAGTGAAACTTAATTTTATGTCCTTTTGGTCACATCATTTTGAACCATATTTACTTACTCGGCATAACCTGTCATTGTTTACTTTACAGTTAGGGTTATAACCCTAAGATTTAAGGTCTTCTATTTATGCCCTGTAAACATATCTCTGCCCAACCCTTCTACTTGTATGTCTTCTATGTGGAAATGAGAATAATATAATCTAGCATTTAGGGTTGTCGTGGGGATTGAACAAATATGCTAATTTGAAAGCACCTGCTGCATAATTACCTGTGAATTTCTTTACTTTTCCTCCCTTTCTGGACCCATGATATATGCCTCTGTCACATAAAACTCTCTCTCTAAATCTGTATACCTGCACCTTTATCTATATATGAATTATTGCTCTTTTGAATGAGACACTGTAATGTGATAGTTAAGAACACAGACTCTAGGACCAGACTCAATTCAAATTTCACTCTATCAACTAATAGCAGTATGACCTTTGGCAAGTCAAGTCTCTTAACTTTTCTTTTCCTTAGTTTCCTCATTTCAAAAATGAATATAATAGTAACACCTACCACACAGGATTTTGTGCATATTATATGTTATTATAAGCAAAGCACTTAGAATAATATGTAGCACATAGTAAGCTAAATTAAAGAAGCATTGTCTATTGTCACTAGAATATAAGCTTCATGAGGGTCAGATTTTTGTCTCTTTTGTTCACTGCTATATCCTTCTACTCCTCTCCTACAGATATATTTTTTCCTGATTTCTGCCAGGAAATTCTGTTCCAGAATTATTCCAACTGCCTACTCAGTATCTCTCATTGGATATCTGATAGGCATTTCATACTTATCATGGCCAAAACATCACTCTTGATTGTCCCCCAGCCCATTCCTGCCTTGACATTCCTTGTTTTAGTAAATAGGCCCACAGTTCTCTTAGTTGCTCAGGCCAAAAACTGGTAGTTATCTTTGATTTCTTTCTTTCTTTTATATATCATATTTATCAGGAAGTCATGTCAGCTGTAACTTTAAAATATATCCCAAATCGAATTAATTACAAATCCACTTAATTGTCTTATCCTAGTCTAAGCCACCATAATCTCTCTTTCTTGGACTGTAGCAGTGTATCATAATGAATGATTCTTCTTCCTCTCTTGTCCCCCTCCAATCAGGGTAATCTTTTCTTTAGAGTAAAGTCAGATCACATCACACCTTTGCTCAAATTCTCCAATGGCTTCTAGTCACATTTGGAATAAAATCTACTCTTGTTTCCACAGCCTTTAAGGCTCAACCAGATCTCGGCCACAGTGCTCTTCTTGCCCTTCCTCAAACAACAGAGTTCATTTATTATCTAATGGCTTTTGCATTTGCTGTTTCCTATGCCTGGAATGCTGTTCCCGAAGACTATCATACAGCTCATTTCATTCCTTCATTTAGGCCTCTGTATAAAATATAGAAAGGCCTCAGAGAGACTTTCTTTTCATTCCTATCTGCAGTATCCCCCCTCTAAACAGGTATGGTATATGGTAGGAAAAGTGAAAACATGGGTTTCCAAGGTATTGGTAATTTTCTATTATTCAAACTTAGTGGTGGATATGCAAGTATAATATATATACCAGCATACATATGTATTTATATTTATGACTTTGTATGTAATAAATATCTCATAATAAAAGTTAAAATAAAATAGCCCCATAACTATTTCTGCTTACCATGTTTTATTTTTATTAAAGCAATTATCACTACTTAAAATGATAAATTTGTGTACTTTATTATGCTCTGTCTCTCACACCAGAATGTGAATTTCATGAGGGCAGGGATATTGCTTATTATTATCACTGCTATATCCTAGAGCCTATCACATTGCCTGACAAATGAGCAGGAGCCCGACAAATGAGCAGGAGCCCAACAAATATTTGTTGACTGGATCAAAGAACATAGCTCTTCGGAGGAATTTGATGAGAAATTCTGAGATTTTTAAATATCCTCAATCATTTAAAATCTGTAATGGACACTTCTGGTCGTCTCCCCAGGATTTATTACTCTCTTCTCCAAACTTAACAGCCCTGGATTTTCCAACCATGTGGTTTGGGACCTCAGTTCATGCTTTAGGGATAGGCTTTAATTGGTATAAGCCATATATACTATTCACAAGCTAGTGTGATTTGTTCGAGAATAGGAGCATGATATTAGCCATGCCCATCAGGGCAAGTAAGTCTAAATTTTGAGATGTATGTTTGAGCTATATGACAAGCAGACTATCTTTCTTACTAATTAAGAAAGAGATAACATGTGCCTGAAGCTTCTGGCATGAAAGGACTTACACATATTTAAACTATACAATTTAAGAAGTTTTGACATGTATATAGTTATGAGGCCATCACAACAATAAAGAGATATATCAATATAAAATATTCATCACGCACAAAATTTCCCTTGTACCCCTTGGTAATTCCTTCCTCATGTTCTCAAGCATCCACTGATCTACTTTCTGTCACTATAGGTTACTTTGCATTTCTAGAATTTTATGTAAATGAACTCATAGGGTATGTACTCTTTATCTGAATTTTTTCACTCAACGTAATTATTTTGAGATTCATCCATGCAGTTCGTACATCAATAGCTCATTCCTTTTATTTTTGAGTAGTATTCCTTTGCACAGATATACAACAGGGTGGGAGGGAGATGCAAGAGGGAGGGGATATGGGGACATATGTATACATATAGCTGATTCACTTTGTTATACAGCAGAAACTAACACACCATTGTAAAGCAGTTATACTCCAATGAAGATGTTTAAAAAAATACATTACAACATGATAGATGTTTTCTCTAAAGTGCTCCTTACTTCCTTAGGAACCCTTACCAAAATTGCCTTTAAATTCCACATTTCCACCAACAGTCTCTTCAAAGCAATTTAACCTTTTGCTATCATTTGCCTTAGAATTCTTCCAGCCTCTGTCCATTACCCAGTTCTAAAGCCACACATGTCATTGGGTTTAGGGCCCACCTGGATAACCCAGGTTTATCTCATCTTGACATCCTTAACCTAATTACCTTTGCAAATATCCTTTGTTAAAATAAGTTCACATTCACAAGTTCAGGTTGGGAATATCTTTTGAGGGTGGCCATCATAGAACCCACTACACCTTCCAGGTGCCCAGATTAGTGACTCAGAGCATTTGTCCTGGGGTAAGGCAGTCTATATGAAAAGAGGTCTCCTCAAAGGAACTGATTCTATCTGAAACAGAGTTGGGCAGTTCAAGCCTAAGGGCAGTCTCAACAAGTTTCTCCTCTTAATTAAGAGTAACAGGTAAAATACTAGATAGTTCATCAAACAGAACCATGGAAGGAGATAGGTAAGAAGAGCCCTCCTCAGTCAGAGCAAACCTCAAAGCTGGCCTCAAGATATATCCCTGTCTGAATTTAATTGGATCAGACTGTGAAACAGTGTATGCCCCAGGGCATTGTCAAAAATAATAGAATAGTCATTCAGGAATTAGTGGGGTGGAAGGGCTGAGTGATACACAAAAAGAGGCAGGCAGCTTAACAGAGAGATTAGGGGAAGATATAGTCAAAGAGAGCCCTGTTAAAATCATGGTCCCAGAATGACTGCAAATTTTTGTAAGGCTGTACCTGCTAAGGGGTAACACAAATGGCTTAACATTGCAGGGCAAATAGACTCTACTAAAATAGCCTAGACAAGTCACAAAGTAAACAAATAAGCAAACAATATTACAAACAAGACTTGGAGAGGAGTAAGGGTAATCAGCATCTAAAGTTGCCATATTTTCTAAATTGTCCAGTTTTGAACAAAAACTTATGACACGTGCAAAGGAAAAGGAATATATGACCAATACATGGTAAAAAGAAGCAGGTAATGGAAAGTGTCTTTGAGAGAGTCAGATGTCTGATTTAACAGACAAAGACTTCAAATTATCCATTGTAAATATGTTAAAAGAACTAAAGGAAACCATGCTTAAGGAAGTAAGAGACTATATAAAGACAATGCCTTATCAAACAAAGAGTATCACTAAAGCGGTAGAAATTATTTAAAAAAAAAGAAATTCTGGAGTAGGAAAGTAGAGTAACCAAAGTGAAAAATTTTACTAGAGAATCTCAACAGTATACATGAACTGGCAGAAGAAACAATCAGCAAACTTGAAAATAAATAGATTGATAGAGATTATGCAATCTAAAGAGGAGAAACTAGAATGAAGAAAAATCAAGAGAACTTCAGAGAAATGTAGGATGTCTTTAAGTGCACCAACATATGTGTTATGGATGTACCCTGATGGCTTTACTTTTGAGTTCTACCAAACACTGAAAAAAGCTAATACCAATTTTTCACAAACTCTTGCAAAAATAGAGGAGGAGGAAACACCTCAACTCTTTCTGTGATGCCAGGATTACTATGACAGCAAAACCAGATTAAAATATCAAACAAAAAAATAACAATGTCTCCTATGAATACAGACAGAAAACCCTTCAATAACACACAAGCAAATGAAATTTAGCAATATATGAAAATGAGTATAAAGCATGACCAAGTGGGATTTGTACCATAAAGATGAGGTTAATTTAACCTCCAAAAAAATCAATTATTGTAATTCATTACATTAACAGAAGAGGGGACAAAAACCACATAGTCATCTCAATAGATGCAGAAAATGCTTTTGGCAAAATGCAACAACATTTCATCATGAAGACAGTGAATAAACAAGGAGTCAGAGGAAACTTCCTAAGTTTTTAAAGGCCATCTATGAAAAACCCACAGATAACATCAGACGTAATGGTGAAAGATTGAATGCTTACCCTTTAATATCAAAAACCAGACAAGGAGGTCCACTTTCACCACTTCTATTCAAAATTGTGCTAGAGGTCCTAGCCATGGCAAATAGGGAAGGAGAAAAAGAAAGAAAGGTCATACATACTGGAAATAAATTTAAAAAATTATCTCTACTTGAAAATGACATTACTTTGTACATAGGTAATCCTTAGGAATCATTTAAAACTATTAGAACTAATACACAATTTCAGCAAGGTTGCAGGATTCATGATTAATATAGAAAAATCAATTGTGTTTTATATAGTAATAAACAAACCAAAATTAAAACTTAGAAAACAGTTGCATTTGCAAGGCATATAAAGAATAAAGATAACAAAAGAAGTATAAGATTTATACACCTGGAAACTATAAAGCATCATTGAAGAATTTAAAGATCTAAATAAATGGAATGATATCCTATGTTCATGGATTGTAATGCTTAATATTGTTAAGATGGCAATACTCCCCAAATTGATCTACAGATTCAGTGCAATCCTTATCAAAATCACAGTTGCCTCTTCTGCAGAAATTGACAAGCTAACCCTAAGATTCATGTGTAAACTCAAGGGATCCAAAACAGCCAAATGATCTTGAAAACAGACAACAAAGTTGATGGATTCACACTTCCTGATTTCAAAACCTACTACAAAGCTGCAGTAATCAAGACAGTGTGGTACTGGAATAAGGACAAACATAGATATCAGTGGAGTAGAATAGAAAGTACAGAAATGAACCCATTTATCTATGGCCAATGATTTTCAACAAGGGTATGAAGACAATTCAAAGGGGAAAGAATAGTCTTTTCAACAAATGGCATTGGGGCAACTGGATATCTACATGCATAAAAATGAAACTGAACCCCTAATTCATACCATATACAAAAAATTAACTAAAAATGGATCAAATACCTAAATGTAAGAGCTAAAAGTATAAAACTCTTAGTAGAAGACATAGGTGTGAACCATCATGACCTCGGATTATGAAACGATTTTTTAAGATATACCAAAAGCACAACAAAAGAAAAGTAGATTAATTGGACAGCATCAAAAAAACAAACAAACAAAAAACCCTTGCATGTCATAGGACATCATCAAGAAAGTGAATAGACAGCCTGTAGAATGGGTGAAAATCTTTGCCAATCAGATATCTGATAATGGACTAACATCCAGATTATATGAAGACCTCTTACAACTCAATGAAAAGACAAAAAAAAGAACTTAAAATAATGGGCAAATTATCTGAGTAGACATTTCTTCAAAGAAGATAAATAGACAATACCCTCATGAAACTAGACTCAACATCATTAGATATGAGGAAAATGGAAATAAAAACCACAGTGAGATACTACTTATCCATTAGAATGGCTATAATAAAAGAGCCATACAATAGCAAGTGTTGCTCAGCATATGGAGAAATTGGAACCCTTATACACTGCTGGTGCTAATATAAAATGATGCAGCCACTTTTGAAAACATCTGGCAGTTCCTCAAAGGATTAAACATAGGGTTTAGGTCTGACCTACATTCTACACCTGGGTGTATACTCAAGGAAAATGAAAGCATGTGTCCATGCAAAAACTTGTACAGGAATGTCCATAGAAGCATTATTCATAATAGTCAAAATTTGGAAACAATCCAAATGTCCATCAATTGATGAAAAGATAAATAAAATGTAGTATACCCATATAATACAATACCACTCAGGTATAAAAAGAAATGAAGTGCTAATACATACTACAATACGGATGAATGTTGTATACATTATGCCAAGTGACAGAAGAAAAGACCGTATATTGTATGAGTCCACTTAGTTGAAATGTCTAGGATAGGCAAATGTATACGGACAAAAAGTAGATTAGTTGTTGCCTAGGATTGCTGGGGTTATTGGAATGGGGAGTCACTGTTAAAGGGTATGGGATTTCTTTATGGTGTAATGACAATGTTCTAAAATTTATTTTGGGATGAATGCATAGTTCTGTGGCTGTATTTAAAAAGAACACTTAACTGTATGCTTTAAATAAGTCAATTTTATGAGATGTGACCTAGATCTCAATGAAACTATTAAGGGAAAAAGAGTGAGTGAAGGATATAAAGTTAATAACCAAAAAGTAAATATAAATACCAAATGCCTGAAAAAAAATTAAAACTTAGTCACAAATAAATGTAAGTGAAAAAAATTGGGGGGTTTTAATTAATGGATTTAGATCAGCCTGGTAGGAGATCACTAAGGGCTTGCTATAGGATTATAAACTTTGTCGTGAATTTCAGTATTTTGGTTGGTGACTTGAATGAAGGCATAAAAAAATGAGACTTCTCAAATTTAACAGATTAACAAAAGCTGGTTGGAATGGATATTACCAAATTATGTTTGATAAACAAAATGTCAATATGC
This sequence comes from Neophocaena asiaeorientalis asiaeorientalis, assembly GCF_003031525.2. NCBI lineage: Eukaryota > Metazoa > Chordata > Mammalia > Artiodactyla > Phocoenidae > Neophocaena > Neophocaena asiaeorientalis. Next base: position 537,720 of record NW_020172450.1, on the reverse strand, counting down.
TTCAATGATGTTTCACTATTAATATCATTTTATATAAAGGAAATAAATCTAAGTCCTGGCCTTAGATGAGAAAGTCAACTGTATGCATAGAGTGTGAAGCAGGGCCGGCTTGATAACCTTCTACATGACAAAGACCTAGAGGCTTTTGCTCATTGTGGGCACAATATGCTGCTTCAGTGACATGTGAATGCAAAAACAAACAAACAAAACACACACAGACACAGAAGCCTGCATGAATTTAGGGTATTTTCTTAATGTCTATTGTTCTAAACAAGTCACAGAAAGAATGGTGTCACAATACTTTACACTGGTCGAATCACATCTTCTATATTATGTTCAGCTCTAGGCACCACTTTTAAGACTAATAGTGACACACTGTAACATATCTAAGGTTGGCGACAAGAATGGTAAAGCATATGGAAATGGATCAGAGAAGGAATGGTTGTGGAGACGGAAGATATTGAGCCCAGGGTAGAAAACAGAGGGAACATAGTACTTGTCTCCAAATATTTGAAAGACTGTCATGTGGAAATGGATTACATTTATTTTGTGTGGTTTCAGAGGGAAGAACTAGAACCAACAAGTAGAAATTTCGTGATATATTTTGACTTAGTACAAGGAAAAAGTTTCTGACTATTTAAGGCTGTTTAATAATGGCTGATTTGTGACCTCATAAGTTACATTTCACTGGAGGTTTTAAAGCAGAGACTATAAACCTATCCTTCAATGATACTGTAGGGTGGGTTTCTGCATTGGGTAGTAGTTGGTCTAAAATATGGAAAACAGTGGTTCTCAAAAATCAGAATGAAAAAAAAATTTTTAATTAGTCAAGTCAATTGATTAGGGAGGGGGCCTCAGGGATGGGGCCTGAATGCATATTTTCTTAATACCACAAGTAATTCTGATATAAATGGTTCACAGGCCCACTTTGAGAAACATGATCTGATTTGTAATCAAATAATAGTATGTAGAATTCTATGTTTCTTCTGAAGTGAAAAGAAATTGGCTAACTAAGGAGATTAACAGAATTTTAACCATTTCTGAAATTTTCTGTTAACTAAAAATGTCTTAAAACCACTAATAATATCAGTCTAACTCATGGAAAATGGTACAACTCTGGGAAGAAATTTCATTAGTGTTCATTAAAGACCAGATAAGTATACAAGACATTGTGTGCAACTTTTAAATTATATTCATTACTGTTTTATTTTTGTTGTTGTTGTTGTTGTTTTTAAAGGCCTTTGGCATAACCAGCCTTCTTTGAATTATTATAGAACAAATAACTACTGGCAGGTAAATTATTCAGAAGAAATTAAGCGTTACCAGAGAATTTAAGACCTTTTGGTTTTCCTTCCTCTAAATTTGCAAAAGAAAAGCAACTAAGGAAGTGGAAATGAAACTTGAATACTAATATATTACTTATTCTCATGCTATTTGGAAAAACTCATTCTTTGTATTTCCCTGCATGTTCTTTCTCACCACCATTAGATCTCAAATCAAGGGAAAAATAATTTCTCCCAGTGTATGCAGAAAACTACTTGATTAACATCGAGGAAAAGAAATTGTCAAAAATGAAGTTAGTTTTGTCTTTCTGTGTGTGTAATTATTTGAGTACTTATCATCACTATTTTTGTCTGTGTTTACTCCTTTCTTACTAGTTATGAATAAGAGGCGTTTATCAGGAGTCCTCTCTTCCATCTACTTTCAAAGGGACTCACCTGCCCAGAACTGTTGAAGCCAATTTTCTCAATGCCTGTGTGGTGTCCCGATTTCTCAGATTTCTGGGAAGTGCTAGATGATTGCTAATGCAGTAAGTAAATATGTTAGTTATTCCTGAAGGCATTATCCCCAAGGCAGTGACGTATGGGCAGAATTTTTGACTCTGTGATAAGTCGATGGAAGAGAGAATTTTGAGCAAGGAGACCCTAGTGGTTCTCCTCAAATTGCACTATATACCAGTTTGCCCACACTGGTTACTTCATTGATTAGTTTGATGAGTCAGACCTTTTTAGCGTGAGCCCCCTCTTTTGGGTACATGTCCTTCCTTTGCTCAGCACCTTGGCACCTGGCTTTGGTGAGAGCATTTCTGTGACTGTAAGAAAGTAGCATAGATTTTCTCAAACCCGAAATACTTGCTATGACGCTTGTTCACTTACTCACCAAGGAATGCCTTCCCCAAGAGTATGAAAGAGAATATTGGGCCCAAAGCCCACAAGTGCATGATCTTTTGTCAAACTGGTTTTGGGCCACTGAATTAATGTAGCAACTGAAGCTAGACACTTCCTCTAGAGCCACAGTAGTTCAAAAGGGGGTAAGTCTATCCCCAAAACAGAGCAAGTGAACAGTTGCAAGGTAAAATTCCTACCCAAGAGAATGACATAGAATTTGTCATTTTTTGGGCATGATCTTTTATAGGGTGATCAAGAGGCTTTCATTTTAGTGAATACATTTGCTCACTCAGTTTTGGAGAGTCGCCCTTCATTTATTCCTTTCCTTTTGGAAGTACTTTCGAGTGCAAATTACTGCTATCAGAAGCCTTGAACTGAGAGGCTATTATTCTCCTTGCTCAGATTAAATTAATTTTGAACAGTTTAATGCAGCATGTCCGAGCTGCAAGTCCAAGTGGTGTCAAATCTATTTCTCTGCTTTTTTAAGCTGCACCTTCAAGGGCAGTATGATTCATGGTGAATGTGTTCTTCTAATGTCTTGCTAAGCATTATTATTTTCTTTCATTTGCAAGTCATGAGGCTACAAATGCTAACCATTCTCCTCCTAACATTGTATAAAGAATGCATGATTTAAACTGGGCTCATTTTCCAAAAGGAAGCTTATTACATTTACTTGCTTTACAAATGAAATAAAGAAAAAATACTCTGGATCAAAGCAAGAAGTTTAAAAAGCTAATGAAACATTAGGAAGAGAACTGCTTTGAGAAGCACTGCGACATCATCACTGTTGTGTTAAAAAGGAATTATCTTGATCTAGGTCCATGTAATAAAATAAAGGAGTTTTAATGATTGGCTATATAATTCTGTTTGTGTTTTTGCAGAGTTGCAAGAAAAAAAACAAAAAAGGGTATAAATCTACTTATCTTCTCTCTTCTAGTTCAGGCAATCTACTGTCTCTCCAGTATTCACTCTATCTAAAGTGTCATTGAAATGTGTAATGAAGTTTTCTCTGTTACTGTAGAGCAAACAGTCAAAAGAATGCCAGTCGATTAACGACAGAGTAGAAGATGTGCTTTAAGCAGTTAGAGGTTTCAAAAACCTATCAACCTTGTGTCTATGTAAAGTACTTAAACTGTACAGTTCAGTACAGTCTTTTCTACAGCTCTAATTACTAGTCCTATGGATTAAGCAAATTAATGTTTTTAAAGGGCTTGAATGAAGATTGATGAAAATACTATATTGCAGTCTTCTTTTGGGGTAGGGGAGAGGCAAAGATCAAGAGAATTGTCCTTTCAAAAGCTGGATAAGCACACTGCTCTTGTCATACTACTTTTTTTTTTTTTTGAACAGATGAAATAGGCTTACATAAACCTACTGACTTTAGAAATGAATAATTGTTACTTACAGTCCAAAAGATAAACACGGTAATAATATAATTTTATGACAACATTGCTAAGAGCATTTGAGCCCTTTATCTTTAGTCTATATAAAAACACACGAATCTGTAAATCATGAAAATTTATTTGGGATTCAGGTACCACATTTGAAGAAAGAGGCTAAAATGTTGAATAACATGCAGAAAAACAGCAAAAACAGCGTACAAGAGATAGGGGAGAGGGACAGGAGAGGAGAACTAGAGGGGCTGCCATATGAGTATAGGCTAAGATGATTATAATTTCATTTTTAAACACAGAGGCTGAAATCCTCTGAAGTCTGTAAGATAATAAGGGGACAAACTGAGTATATATGGATTTGTTAACCAATGCTAGAATATCAGAGTTAATGGGCCTCTTTGAATTTAGGAGACAATAGCAGCTAGCATACTAGAAAGGAATAAGTTTGAATCCCAGTCTCACAATTTCTTAGCTGTATTATCGTGATCAAGTTATTCAAATAATCATTACCTCTGTTTTCTCATTTGCAAAATGGGAGTAATAATAATAAGACCTACCTCATAAGTTTGTTGTGAGGATTAAATGATTTAATATATGTAAGATGCTTAGAAGAGTGTTCAGCATATGGTAATCACAATGTAAATATTAGCTATTATTATTACTATTTTAAAAGAGTGTGACTGCATGCAAAATAGTACATTTTGGAATATAATTACCCTACAAGGTAGTAGAGAACAAAAATGAGAGTAGCTCCCACAATGGTTTAGATTAAAGAATGAAACCTCCATAATGGCTTACTGAAGCCCAGAATGTTTGGGAAATCTGACTTCTCATGTTGATGTCAAGCATAACCAAGTTTCTTGCTAGTATGTATCTAGATTCTCTAGAATTTTATGTAGCTTGGTAGAAGTTCATTGTGGTATAGTTTTATTTAATTCC
>NW_020172450.1:505709-533134 GCF_003031525.2 Neophocaena asiaeorientalis asiaeorientalis | reverse complement strand
TGATTTTGACATTTAAAAGTTAAACCTTTGGGAAGCTTATTCAAGTTTTGAGCTCCTTAAATTCAAAATGAGACTAACTATACCTTCCTCTCTCACAGTGTGTTATGAAGATTAAATGAAATAAATAAGTATGTAAAAGGGCTGTGTAGCTGATGAAGTACCCTACAAATATAAGGTATTATTCTCATATTCTGCTGTCACAGCATCTCATAAAAGACAGGATGATGCTCTGGCTGATCTAACTTCTACCTCGTACTCACACAATCCACTTGGGCACTTTTTAGTCCTTATCTTTTTGTACTTCCTTGCAGCATTTGACCCCGTTCACCATTCACTTCTGGAAACTCTCCTGTCAGCTCTTCTTGCACGCTATTTTTTGCTGCTTCCCATCCTATATTTCTTAATACCCCTTCTCAGCCTGTTTCCATCACTCTTCTTGCTCCATGCACCTTCCAAATATTTTTACTTTTCTTGGTTATTTTATACTTTGTTCCTACGTGATGGCAAACCATTCATGTGTGTGTATGTGTGTGTGTATATATATGTGTATGTATGTGTATATATATATATATATATTGGAGACCCAGGAAATCTGATGCTGCAGTTCCAGAATGAAAGCCATCTGCAATACAAGCAGTAAGAGCTGATGTTGCAAATGAAGTCTGAAGGCGATCTGCTGGAGATTTTCTCTCTTGCTCAGAGGAGGATGGTGTTTTTGTTCTACTCAGACCTTCAACTGATTACATGAGACTGACCCACATTATGGATGGCAATCTGCTTTACTCAAAGTCTACTGATTTAAATGTTAATCTTATCCAAAAACACCTTCACAGATACGTCCAGAAGACATTTGATCAAATATCTAGGCATCCTGTAGCCCAGCCAAATTGACACATGAAACTTACCATTACATTATATGTACAATGAAATGATTTTGAAATGTTACCTTCAGGGCAAGCCATTTGTTTGTTTGTTTGTTTATTTCTTGAGTCACACATTTAAATTTCTATCTAGATGTCTCCATTTGGATGTCTTCTAGGACATGAATTATGTTCAAATGTGAATTCAACATCTCCCTCCCCCTACCCATCCACTCCCCTTCAAAACCCCTGCACCTTTTCTCATATTCTCATTTCAGGTAATGGTTCAGAAATCTTGGAGTCATGCTTGACTTTCTTTTCTCCCTGACTAATACACAGTTAGTCATTGAGTATTGTAGATTCTACCTCCCAAATAATTATCAGATCTGTATCTTTCCATCTTTATGGTCAGTTTGAGCCCTCAAAATCTGAATTAATACAGCTACCTACTAATGTGCCATTGTATATATTATTTACCCCCTCTAATCTTCATTGTCTTTCTTAAATTCAAATCTGGTTATGCCATTCTTTACTTAAAATTCTTCAATTACTCTTCATTTTTAATATAAAATATAAAAGTTTTAGCCTTTCTATATACAAGGCTTACATGATCTAAACTAAATCACTATGAGTGACTGCTGCTTCTTAACCAATTACAGCTTTATTCTTACTGTAGTCTACCCTCCCTACAGATAAAATTTATTAAGATGCCCAGTCACAGAATTGTCCCCACTTCCTGACAGCACTCATTACAAAGCAAAGCCCTGCTTCCTTAGATCCTCCACAATATTACCCAACCAAAGCCCAAATCCTATCATAAATTCTTCCTAACACGTTCTTACTGAAGACACTGAAATGAGTAATAAAGCCAACTTGTTCACCTACAGGTATGTTCCTGGTGGTCTTTGGCTGAAGGGTATTAGCAACATAGTAAACGTCTTAGTGAGAACTTGTATAAAACAAATAGTTCCAGTTAAAATTTTCTAGGGAGGTATATAATTTAAGAAGAATCCTTTTGTGAAATGAGCAGTCACTGATTTACTGATCTGTCTTATAAACCTATGCTTCTGTTTATTAAATTTGCTTAAAATTAAGCCATACCTATGTTTAGATTTCAGTTCAATAAATGACTGGCAAAGACTGTCTTGAAAACTTACTCAGTTTCTTACATACTTGTTGCACAGATATGACTCATATGGGGAAAATAGGAAGATTCAATGAAAGGGTCATATGTGTCTCTTTCCCCTAAGACAACAGATCAAATATAACAAAATACAAATCAAACACTGGATCTGTCAAAATGAAATGAATATAGTGATTTTCAATGCAACTAATATTATTTTTCCAAAAGAGGAAAATTCACTTCAAAAATGCATTCAAAGAACTGAAGGCTTTATTTATAGGATACAGTGCTGCACTTTTATTTTTAAATAGGTCTATAACTTTTCTGGTTTGCCATCATGAACTACACTAGACTACAATGTTTGTGATACATTTTCTGCTACTACATGTTGTAAGTTTCTATTTGTTAAATTACTGATAGGATTAGTGTACCCTATATAAATTAACTATTATTCTGATAAGATTATCTATATATTTTTCCTATTTATTATGTTTATATGTATTCTTTTATTAATATACTAGATATATTTTAAGGAAAACATTTCCTCCCCAAATCCAATCAATAGATATTTATTCTTTTCCTCAGAACTCATGATAGCCAAACTAGCTAATTCTGGCCAGGAAATGTAAGTAATAGTACACCTAGTCCTTTTTTACTGATCCCAGTAGCCCCTTTGAGTAGAAATCGTCCTGGTCTACCATAAAGCAGGACAACTCTCCACAATTGGAGATACATATATATGTATCTGTCTATATATACATACATATATATATATGTGTATATATATTTTTTTAATTTTTAAAATTGTGGCAAAAACACATAACATAACATAAAATTTACCATCTTAACCATTTTAAAATTCATAGTTCAGTACTCCTAAGTGTATTCATTTTGCTGTGCAATAGATCTCCAGAACTGTTCCATCTTGCAAAACTGAAACTTTATTACACCTACTAAACAACTTCCCACTTTCCCCTCTTCCCATCTCCAGGTAACCACCATTATATTTTCTGTTCCTATTAATTTGACTACTTTAGATACTTCATATAGGTGGGATCATACAGTATTTGACTTTTTGTGGCTGGCTTATTTCACTTAGCATCATGTCTTCAAGGTTCATCCACATAGTAGCATGAGACAAGATTTCCTTCCTTTTAAAGAATGAATAATATTCCGTAGTATGTGTATATCACAATTTATTTTGATCAGTTCATGGACCTTTGGATTGCTTCCACCTCTTGGTATTGTGAATGCTATGAATGTAGGTGTGCAAGTCTCTCTTTGATACTCTGGTTTCAATTTTTGTGGACCTATACCTAGAAGTGGGATTGCTAGTTCATATGGTAATTCTGTTTTTAATTTTTTGAGTAATGGGTATAGTTTGAACTGCCAAAAAAAGAGTCAAATATTAAATGCAATTTTTAGAATATTCTTGGGGAAATGAGCTACTAGGTTTTCTTAGAGTTACGAAATATGCAGCTTTAAACATTTTCCTAGTGGAAAGGATCTAAGGCTGGTATATGGAGATGTAAATGGAAGCTGGAGACATAGCCAATGTGTTACATACTTGGAAAGACAAATATGTTACACCAATTTCTTTACAACGTTTGCTTTCTAGATATGAAACTGTATTTCTTCTGCATTCATTATAGTAGCCATTTTGGGAATTTCCTTTTCTTTTCTAATTTTTTCCTTCCAGAAAAATAACAATGCCTTTTATATTCAGAGGTATGGCTCTTGCCAGCAAAAGTTTTTAGTGGATGTGTTCCTGCTAGTATGGATGATGATGATGATGATGTGTGTATGCTCTTGCCTAAGCTCTTTCCTAGAAATGATGAAAATACATGTTCCTCCTTTTTCTTTAGTCCCTCAAATCCAACCACATCATTTTAAGTGTATTTAAGTATTATAAATGATTTCTTAAAGTCATGGCTACCACCAGTCTTAATGAATTATATCTAATTTAATTGAATGTTTTTTTTTATTTTGGAAATTTAATATAACCAAAGTTGTGTTTTTATAACTTTTATCAGTAATGCAGAATTACAAAATACTCACCATTTCTTAACTATTGTATGGTATAGTACTATGTCTGTGTTAAGTACTTTTTGAATGAATTCATGAATGAATGAGTAAACACTTAATCATTAATATAGAGTACTGTTTTCAATAATAAAACTAGAGAGAGCGCTTGTTCATTGGAATCAGCAAAGATGGCTTCCCTGAATACCTGGAAGATGGAATTTTTAAAGGTCACATGGTAAGACAGCAAGAGGGATCACAGTGGATATTTAAGGTTATGAGAAAGGAGATTCTGTAGATGATACATAGGTGGTTAATAATAATCTTAAGTTAAACAATCTGTATCTGAAGATAAAATGAAAGGCAGACGCAAACTGCAAGACCAAAATTCTCTGACAATCAGAAGCTGAAATAGGAGAAAAAGTTATCATGCCTAAAAACTGATATGTAAGGAAAAGAAAATGAATAATGCTAGCATGACACCTTTGGATATTTGATATATTAAATATACTAATTAAATACCTATATATTAGTATATTTTGGGCAAGATATGGGTGGTATCTAATATTTCTAACACGCATATGATTTTTCTAAGGTATTTGAATTGTGCCATTTAAACCATTTTGGAGAGTGTATAATGATATTACACTATTGGCATTGATTTTCATTTCTCTATTGACTAATGTGAAAGAGCATCTTTTCATATCTTAATTGGCCATTTGATTGTACTGTTTTGTGAAGTGTCTGTTCAAGTATTTTATCCATTTTTCTGTTGGACTGTTTGCCTTATTGATTTGTAGAAGTTATTTACATATTCTGGATACAGATTCTTTCTCAGATACATGGATTGGAAACTATTTTTCACTCTGCTGCTTGAGTTTGTACTCTCTTAAAGGTCTTTTTTGATAAAAAGAAGTTTAAAATGTTTTCCCTTTGTAAGTCAGAAAGAGAGAGACAAATACTATATGATATCACTTATATGTGAAATCTAAAATACGTCGTAAATGAACTTATCTGTGAGGCAGGAACAGATTCACAGACAGAACAGACATGTGGTTGCCAAGGGGGAGGGGGGGGGGGGAGGGTTGGCGTGGGAGTTTGGGGTTAGTGGATGAAAACTGGTATATATAGAATGGATTAAACAACAAGGTCCTACTGTATAGACACAGGGAACTGTATTCAATATCCTGTGATAAACCATAATGGAAAAGAATGTAAAAAAAGAATGTGTGTGTATGTATAACTGAATCAGTTTGTTGTACGGCAGAAATTAACAAAACACTGTAGATCAACTATACTTCAATTAAAATTTTTTCCCTTTATTTAACACTTTCTGTGTTCTCTTGAAGAAAATATTATCTAATTCTTTTTATGTTTCACATTCAGTAGCACAATCCTTATGTAATTGATTTTTGTGTATGACAGGTTGGAGGAAAGAGAAAGTTTTTTCCCATGTGAGTAATCGAGCTCATTTGTTGAAAATTTTATCTTTTTCACATTTTACTACACTAATAGTGGAACAGTATAGCAAGTCCAGAAACAGAACCACGTATATATCCATATATACGTGGTTCTGTTTCTGGACTTGCTATACTGTTTCACTATTCTGTATTACTAATAGCATACTGTCTTAATTATTATTATAGCCTTATAATAATTTTTATATCTAATAATGTAAGTATTCCAGCTTTGTTCTTTTTCAAGATTGTGTTGTCTGTTCTTGTCCCTACATATTTCCATGTAGATTTATAATCAGATTGTCAATTTCTACAAAAAATTAAAACTTCCAGGATTATTACTGTGATTCATTGAATAGATCAATTTGTGGGAAAAGTGATTACAATATTGTGTCTTTCTATATACGAACATGATAAATTCTACTTATTTTGGTCTTTAATTTCTTGCAAAAAAATGTTTTCAAATTTTTATTTTAAAGGCTTTGCACATATTTTATTTTATTTACTCTAAGGATTTGATACTTCTCATATTACTAAAAAGGACTTATGTTAAACTTCACTTTCTATTTATAGCTATATAAATAAATATAGCTTTTAAAGTGCTGACCTTGTATCAAGCAACCTTGCTCAACTATTTTTAAAATTTTTATTTTGTATATTTTTTATACAGCAGGTTCTTATTAGTTATCTATTTTATACGTATTAGTCTATATATGTCAATCCCAATCTCCCAATTCATCCCACCACCACCACCACCACCCCCGCCATTTTACCCCTTTAGTGTCCACAGGTTTGTTCTCTACATCTGTGTCTCCATTTCTTCCCTGCAAACTGGTTCATCTGTGCCGTTATTCTAGGTTCCACATATATGTGTTAATATACGATATTTGTTTTTCTCTTTCTGACTTACTTCACTCTGTATGACAGTCTCTAGGTCCATCCACATGTGTACAAATGACCCAGTTTTGTTCCTTTTAATGGCTGAGTAATATTCCATTGTACATATGTACCACATATTCTTTATCTATTCGTCTGCTGATGGACATTTAGGTTGCTTCCATGACCTGGCTATTGTAAATAGTGCTGCAATGAACATTGGGGTATATGTGTCTTTTTGAATTATGGTTTTCTCTGGGAATATGCCCAGTAGTGGGATGGCTGGGTCATATGGTAATGGTGTTTTTAGTTTTATAAGGAACCTCCATACTGTTCTCCATAGTGGCTGTATCAATTTACATTCCCACCAACAGTGCAAGAGGGTTCCCTTTTCTCCACACCCTCTCCAGCGTTTGTTGTTTGTAGATTTCCTGATGATGCCCATTCTAACTGGTGTGAGGTGATACCTCATTGTAGTTTTGATTTGCATTTCTCTAATAATTAGTGATGTTGAGCAGCTTTTCATGTGCTTCTCAGCCATCTGTATGTTTTTTTTAAAGAAATGTATATTTAGGTCTTCTGCCCAGTTTTTGATAGGGTTGTTTTTTTTTTTTTTAATACTGAGCTGCATGAGCTGTTTATATATTATGGAGATTAATCCTTTGTCTGTTGATTCGTTTGCAAGTATAGTCTCGCATTCTGAGGGTTGTGTTTTTGTCTTTATGTTTTCCTTTGCTGTGCAAAAGCGTTTAAGATTAATTAAGTCCTATTTGTTTATTTTTGTTTTTATTTCCATTGCTTTAGGAGGTGGGTCAAAAAAGATCTTGCTGTGGTTTACGTCAAAGAGTTTTTTTTACTACAAGAGTTTTATAGTGTCTGGTCTTACATTTAGGTCTCTAATCCATTTTGAGTTTATTTTTGTGTATGGTGTTAGGGAGTGTTCTAATTTCATTCTTTTACATGTAGCTGTCCAGTTTTCCCAGCACCGCTTATGGAAGAGACTGTCTTTTCTCCATTGTATATCCTTGCCTCCTTTGTCAGAGTTCAGTTGACCATATGGCATGGGTTTATCTATGGGCTTTATATCCTGTTCCATTGATCTATATTTCTGTTTTTGTGTCAGTACCATATTGTCTTGATTACTCTAGCTTTGTAGTATAGTCTGAAGTCAGGGAGTCTGATTCCTCCAGCTCCATTTTATTCCCTCAAGACTGCTTTGGCTATTCGGGGTCTTTTGTGTCTCCATACAAATTTTAAGATATTTTGTTCTAGTTCTGTGGAAAATTCCACTGGTAATTTGATAGGGATTGCATTGAATCTGTAGATTGCTTTGGGTAGTATAGACATTTTCACAATATTGATACTTCCAATCCAAGAACGTGGTATATCTCTCCATGTGTTTGTATCATCTTTGATTTCTTTCATCAGTGTCTTATAGTTTTCTGCATACAAGTCTTTTACCTCCTTAGGTAGGGTTATTCCTAGGTATTTTATTCTTTTTCTTGCAATGGTGAATGGGATTGTTTCCTTAATTTCTCTTTCTCATCTTTTGTTGTTAGTGTATAGGAATGCGAGGGATTTCTGTGCATGAATTTTGTATCCTGCAACTTTACCAGATTCATAGCTTAGCTCTAGTAGTTTTCTGGTGGCATCTTTAGGTTTCTCTATGTATAGTCTCATGTCATCTGCAAACAGTGACAGTTTTACTTCTTCTTTTCCAATTTGTATTCCCTTTATTTCTTTTTCTTCTCTGATTGCCGTGGCTAGGACGTCCAAAACTATGTTGAATACAAGTAGCGAGAGTGGACATCGTTGTCTTTTTCCTGATCTTAGAGGAAATGCTTTCAGTTTTTCACCATTGAGAATGATGTTTGCTCTGGGTGTGTCGTATATGGCCTTTATTATGTTGAGGTAAGCTCCCTCTATGCCCACTATCTCAAGAGTTTTTTATCATAAATGGGTGTTAAATTTTGTGAAAAGCTTTTTCTGCATCTCTTGAGATGATCATATGGTTTTTCTCCTTCAATTTGTTAAAATGGTGTATCACATTGATTTGCGTATATTGAAGAATCCTTGCATCCCTGGGATAAATCCCACTTGATCATGGTGTATGATCCTTTTAATGTGCTCTTGGATTCTGTTTGCTAGTATTTTGTTGAGGATTTTTGCATCTATATCCATCAGTGATATTAGTCTGTATTTTTCTTTTTTTCTAGTATCTTTTTCTGGTTTTGGTATCAGGGTGATCGTGGCCTCATAGAATGAGTTTTGGAGTGTTCCTTCCTCTGCATTTTTTGGGAAGCGTTTGAGAAGGATGGGTGTTAGCTCTTCTCTAAATGTTTGATAGAATTCATCTGTGAAGCCATCTGGTCCTGGACTTTTGTTTGTTGGGAGATTTTTAATCACAGTTTCAATTTCAGTGCTTGTGATTGGTCTGTTCATATTTTCTATTTCTTCCTGGTTCAGTTTTGGAAGGTTATACCTTTCTAAGAATTTGTCCATTTCTTCCAGGTTGTCCATTTTATTGGCATAGAATTGCTTGTAGTAGTCTCTCAGGATACTTTGTATTTCTGCAGTGTCCATTTTAACTTCTTTTTCATTTCTAATTTTAATGATTTGAGTCTTCTCCCTCTTTTTATTGATGAGTCTGGCTAAGGTTTTATCATATTTGTTTATCTTCTCAAAGAACCTGTTTTGAGTTTTATTGATCTTTGCTATTGTTTTCTTTGTTTCTATTTCATTTATTTCTGCTCTGATCTTTATGATTTCTTTCCTTCTACTAACTTTGGGTTTTGTTTTTTCTTCTTTCTTTAGTTCTTTTAGGTGTAAGGTTAGATTGTTTATTTGAGATTTTTCTTGTTTCTTGAGGTAGGCTTGTATTGCTATAAACTTCCCTCTTAGAACTGCTTTTGCTGCATCCCATAGGTTTTGGGCCATCGTGTTTTCATTGTCATTTGCTTCTAGGTATTTTTTTAATTTCCTCTTTGATTTCTTCAGTGATCTCTTGGTTATTTAGTAACATATTGTTTAGCCTTCATGTGTTTGTGTTTTTTATGTTTTTTTCCCTGTGTTTCATTTCTAATCTCATAGAATTGTGGTCAGAAAAGATGCTTGATATTACTTCAATTTTCTTAAATTTATCAAAGCTTAATTAGTGACCCAAGATGTGATCTGTCCTGGAGAATATTCTGTGTGCACTTGAGAAGAAAGTGTAATCTGCTGTTTTTGGATGGAATGTCCTATAAATACCAGTTAAGTCTATCTGGTCTATTGTGTCATTTAAAGCTTGTGTTTCCTTATTAATTTTCTGTGTGGATGATTTGTCCATTGGTGTAAGTAAGGTGTTAAAGTCCCCCAGTGTTATTGTGCTACTGTTGATTTCCTCTTTTATAGCTGTTAGGAGTTGCCCTATGTATTGAGGTGCTCCTATCTTGGGTGCGTATATATTTATAATTGTTATATCTTCTTCTTGGATTGATCCCTTGATCATTATTTAGTGTCCTTCTTTGTCTCTTGTAACATTCTTTATTTTAAAGTCTATTTTATCTGAAATGAGTATTGCTACTCCAGATTTCTTTTGATTTCCATTTGCATGGAATATCTTTTTCCATGCCCTCACTTTCAGTCTGTATGTGTCCCTAGGTCTGAAGTGGGTCTCTTGTAGACAGCATATATATATGAGTCTTGTTTTTGTATCCATTCCGCAAGCCTGTGTCTTTTGGTTGGAGCATTTAATACATTCACGTTTAAGGTAATTATCAATATGTATGTTCCTATTACCATTTTCTTAATTGTTTCCTATTACCTTTTCTTCTTTTGTTTTTCCCACTTAGAGAAGTTCCTTTAGCATGTGTTGTAGAGCTGGTTTGGTGGTGCTGAATTCTCTTAGCTTTTGCTTGTCTGGAAATCTTTTGATTTCTCCATCGAATCTGAATGAGATCCTTGCTGGGTAGAGTAATCTTGCTTGTAGGTTCTTCCCTTTCATCATTTTAAATATATCGTGCCACTCCCTTCTGGCTTGGAGGGTTTCTGCTCAGAAATCAGCTCTTAACCTTCTCGGAGTTCCCTTGTATGTTATTTGTCATTTTTCCCTTGTTGCTTTCAATAATTTTTCTTTGTCTTTAATTTTTGTCAGTTTGATTACTGTGTGTCTCAGTGTGTTTCTCCTTGGGTTTCTCCTCCCTGGGACACTCTGTGCTTCCTGGACTTAGGTGGCTATTTCCTTTCCCATTTAGGGACTTTTTCAACTATAATTTTTTCAAATATTTTCTCAGGTCCTTTCTCTGTTCTTCTTCTGGGACCCCTATAATGCAAATGTTGGTGCATTTAATGTTGTCCCAGAGGTCTCTTAGGCTGTATTTGTTTCTTTTCATTCTTTTCTCTTTATTGTGTTCCGTGGCAGTGGATTTCACCATTCTGTCTAACAGGTCACTTATCCGTTGTTCTGCCTCAGTTATTCTGCTATTTATTCCTTCTAGTATATTTTTCATTTCAGTTATTGTATTGTTCATCTCTGTTTGTTTGTTCTTTAATTCTTCTAGGTCTTTGTTAAACATTTCTTGCTCTTCTCAATCTTTGCCTCCATTCTTTTTCTGAGGTCCTGGATCATCTCCACTATCATTATTCTGAACTCTTTTTCTGGAAGGTTGCCTATCTCCACTTCATTTAGTTGTTTTTCTGGGGTTTTATCTTGTTCCTTCATCTGGTACAAAGTCCTTTGCCTTTTCATTTTGTCTGTCTTTCTGTGAATGTGGTTTTCATTCCACAGGCTGCAGAATTTGCCCAATTAACTTCTTAATACTAATTGTAAATTATTTTGGATTCCCTACATGCACAGTCATGTAAAATTAATTCTACAGATCCAGAAACTTTATTCCTCCTCTTCCAATTCTTGTGACTTTTATTTTTTCTTCTTGCCAAGTAACACTAACTAGGACCTTCAGTACAATGTTTAATAGAAGTGGTAATAGCCAGTATCCATGCAATGTTCCTGTTCTTAGGGAACTTGAGTTCAATTATTCATTACTAAATTTAATATTTCCTGCAGCTTATCTTACAGATTTTTTAGGTTTAAGAAAGTTTTCTTCGATTCCTATCTGGATAATTTTTATCATGAATAAGGGTTGAATTTTATCAAATATTTGTTCTACTTCTATTGTGTTCGTTATAGTATTTTGTATTTTTCTTGTTAATATAAGAGATTATAATTATTGATTGTTTTATTGAATAATTATTGATTTTTAAATGTTAAACTGATGTTGCACTCCTGGGACAAGCCTCACTTGGCTCTGATGTATTATATTCTTTCATATATCAGGATTCAATTGCTAGCATTTTGTTTAGAATATTTGTGTCACTGTTTAAAAGAATGATCCAAATATATGTGGTCTACAAGAGATACATTTTAGATTTAAAGACACTAATTGTTTTAATCTAAAAGAATTTAAAGAGATATATCATGCAAGGAGTATCCAAAAGAGAGTGGAGTGGGCATACTAATATGAGATAAAATAGACTTGAAGGCAAACATGTTTCTAAAGACAAAAAAGGCAATTTTATAATGATAAGAGGGGCAATTCTTCTAACAGACATAACAATTATAAACATAAATTTACCTAACCACATAAATCCACAATATAAGTAGTTGAAACTGAAATAATTTAAGGGAGAAATAGGCAATTTAATAATAATAGTAGGGCCAATTAATCACTCACTTTGGTCAATGGATAAGACAGCTAAGAACGAGGAAATAGGAGACTTGAGCAACGCTGCAAAACAGCTAGACCTAATATACATCTGTAAAGCATTCCATCCAATAACAGCAGAATAAAAATTCTTTTCAATTGAAGATGGAATATTCTGTAGGGTAGATGATATTTTAAGCCATAAAATAAGTCAAACAAATTTTAAATGATTTAATCATATAAAATATGTTCTCTAGCTACAATGGAATACTGACTTTACGAAAATAAAAAGGGTTATAGAGAATGCTATGAACAGTTGTATGTCAAAAAAAACAGTTAACTAGATGAAATGGACAAATTTCTAGAAGGACACACACTACTGAAACAAGCTCACGAAGCAAATAAGAGTGAAAAACATTAAGAGGATCAGGTCATCAGTTCACGTGACCCAATATCTAATGGGAATCCAAAAACAGAGACTATATTACATAGAAGTGAGGAAACTATGGAACTCATAACAAAATTTTATGAAGCTAAAGAACATGAATTAAGGGCTCATTGTGTACCCGGTGCAATAAATGAAAGAAGCGAGTAATTGCAAAACAAAAACAAACAAACAGATCTATACCTAAGTGCATCTCTTTGAAAGTTTGGAACTCCAAAGATAAAAAGAAGCTTCCAAAAAACAGTATGTAAGACATAAAAGGAAACAGAGAAACACACATCACATAGATTAATCTCATCTAGTCTAAATTGATTTTTTGCTTATCTCAAGGTACTGACCAATGGCCAGTGCTATGAAATGTATTAAGTAAAGATAAATGATGGTCTGTAACCATGGGTCCATGAGTGTTTCAAGGGTAGAGATTAACATTTTGTCAGCACTGTGTAATAATAATTGGATTGATGATTTTGCAATGGGTTTTCGTGAGGCTTGGGGAATTTCAGTGATTAAGGCTAGTCACATAGGTAGTATATGCTTACATGATCAGTTTACTATAAAATACTCACACAATGAATAGACTTTGGGCTTCCTGGTACCCAAATGATGTGCGTTCACACTCGTAATCATTTGAGGTCTGGAACCAAAGTGCATCCTTGCATGATCCAACAATTGGAAGAAAAGAAGCCAGCACCTGAGATCTTTGGATATTTGTTAATGCATATCCTTCTTTTTCGGATGCTGTGTTATATCCTTTGCATGTTGTGAAGCTCTTTGATGAGTATAAACAGGTAAATCCTATGAGTCCTTTCAGCAATTGAAAACTTAAGGTGATTTATGCATAACTAATACAACATGAGATTTAGTCAACAATGATTATAATCTTACCTCTACTTCTTCAGGTGATATATGTGTAGCTGTGTGGCAGACCTAGAGTGCAACCAGCAAAGCTTGGACCAACTGGGTAGAGAACTCTGGAAGGTAAGGAGGGTTAAATGGCATGTTGGTGGGTACATTGTTTCCTACTGATGCTTTGACAAATTACCATAAATGTGATTGCTTACAGTGACACAAACCTAGTATATGACAGTTCTGTAGTTCAGAAGTATGATGTGGTTATTGCTGGGCTGAAATCATCGTGTCAGTACAGGGCAATATTCCTTTTTGGAAGCTTTAAGGAAGAATCCATCTTTTTTCTTTTTCTGTAAGCAGCTGGTAGAGGCTGCTCACATTCCTTGGATCATAGTCCATTCCTCCATTTTCAAAACTAGGAATAAATAGTTAAGTTCCTCACATTGCAACAATCTGACATTAACTCCTCCTCTGCCTTATATTTCCACTTCTAAGGACCCTTTTGATTACATTGGGTCCAACAGATAATCCAGGATAATACCCCTATCTCAAAGTCTTCAGATTAGTAACCTTAATTCTATCTGCAAACTTAAACCCCCTTTTCTCTGTAACCTGTCACATTCATAGGTTCTGGGTATTAGGACATGGACATCTTTGGGGGACCACCTTTTGTTTACCACAATTAATTTAAAACCTAAATTTAAAAAGACAGAAATCTCAGGCAGGGATGACTTGTGGAGGAGTATAGTAAAATCTCTCCCTTTCAAGAAACAGCCATTTAAATGAAGAAAATACATACATATATAATACATGTATATATATACGTATATATATACATACACACACACACACACACACACACACACACACACACACACACACACACATATATATGTAACAAAAACATCATTTAATATCTCTGTAAATTGTCCTAAGGGCATAAAACAAATGGTGAAAGTCAAGAAAATCCACTAAATTTTGATAAGGACAATGAGAGTCTGTAGTATTTGAGCTAGCAGAAGGACTTGAAGATAGACCAATAGAAATTATGTCATCAGAAGAATAGTGAGAAAACAAAATAAAGAAAAACATGGCCTCAGAGAAATGTGGGACATATGCATAGTGGGAATACCAGAAGGAGAGGAGAGACTGAGAAAGAGGCAGAAAGAGTATCTGAAGAAATGACTGAAACTTGCCAAGTTTGAAATGAAAAATATTCATATACACATCCAAGAAGTACAGAAAACTCCAACTAGAATAAAGATGTCCACACCTAGACACATCACAGAATAGACAATAGACTTAATTGTTACAGGTAAAACTATAAAACTCTTAGAAGAAAACATAGGGGTAAATCTTCGTTATTTTGGATTTGGCAATGGTTTATTTGCTACACCAAAAGCAAAAGCAGCAAAAGACAAAAGTAGATAGATTGTACTGCATCACAATTAAAAACTTTCCTGCTGCAAATGATATGATCAAAAAGTGAGAAGATAACCCACAGAATGGGAAAGAATATTTGCAAATCATATATCTGGTAATGGACCTGTATACAGACAACCTCAAAAACTCTTACAACTCAATAAGAAAAAGACAAATAACCTGATTAGATATGGGCAAATGATCTGCTTAGACATTCCTCTAAAGAAGATATACAAATGGAAAATAAGTATATGAAATTATGCCTGACATTACTGGTCATCAGGGAAATGGAAATCAGCACCTTCATGAGGTATAACTTCACATGTACTAGGGTGACTATAAAATAATAGGTGATAACAGGTGTTAAGGTGACTGTAAAAATATAGATAATAACAAATGTTTGGAGGACATGGAGAAATTGGAACTCTCCTACACTGCTGATGAAAATGTAAATAGTGTATCCTCTTTGGAAAATAATCTGGCAATTCCTCAAAAAAATTTTTTTATTGAAGTATAGGTGATTTATATTATTATATTAGTTTCAGGTATATAACATAGTGATTCAGTATTTTTAAAAATTATATTACATTTAAAATTATTATAAAATATTGGCTATATTCCCTGTGCTGTGTAATATATCCTTGTAGCTTATTTATTTTATACATAGTAGTTGGTGCCTCTTAATCCCTACCCGCTTCTTGCCCCTTCCCCTTTCCCTCTCCCGACTGGTAACCATCAGTTAGTTCTCTTTATCTGTGAGTCTGTTTCTGTTTTGTTATATTCATCAGTCTGTTTTATTTTTTAAGATTCCACAGGTAAGTGATAACATAGAATATTTGTTTTTTTCTATCTGACTTATTTCACTGAGCATAATACCCTCCAGGCCCATTCATGTTGTTGCAAATGGCAGAATTTCATTCTTTTTATGGCTGAGTAGTATTCCATTGTATATATGTACCACATCTTCTTTATCCATTCATCTGTTGATGGACACTTATATTGCTTGCAAATCTTGGCTATTGTAAATAATGCTGCTATGAACATTGGGATGCATGTATCTTTTCGAATTAGTGTTGTCATATTCTTTGGATATATATCCAAGAGCAGAATTGCTGTATCATATGGTAGTTCTATTTTTAGTTTTTTGAGGAGCCTCCATAACTGTTTTCCATAGTAGCTGCACCAGTTAACATTCCCACCAACAGTGTACGAGGGTTCCCTTTTCTCTGCATCTCTGCCAACATTTGTTATTTGTGGTCCTTTTGATGATAGCCATTCTGACAGGTGTGAGGTGATATCTCACTGGGATTTTAATTTGCATTTCTCTGATGATTAGCGATATTGAATATCTTTTCATGTGCCTGTTGGCCATCTGTATATCTTCACTGGAAAAATGTCTATTCAGGTCTTCTGCCCATTTTCAAATTGGGTTGTTTGTTTCTTTGATATTGAGTTGTATGAGCTCTTTATATATTTTGGATATTAACTGCTTATTGGTTATATCATTTGCAAATATTTTTTCCCATTTAGTAGGTTGTCTTTTTGTTTTGTCTTTTGGTTTCCTTTGCTATGTAAAAGCTTCTAAGCTTAATTGGGTCTCATTTCTTTATTTTTGCTTTTGTTTCCTTTGGCTTAGAAGACAGATCCAAAAAAATATTGCCACATTTTATGTCAAAGAGTGTTCTGCCTATGTTTTCTTCTAGGAGTTTTAAGATTTTCGGTCTTACATTTAGGTCTTTAATCCATCTTGAGTTCATTTTTGTACATATAAGTTGTTCTTATATTTTGGCTCTTACAAATAACACTGCAACAAACAGTTGTATACACATTTTTGTGTGGACATTTGTTTTCATTTCTCTTGGATATATAACTAATAGTAAAATTAAACAGAGTTACCATATGACCCAGAAACTTTGCTACTTAGTTATATATCCAAGATTAGTGAAAACAAGTGCCTACACAGAAATGTGTCCACAAATAGTTGTTGCAGTTTTATTCACAATAGCCAAAATATAGAAATAACTTATATATCCATCAGTTGATGAATGGATAACTAAATTTGATATGTCCATGCAGTGCAATATTACTCTTTGGCCACAGACAGGAATGAAGTACTGAAGCTTGCTACAGTATTGATGGACCTTGAAAACATTATGCTAAGTGAAAGAAGCCAGTCACAAAGGTCACATACTGTATGATTACTTTTTTTGAGATGTAATTGACATATGACATGTTGTAAGTTTAAGGTATACAACTTGTTGATTTGATACATTTATATATTTCAATATGATTATCACCATAGTGTTAGTTAACAACTCCATCATGTCACATAATTATCATTTCATTTTGTAGTGAGAATATCTAAGACCTAGTCTCTTAGCAACTTTGAAATATATAATATAGTACTGTTGACTATAATCACAGTGCTCTGCATTAGGTCTCCAGAACTTATTCATTTTCTAACTGCAAGTTTGTTCCCCTTGACCAACATGAAATGCCCAGGATAGACAGTTCCAAAGAGATAGGAAGTAGATTTGTGGTTACTTAGGACTTGGAGTCGAGTATTGGGAGGAAGCATTGATGAATACAGGGCTTCTTTTTGGAGTTATAAAAGTCTTCTAATCTTAGACTGTGGTGATGCAGCAAAACTCTGAGTATACTAAAATCCTCAACTGTAAACTGTAAAATGGTAAATTTTATAGTGTATGATTTGTACCTCAATAAATACTATTTAAGAAGAAACCCCAGCAAAAGCAAAAAAGTTATAACAAAATAAGAAATGCAATCATAGTACACAACTTTGTTCATGTTCTTTATGTTCTCATACTAACATAAACACTGTTTTCTTATTTTAAACTTTTAGAAAAATCTGTAGATGAAGACTGGACAACTTAAATTCAGTTGTCATGGAAAAGTATACATATAGGCAGCAAATGTAAGGGAATGGAAAGGGACAGGAAAACTGAAGTGAAAATATGTGTTAACATCATTTCCTTACAAAGTGCAAATTGAGAGATTCTGTTTATATTTGGTGGAACAAGACATTAGGGTGTAAGTGTTTTATTTACAAAAACAATTAATAGAGGTACTGAAAAATAGATATGTCATTATATTTGCATGGTATTAATTTTATAGGATATAAGTAATCTTAGTCCTAATCTGTATCAGGAAGGCAAAAGATAATGTGTAAAATTGATCAGTCAAGATTTAGCAGTGTAAGCATATTATTTAGAGACATGGAAGTGAGCTATAAGGAGTTGAAATATTTAAGAATGGTTCCCTCCAGGGAGGAGTAGAGCCTAGGATTGTTTTCATAATAAATCCTTCTCTATTATTTGATTAAAACATACTATACGTTTGAAAAATTCTTTTAAAAAGAAACCAACATTGATTATTGAAAATTTATAATTACAAATAAAATTAAGTGCTGAAAATACTCTGTGCATAGAGAGGTTCCAAAAAGTACATACTGTAGCACTATCTCCATGGATGGTGATAAATGTATTTTGTATTTTCCTTCCTTCCGAGATAGAAAACTCTGAGTCCTAATAAGGGCATGAAAATTATTCTTTTAAGGCTGAAAAAAAAAAAGACCTTGACTGACCCTCCCTAAATAATTATGGACATAGTGAATGTCAGTTTCCACTGCTCCTCAGTGGTTTGAACATATTCCTGAAAATCAGGAGACAATTGGTGGAACTAAAAGGCAGTTAATTTGAAATGAATAAAAGGAACTGACTCTGCAACAGATATGGTTGACCTGTGAAATCTCTGCCATGGAATGTTACTGAGAAGAGTCATTTGCAGCTGGATTAAAACTGAATTCTGAATATTCAC
Organism: Neophocaena asiaeorientalis asiaeorientalis; assembly: GCF_003031525.2. Taxonomy (NCBI): domain Eukaryota; kingdom Metazoa; phylum Chordata; class Mammalia; order Artiodactyla; family Phocoenidae; genus Neophocaena; species Neophocaena asiaeorientalis. Next base: position 514,559 of record NW_020172450.1, on the reverse strand, counting down.
AGTCATATAAACTAAGGAAAAAGCAAGAAAAAAAGTAAGCCTTGAATGGCACCACCACATAACCTTTTCTGCAAAAATAGCTATCAGAAAATGATACTAAATGCTTTCCATATTGGGTATAGAAACCATTAAATTTTGTTTCAAAAATTAGTATATTGTGAGTGCTCTGTTCTCCTTCCCTCAAACTTAGCCACATTTGTAGAAAGAGACCCAATACAAAAAGAAATTTAAATATTTTCCATTCACTAATAACTATGCCTGATAAATACAGAAAACACTAACACACAGGGAGGTTATGCATATTATTAGACTATCATTTCCTGCTTCTCAGAGAGTACAATTTTTTTTAAAGAAAAGAAAGATATTTTCCTTATCACAACTGCCAGTGAAGACATTGCAAGGGTAGACAATGTAGATGTAACATCCAACTCTAATATCAAATAATGATTATTAAGCTTGGCAAAATATTTTCTAAAAGTTTATTACTAAAAAATGAGAAGACAAGGATGTCTGCTCTCACCACTTCTACTCTACTTTATACTGGAAGTTCTAGCCAAGGTAATTAGGGCAAGAAAAGGAAGCAAAACCATTCAGATTGGAAAGGAAGAAATAAATATATTTATATTTACAAATGACATGATCTTATATATAGAAAATCCAAAGGAATCCACAAAAGAACTATTAGAAATGATAAATAAGTTCAACAAGGTTACAATACACAAGATCAATATTTTAAAAAATCATTTGCATTTCTATGTCCTAACAATGAACAATAAAAAATGAAATTAAAAGATGTGGTACATATATACAATGGAATATTACTCAGCCATAAAAAGAATGGAATTGCGCCATTTGCAGAGACGTGGATGGACCTAGAGACTGTCATACAGAGTGAAGTAAGTCAGAAAGAGAAAAACAAATATCATATATTAACGCATATATGTGGGATCTAGAAAAATGGTATACATTAACTTATTTGCAAAGCAGAAATAGAGACACAGACATAGAGAACACACGTATGGATACCAAGGGGGTAAGGGGGTTGGGATGGATTGGGAGATTAGGATTGACATATAGACACTAATATGTATAAAATAGATAACTAATGAAAACACACTGTATAGCACAGGGAACTCTACTCAATGCTCTGTGGTGACCTAAATGGGAAGGAAATCCAAGGAAGTGGGGTTATATGTATATGTGTGGCTGATTCACTTTGCTGTACAGCAGAAACCAGCACAACACTGTAAAGCAACTATACTCCAATAAAAAAAAGGAAAAAAATAAAATTAAAAAATACAGCTATACTTTACGAAAGGGTCAAAAAGAACAAAATATTCAGGAATAAGTTTAACATAAGAAGTACAATACTTTTAAACTGAAAGCTACAAAATATTGTTTACAGAAATTAAGGAAGGCCTAAATAAATGGAAATACCCCCCATGTTCATGTATCAGAAAACTTAATATAGTGTTATGATGCAAATAGTTCCCATACTGAATTATAGTTTCAATGCAACCTTATCAAAATTCCAGCTTTTTTCCCAGAAAATTGACAAGCTGCTCCCCAAATTAATATGGGGATATAAGGGCCTCTGAATACTAAAATCAATTTTGAAAAAGAACAAAGTTGAAAGACTTCCCAATTTCACAACTGACTACGGAGCCACAGTAATAATGACAGTGTGGAACTGGCATAAGGATAAACATATAGGTCAGTGGAATAGAGTTGAGTTTACAGAAATAAATACATTTACCATCAATTGATTTTTGACAAGGTTGCCAAGACAATTTAATGGAGAAAAGTATAGATGTTTTAACAATTGGTGCTGAGACAACTGGATATACACATGCAAAAGAATGAAGTTAGACCCCTACCTCACACTATATACTAAAATTAACTTGAAATGGATGATAGATCTAAATGTAAGAACAAAAGCTTGAGAACTATTAGAAGGGAACACAGGAGTACATATTTGTGACCTTGGGTAAGGCAATGTTTTTTTCCATACAACATCAAAAGCACAAATAACTAAAGAAAAAATAAATTGTATTGAACCAAAATTAAAAGCATGCTTCAAAGAACAACATTTATAAATTAAAAACACACAGAATGGGAGACAAGTATGCTAATCCTGTATCTGATGAGGAACTTGTATTAGTATATGTAAAGAATTCTTATAACTGTATGATAACAAGATGAATAGCCCATTTAAAAATGCAGAAAAGATCTGAACAGACATTTCTTCAAAGAAGATATACATATGGCCAATAAGCACATGAAAAGATGCTCAACATCATTAGTTATTAAGGAAATGCAAATCATACCCACAGTGAGATACCACTGCATATCCATTAGAATGGCTATAATAAAAATGACATAAAATAACAAGTGTTGGCGATGATAATGAGAAAGTGGAACCCTCATGTGTTACTGGTGAGATTATAAAATAGTGAAACCACTTTGAAAAACAGTGTGGGAGTTTCTCATAATGTTAAAACAAGAAGTTATTATACCCAAGAGAATTGAAAACATATGCTAACAAATCCTCGTACATGAATATTTATAACAGTATTATTCGTAATAGCCAAAAAATGGAAACTACCCAAATGTCCATTAATTGACAAATGGATAAATATAATGTGGTATATCCACACAGTGGAATATTGTTCAGCCATAAAAATAAATGAAGTAATGATGCTATAACATGGATAAACCTTGAAAACATTATGGTATACTGGAAGTTCTAGCCAAGGTAATTAGGGCAAGAAAAGGAAGCAAAACCATTCAGATTGGAAAGGAAGAAATAAATATATTTATATTTACAAATGACATGATCTTATATATAGAAAATCCAAAGGAATCCACAAAAGAACTATTAGAAATGATAAATAAGTTCAACAAGGTTACAATACACAAGATCAATATTTTAAAAAATCATTTGCATTTCTATGTCCTAACAATGAACAATAAAAAATGAAATTAAAAGATGTGGTACATATATACAATGGAATATTACTCAGCCATAAAAAGAATGGAATTGCGCCATTTGCAGAGACGTGGATGGACCTAGAGACTGTCATACAGAGTGAAGTAAGTCAGAAAGAGAAAAACAAATATCATATATTAACGCATATATGTGGGATCTAGAAAAATGGTATACATTAACTTATTTGCAAAGCAGAAATAGAGACACAGACATAGAGAACACACGTATGGATACCAAGGGGGTAAGGGGGTTGGGATGGATTGGGAGATTAGGATTGACATATAGACACTAATATGTATAAAATAGATAACTAATGAAAACACACTGTATAGCACAGGGAACTCTACTCAATGCTCTGTGGTGACCTAAATGGGAAGGAAATCCAAGGAAGTGGGGTTATATGTATATGTGTGGCTGATTCACTTTGCTGTACAGCAGAAACCAGCACAACACTGTAAAGCAACTATACTCCAATAAAAAAAAGGAAAAAAATAAAATTAAAAAATACAGCTATACTTTACGAAAGGGTCAAAAAGAACAAAATATTCAGGAATAAGTTTAACATAAGAAGTACAATACTTTTAAACTGAAAGCTACAAAATATTGTTTACAGAAATTAAGGAAGGCCTAAATAAATGGAAATACCCCCCATGTTCATGTATCAGAAAACTTAATATAGTGTTATGATGCAAATAGTTCCCATACTGAATTATAGTTTCAATGCAACCTTATCAAAATTCCAGCTTTTTTCCCAGAAAATTGACAAGCTGCTCCCCAAATTAATATGGGGATATAAGGGCCTCTGAATACTAAAATCAATTTTGAAAAAGAACAAAGTTGAAAGACTTCCCAATTTCACAACTGACTACGGAGCCACAGTAATAATGACAGTGTGGAACTGGCATAAGGATAAACATATAGGTCAGTGGAATAGAGTTGAGTTTACAGAAATAAATACATTTACCATCAATTGATTTTTGACAAGGTTGCCAAGACAATTTAATGGAGAAAAGTATAGATGTTTTAACAATTGGTGCTGAGACAACTGGATATACACATGCAAAAGAATGAAGTTAGACCCCTACCTCACACTATATACTAAAATTAACTTGAAATGGATGATAGATCTAAATGTAAGAACAAAAGCTTGAGAACTATTAGAAGGGAACACAGGAGTACATATTTGTGACCTTGGGTAAGGCAATGTTTTTTTCCATACAACATCAAAAGCACAAATAACTAAAGAAAAAATAAATTGTATTGAACCAAAATTAAAAGCATGCTTCAAAGAACAACATTTATAAATTAAAAACACACAGAATGGGAGACAAGTATGCTAATCCTGTATCTGATGAGGAACTTGTATTAGTATATGTAAAGAATTCTTATAACTGTATGATAACAAGATGAATAGCCCATTTAAAAATGCAGAAAAGATCTGAACAGACATTTCTTCAAAGAAGATATACATATGGCCAATAAGCACATGAAAAGATGCTCAACATCATTAGTTATTAAGGAAATGCAAATCATACCCACAGTGAGATACCACTGCATATCCATTAGAATGGCTATAATAAAAATGACATAAAATAACAAGTGTTGGCGATGATAATGAGAAAGTGGAACCCTCATGTGTTACTGGTGAGATTATAAAATAGTGAAACCACTTTGAAAAACAGTGTGGGAGTTTCTCATAATGTTAAAACAAGAAGTTATTATACCCAAGAGAATTGAAAACATATGCTAACAAATCCTCGTACATGAATATTTATAACAGTATTATTCGTAATAGCCAAAAAATGGAAACTACCCAAATGTCCATTAATTGACAAATGGATAAATATAATGTGGTATATCCACACAGTGGAATATTGTTCAGCCATAAAAATAAATGAAGTAATGATGCTATAACATGGATAAACCTTGAAAACATTATGGTAAGTGGAAGAAGCCAGTCAAAAAAGACTACCTATTATATGATTCCTTTTATATGAAATGTCCAGAATAGGAGTATACATAGAGACAGAAAGCAGATTAGTATATGCCAGGGGCTGGAGACAGGGGGAATGAGGAGTGATTATAACTGGTATGGAGTTTCTTTATGAGGGATGAAAATATTCTAAATTTAAATAGTGGTGAGGTTACACAACTCTGTGAATATACTAAAAACCATTGGATTGTACTCTTTAAAATGCTGAACTTTATGTTATGTAAATTACATTTCAATAAAAATATTATGAAATAATGAAGTCAATATTCAATGTGTTTTGTCAACATAGATTATATATAAGCAGACATTAGTAAAAGTAAGGAAAGGGTTATGTATAATTCTCTTTTAAGGTTAATGTTTAAACAAATTAATAGTGCAGTTTCAACCAGATCAATCCCTCAGGGCTGAGATAATTTTATGAATTACTAGTATGGTACCGCATTACACTAAAAAGGACTTTGTTTATGCACAGAATATATTCACTGGCAACTAAATAGTATAAAGTAGCAGTAGCTTTTAGAAAAACAAATTGCAGCATTATCTATTTAAAATACATATTTTTACATACATGCATGCACATTCTACTCTGCAATTAGAAATCAACAGATTTTACAATACATCCATTATACCATTCAGGGGATAATTGAGGGATGTAATGCATACCGTATGATTACTCAGAACCATGCAAAACATTAATTAAAGCATTAGTAATACGTTTTTGAGATACCAACTTCATCAAATAAACAGTTGTTGCAAAGATAATGTGGAAATATAGATCTCAGACCAAAAGTACTGTTAAATGAATGCCTTGGTGGATCAGATAATCACATGGTGGAGTTATGAGAAACATTAAGAACATAATGAAAGTTGATTCACAATAAAATATCACTAGAGAAAAAAAAACCTGTATAGTAAAGAAGTAAAACATGTTATATTTTGCCTCTACTTTTAATTTGGTGCCCCAACCCTGAAATCTGCATTTTGTTATCAAATTACAGCTCAATTTTTAAAATGTCAATTCTCGTTATTTGTAAATTATCGATCCTCTCCCTTGCATTCTGCTGTAACATGATGTCCATGGCTAAACTTGTACTTCTCTATTCTAGCCATGGAATAAACCATCTCAGCAATAAGCCATGGTCCTTTTTAATTGGCAATAGTATTTAGAAACCAACATCTGGGGACTAGGTCTTCTCATTGTCACTGGCATCATTGCCTCTAGGCCTTCTGAGGAGCAAACTAGGAAATATATTAGTGAGAACAATGAAGAAAATCATAAGTTCTCATGTATATGCTCAATTGAAATTAAACATTAAGTCAATTTTTCTTAAAATTGTTTTTATTTTACATCTGTGTCTTTTGTCTTTCATTCTTAAGAAAGGTTGATTTACCCTACCCACAATATACATAATAGCTTCAAAATTACAATGCCAATATTGCTACTAAGAGTGAAATTACTAAGTGGATTTTTACTTTTCTCTGCCTTTTTCTTTTTCCTTAAAATATATCCTACTAAAGATGTACAGTCTCAACACTGTATTCAAAAGTCACGTCACTTGAAACAATTATTTTTATGTGTGATTATTTTCCCAATTTGATATGCAGTTAGATTTATTTTGGCTTGTTTTAGAGATCACTGTTTTCCCTTTTTGTTTAATTATGTTTTTGAATATATAAAATATATGGTTCAAAAGTAAATAATTTACAAAAATATATATATTTTTAGGGTCTCACCTATATATCTTTCCCATAAGCCCCATTTCCCCACCTAAGGTATAGGAGGGATCATCTGTGGCAGACTAAACAAGGTCCAGGTATAATGTCTAGGTAAACTGAAGTGCCATAGGGAGACAAATAAGGAGCATAATTGGATCAATTAATGTAGAAACAGAAGGAAGAATCATATATGTCAAAATAAGCTGGAAGAAATAAGGAGATCAACATAATCAAGGGAGATCAAGGATGTCAACATGATTCGCTTTCTATCACATAATGTCCAGGCGATATCATACAGATTACAATGGATTGCATGTTTTGTACTAGTTGTTCTAAGTGTTTTGTTTCTTAATGTTTCATAGTGGAAATGCGTAAGCAAGCACATATGTGACCTCATGAGAGTAAAGCAAAGATTACTCATCTTCTGTCTACTTATTGTGATTTTAAATACTTTTGGGTCCACAAATATTGTTTGTTGCTAGAGAAATCTGAGATCCATGAGAAAGCTATTCGGAATGAGGCAAAAGATTGACTGTATTTATTAAATAGTAATTTTCTTTATAATGAGCTGGAGGTGAATATTAACAAATGTTGACTGTATGAAATAAGAAAAATGAAAATATGATGTTGGAAAAACATAATGATCTAAAGCAGCGGTCCCCAAACTTTGTGGCACCAGGAACTGGTTTCGTGGAAGACAGTTTTTTCACAGATGGGTGGTGAGGAGGGGGAGAGGTTCAGGCGGTAATGCAAATGATGGTTTAGGCAGTAATGCGAGTGATGGGGAGTGATGGGGAGCAGCAGGTGAAACTTCACTCGCTTGCCGCTCACCTCCTGCTGTGAGGCCCAGTTCCTAACAGGCCACGGACCAGTACTGATCCGTGGCCAAGGGGTTGGGGACCCCTGATCTAAGGTACAAGACAATGATAACGTAGGAGGTGGGAGAGGGAAGAAGGACCTTCTATTGTTGAGAAGTGGTAAAAGTACTAATTTATGTCATACTCCCATAAGTGAAGGATACATTTTGGTATCTTTGGGGTAAATACCAATAGAATAATAAAGGAATATATAAATACCAAGGGAATAATAAAAGTATTGACAGAAAAGAAGATTAAAAAATATATTTAAAAAGAACAACAGTCAAGGTGGTACAAATAAAACAAACACTAAGGTGATGATTAAACCTAATTATTCCTAAACCTAATTGATAAATATTTGAGTAAATATTCCAATTATAAAAGAAAAATTGTCAGAGTGAATTTTCTTCTCTTTTTCTCCATGGTTTGAACAAATATTGAAGTTCTGCAACAACGCTGGTTTTATTTGTCAAATTTAAATTCTCCTAAACAGATAGTTCTACAATGCTCTTCTGTTTAGGTTAGATATGGGCACCATATTTAACTGTTCAATTATCTTTTTTTTTTTTTAACATCTTTATTGGAGTAAAATTGCTTTACAATTGTGTGTTACTTTCTGCTGTATAACAAAGCGAATCACCTATACATATGCATATGTCCCCATATCTACACCCTCTTGTATCTCCCTCCCACCCTCGCTATCCCATCCCTCTAGTTGGACACAAAGCACCGAGATGAACTCCTTGTGCTATGCGGCTGTTTCCCACTAGCTATCTATTTTATATTTGGTAGTGTATATATGTCCATGCCACTCTCTCACTTTGTACCAGCTCACCCTTCCCCCTCCCCATGTCCTCAAGTCCATTCTCTACATCTGCATTACTATTCCTTTCCTGCCCCTAGGTTCTTCAGAACCTTTTTTTTTTTTTTTTTAGATTCCATATATATGTGTCAGCATACGGTATTTGTTTTTCTCTTTCTGACTTAACTCAGTATGACAGACTCTAGGTCCTTCCACCTCACTACAAAAGACTCAGATTCGTTTCTTTTTATGGCTGAGCAATATTCCATTGTATATATGTGCCACATCTTCTTTATCCATTCATCTGTTGATGGACACTTAGATTGCTTCCATGTCCTGGCTATTGTAAATAGTGCTGCAATGAACATTGTGGCATATGACTCTTTTTGAATTATGGTTTTCTCAGGGTATATGCCCAGTAGTGGGATTGCTGGGTCCTATGGTAGTTCTATTTTTATTTTTTTAAGGAACCTCCATACTGTTCTCCATCGTG
>NW_020172450.1:409112-505657 GCF_003031525.2 Neophocaena asiaeorientalis asiaeorientalis | reverse complement strand
TTATTTTTGTGTATGGTGTTAGGGAGTGTTCTAATTTCATTCTTTTACATGTAGCTGTCCAGTTTTCTCAGCACCATTTATTGAAGAGACTGTCTTTTCTCCATTGTATATTCTTGCCTTCTTTATCAAAGATAAGGTGACCATATGTGAATGGGTTTATCTCTGGACTTTCTATCCTGTTCCATTGATCTGTATTTCTGTTTTTGTGCCAGTACCATACTGTCTTGATTACTGGAGCTTTGTAGTGTAGTCTGAAGACAGGGAGCCTGATTCCTCCGGCTCCGTTTTTCTTTCTCAAGCTTTCTTTGGCTATTCGGGGTCTTTTGTGTTTCCATCCAAATTGGGAAATTTTTTGTTCTAGTTCTGTGAAAAATGCCAGTGGTAGTTTGATAGGGATTGCATTGAATCTGTAGATTGCTTTGGGTAGTAGAGTCATTTTCACAATGCTGACACTTCTAATCCAAGAACATGGTATAGCTCTCCATCTGTATGTATCATATTTAATTTCTTTCATCATTGTCTTACAGTTTTCTGCATACAGGTCTTTTGTCTCCTTATGTAGGTTTATTCCTAGGTATTTTATTCTTTTTGTTGCAATGGTAAATGGGAGTGTTTCCTTAATTTCTCTTTCAGATTTTTCATCATTAGTGTATAGGAATGCCAGAGATTTCTGTGCATTAATTTTGTATCCTGCTACTTTACCAAATTCATTGATTAGCTCTAGTAGTTTTCTGGTAGCAGCTTTAGGATTCTCTATGTGGAGTATCATGTTATCTGCAAACAGTGACAGCTTTACTTCTTTTCCGGTTTGGATTCCTTTTATTTCTTTTTCTTCACTGAGTGCTGTGGCTGAAATTTCCAAAACTATATTGAATAGTAGTGGTGAGAGTGGGCAACATTGTCTTGTTCCTGATCTTAGTGGAAATGGTTTCAGTTTTTCACCTTTGAGAACAATGTTGGCTGTGGGTTAGTCATATATGTCCTTTACTATGTTGAGGTAAGTTCCCTCTGTGCCTACTTTCTGGAGGATTTTTATCATAAATATGTGTTGAATTTTGTCAAAACCTTTTTCTGCATCTATTGAGATGATCATATGGTTTTTTTCCTTCAATTTGTTAATATGGTGTATCACATTGATTGGTTTGCCTGTATTGAAGAATCCTTTCATTCCTGTGATAAACCCCACTTGATCATGGTGTATGATCCTTTTGATGTGCTGTTGGATTCTGTTTGCTGGTATTTTGTTGAGGATTTTTGCATCTATCTTCATCAGCTATACTGGCCTGTAGTTTTCTTTTTTTGTGACACCTTTGACTGATTTTGGTATCAGGGTGATTGTGGCCTCGTAGAATGAGTTTGGGAGTGTTCCTCCCTCAGCTATATTTTGGATGAGTTTGACGAGGATAGGTGTTAGCTTTTTTCTAAATGTTTGAGAGAATTTGCCTGTGAAGCCATCTGGTCCTGGGCTTTTGTTTGTTGGAAGATTTTTAATCACAGTTTCAACTTCCATGCTTGTGATTGGTCTTTTTATATTTTCTATATCTTCTTGGTTCAGTCACAGGAGGTTGTGCTTTTCTAAGAATTTGTCCATGTCTTCCATGGTGTCCATTTTATTGGCATGTAGTTGCTTGTAGTAATCTCTCATGATCCTTTGTATTCTGCAGTGTCAGTTGTTACTTCTCCTTTTTCATTTCTAATTCTATTGAGTCTTCTCCCTTTTTTTTTTTTTTGATGATTCTGGCTAATGGTTTATCAATTTCATTTAGCTTCTCAAGGAAACAGCTTTTCGTTTTATTGATCTTTTCTGTTGTTTCCTTCATTTCTTTTTCATTTATTTCTGATCTGATCTTTATGATTTCTTTCCTTCTGCTAACTTTGGGGTTTTTTTTTATTCTTCTTTCTCTGATTGCTTTAGGTGTAGGGTTAGGTTGTTTATTTGAGCTATTTCTTGTTTCTTGAAGTAGGATTGTATTGCTATATACTTCGCTCTTAGAATTGCTTTTGCTGCATCCCATAGGTTTGGGTCGTCATTTTTTCATGTCATTGGTATTTTTTGATTTCCACTTTGATTTCTTCAGTGATCTCTTGGTTATTTAGTAGCGTATTGTTTAGCCTCCATGAGTTTGTATTTTTTACACTTTTTTTCCTGTAATTGATATCTAGTCTGATGGCAATGTGGTCGGAAAAGATACTTGATACCGTTTCATTTTCTTATATTTAACACGGCCTGATTTGTGACCCAAATCTGATCTATCCTGGAAAATGTTCCAGGAGTACTTGAGAAGAAAGTGTATTCTGTTGTTTTTGGATGGACTATCCTATAAATGTCATTTAAGTCCATCTTGTTTAATGTATCATTTAAAACTTTTGTTTCCTTATTTATTTTCATTTGGATGATCTGTCCATTGGCGAAAGTGGGCTGTTAAAGTCCCCTACTATGATTATGTTACTGTCAATTTCCCTTTTTATGGCTGTTAGCATTTGCCTTATGTATTGAGGTGCTCCTATATTGGGTGCATAAATATTTACAATTATTGTATCTTCTTTTTGGATTGACCCCTTGATCATTTTGTAGTGTCCTTCTTTGTCTCTTGTAACATTTTTTATTTTAAAATCTGTTTTGTGTGATATGAGAATTGCTACTCCAGCTTTCTTTTGATTTCCATTTGTATGGAATATCTTTTTCCATGCCCTCACTTTCAGTCTGTATGTGTTCCTAGGTCTGAAGTGGGTCACTTTTAGACAGCATATATAGGGTTTTTGGTTTTGTATCCATTCAGCCAGTCTATGTCTTTTGCTTGGAGCATTTAATGCATTTACATTTAAGGTAATTTTCGATATGTATTTTCCTATTACCATTTTCTTAATTATTTTGGGTTTGTTGTTGTAGGTCTTTTGTTTCTCTTGTGTTTCTTGGCTAGAGAAGTTCTTTTAGCATTTATTATAAAGCTGGTTTTGTGGTGCTGAATTCTCTTAGCTTTTGCGTGTCTGTAAAGGTTTTAATATCTCCATCGAATCTGAATGAGATCCTTGCTGGGTAGAGTAATCTTGGTTGTAGGTTTTTCCCTTTCATCACTTTAGATATGTCCTGCCACACCCTTCTGGTTTACAGAGTTTCTGCTGAGAAATCAGCAGTTAAGTTTATGAGGATTCCCTTGTATGTTATTTTTGCCTTCCTGCTTTTCATATTTTTTCTTTGTATTTAATATTGGATAGTTTGATTAAAGTGTGTCTTGTCGTGTTTCTCCTTGGATTTTTCCTGTATGGGACTCTCTGCGCTTCCTGGAGTTTACTATTTCCTTTCCCATATTAGGGAAGTTTTCAACTATAATCTCTTCAAATATTTTCTCAGCCCCTGTCTTTTTCTCTTCTTCTTCTGGGACCCCTATAATTTAAATGTTGGTGCATTTAATGTTGGCCCAGAAGTCTCTGAGACTGTCCTCAATTCTTTTCGTTCTTTTCCTTTATTCTGCTCTGAGGTAGTTATTTCCACTATTGTATCTTCCAGGTCACTTATCCATTCTTCTGCTTCAGTTACTCTGCTATTGATTCCTTCTAGAGAATTTTTAATTTCGTTTATTTTGCTGTTCATCACTGTTTGTTTGCTCTTTAGTTCTTCTAGGTCTTTGTGAAACGTTTCTTGTATATTCTCCATTCTTTTTCTGTGCTTTTGCATCATCTTTACTATCATTACTCTGAATTCTTTTTCAGGTAGACTGCCTATTTCCTCCTCATTTGTTTGGTCTGGTGGGTTTTTACTTTGCTCCTTCATCTCCTCTGTTTCTCTGTCTTCTCATTTTGCTTAACTTACTGCATTTGGGGTCTCCTTTTGGCAGGCTGCAGTTTCGTAGTTCCCATTGTTTTTGGTGTCTGACCATAGTGGGTAAGGTTGGTTCAGTGAGTTGTGTAGGCTTCCTTGTGGAGGGAACTGGTGCCTGTGTTCTGGTGGATGAGGCTGGATCTTGTCTTTCTCGTGGGCAGGACCGCACCTGGTGGTGTGTTTTGGGGTGTCTGTGAACTTATTATAATTTTAAGGCAGCCTCTATGCTAATGGGTGAGTTTTGTTCTTGCCTTGCTAGTTGTTTGGCATGGGGTGTCCAACACTGTAGTTTGCTGGTCGTTGAGTGGAGCTTGGTCTTGGTGTTGAGATGGAAATCTCTGGGAGAGCTTTTGCTGTTTGATATTATGTTGGGCTGGGAGGTCTCTGGTGGACTAGTGTCCTGAACCTGGCTCTCCCACCTGAGAGGCTCAAGCCTGACACCCAGCTGGAGCAACAACACCCTGTCAGCCACTCAGCTCTTAAGAAAAGGGAGAATAAAAGAAAGAAAAAAATAAAATAAAAAGTTATTAAAAGAAAAAAAAATTTAATGTAAGAAATAAAAAATTAACAGGAAAAAGGAAAGAAAGAAAGAAGAGAGCAACTAAAGCAAGAAGCAAATCCACCAATGATAACAAGTGCAAAAAGTTTCCAAAGAAACCCCGCAAAAAACAAAAAAATCGACAGACAGAATCCTAGGACAAATGGTAAAAGCAAAGCTATACAGACAAATTCACATACAGAAGCATACACGTACACACTCAGAAAAAGAGAAAAAGGAAAAAAAATATATATATTAAAAAAGGAAGACAGCAACCAAATCAACAAACAAATCTACCAATGATAATAAACTAAATATAAAGAAAATAACTGTAAAGATAAACATAAAACCAGAAGCAAATTAGATGCAGAAAGCAAACCCCAAGTCTACAGTTGCTGCCAGTGTCCACCACCTCTGTTTTGGGATGATTCGTTGTCTATTCAGGCATTGCACAGATGCAGGGTACATCAAGTTGATTGTGGAGATTTAATCCGCTGCTCCTGAGGCTGCTGGGAGACGTTTCCCTTTCTCTTCTTTGTTCGCACAGCTTCTGGGTTTCAGCTTTGGATTTGGCTCCACCTCTGCATGTAGGTTGACTGAGGGTGTCTGTTCCCAGCCCAAACAGGACAGGGTTAAAGGAGCAGCTGATTTTGGGGCTCTGGCTCACTCTGGCCGGGGGAGGGAGGGGTACAGTATGCAGGGCGTGCCTGCGGCGGCAGAGGCCGGCGTGACGTTGCAACAGCCTGAGTTGCACCGTGTGTCCTCCTGGGTAAGTTGTCCCTGGATCACGGGACTCTGGCAGTAGTGGGCTGCACAGGCTCCCAGGAGGGGAGGTATGGATAGTGATCTGTGCTTGCACACAGGATTCTTGGTGGCTCCAGCAGCAGCCTTAGAATTTCATGCCCGTCTCTGGTGTCTGCGCTGCTAGCCGCAGCTCACGTCCGTCTTTGGAGCCCGTTTAGGCAGTGCTCTGAATCCCCTCTCCTCGCACATCCTGAAACACTGGTGTCTTGCCTCTTCGGCAGGTCCAGGTTTTTTCCCGGACTTGCTCCCAGCTAGCTGTGGTGCAGTAGCCCCCTTCAGGCTGTGTTCATGCAGCCAACCCCAGTCTTCTCCCTGGGATCTGACCTCTGAAGCCTGAGCCTCAGCTCCCAGCCCCCACCAGTCCCGGCTGGAGGGTGAGCAGACAAGCCCCTCCAGCTGGTGAGTGCTGGTCGGCACCGATCCTCTATGTAGGAATCTCTCCACTTTTCCCTCTGTAGCCCTGTTGCTATGCTCTCCTCCATGGCTCTGAAGCTTCACCCCCCGTCCACCCCCCGTCTCTGCCAGTGAAGGGGCTTACTAATGTGTGGAAACGTCTCCTCCTTCGCAGCTCCCTCCCAGAAGTGCAGATCCCATCCCTATTCCTTTGTCTGTGTTTTTTGTTTTTTTCTTTTGCCCTACCCAGGTATGTGGAGAGTTTCTTGCCTTTTGGGAAGTCTGAGGTCTTCTACCAGTGTTCAATAGGTGTTCTGTATGAGTTGTTCCACATGGAGATGTATTTCTTATGTATTTGTGGAGAGGAAGGTGATTTCCACGTCTTACTCTGCCACCATCTTGAAGGTCCCCCAGAGTGAGTTTTCAAGAGAAAAAAACCTATGCTACTTTTAAGAGACACACTTTAAATATAAAGATACAGGAATGTTGAAAATAAGGGGATGCAAACAATATACCCGGCAGACACTAACCAAAAGAAAGATGGTGAGGTTTTATTTTATTAATATCAGATAAAGGAAATGTTAAGACTAGAAGCATTATTGAATATGAATGATAAAAGTTTCAATGAAGATATAACAATTATAAATTTGTATTTACCTAATAGCATGCTATCAAAATATATAATATATAAATTGACAGACTTACAATGAGAAATAGTCAAGTTCATAATCACAATAGGAGACTTTAACACAAAACTCTGAGTATAAAAGCATACAGAAAACAGTATGGATATTGAAGATTTGAATGATATTTTAACAAATTTGCCCTAATTGACATATGTATTGAAAGTGGTGATGGATAATCAAAGAATACACATTATCTTCCATGTTCATGACTGCAGTCAGGCGAAAAAGCATGTATCAGCACCGGTAAAAGACTGAAATCATATATTCTCTGACCCCAAGGGTATTAAACTAGAAATAAATAACAAAATGATAACTATAAAAAACTCATATGTTTGTAAATTGGGAAATACATTTCATTTCTAGATACCTCATAGCTAACACAATACATTTCAATGGAAATGAGAATATATGTTTTTAAAGTAGTGATAATAAAAATATATATCAAAATATGTGGGCTTCAGCTTAAACCATGCTTAGATTGTCATATATAAACTTAAATTCATATGTAAAAATAGAAAAAAGGATAAAAATCAGTTATCTAAATGTCCATATTAAGAAGGTAAATAGAGAATAGAAAATTAAGGCCAAATAAAGTAGAAGGAAAGAAATATAATGAGAGCAGAAGTAGATGGAATAATAATAAATGGTATCAACAAAGCTAAAAGTTGGTTAACAGACTAAATAAAATTAACAGTATCCTGGCAAGAATGATCAGAAACAAGATAGAAATGGCACCAATTATCAACATTAGGAAGGAAGAAGAGGATGTTACTACAGATGTTGCATTAACTTTTTTTAAAAGACCGCTATGAACAAATGTAAGCCAATGTATTTGAATATGTGGATAAATTTCTTGAATAGGACAACGCGCTAAGACTGACACAATAATGAATATAAATGTGAGTCATCTTATACCAATTAAGGAACTCAATCTATAATTTCAAGCTTTCCCACAAAGTAAATTTCAGAACCATATGGTTTAACCAGTTAATTGTTCCAAAACTCTGAGAAGATATAACACCAATCTTATGGAAATCTTTCTAGACAATAGAAAATCAGGAAAACTCCCTGCTTATTTTATGATGCCTGAATACCATTCATACCAAAACCTGACAGGGACAATGGAACAATGGAAAATTACGAAGCAAACTCTCAAACATAAATGGAAAATTTCTAAGCAAAATATTAGCAAAGAAAATCCTTGGGTATATGAAAAATAATTCATTATGATCAATTTTACTTTATTCCTGAAATGTGAAGTTCATTTTAAAAATCATTCAATGTAATTTGCTATCATAACAGAATAATGGAGAAAGCAATATGATCCTCTCAATAGATACGTAAAAAATGGTTTATAAGATTTATGATACAATTCTTAGAAAACTAGACATATTAGATAACTCCTTAATCTAATGAAAGGTATCTATAAGAATAAAACAGCTAACAAAAATAAATGCTGCATGATTGAAAGCTCTCTCCTTAAGCTCAGAAACAATACAAAAATAGCTTCTATTTTTGTATTTATGTCTGTTCAAATTATACTGGAGAAGTTCCGGTTCCAGGGAAGATGGAGTAAGTTCACTTTTTTCCTGTCTCTCCTAATGAATGCACCTATAAAATATGGACAGAATGCATGATACAGCTATTTGAGAAATATGAAAAGATTGCCAGAATTGACGTGACACCAAGCTGGCTGTGAATTTATTATTGTTTTCCTCTGCTTTCCTTAAGCCTAAACTCACCACAGCAAGACACCTAGACATGAGCACTATAGCACAGACAGAGATACCTCCAGAGAAGCCCTCTAGCTCTATATTGAGGGCCAGGAAATGGTATCCCTAATGCTCATGGAGTGCGGAAATCACCCATTTTTTCCCCCTCTGTTCTCTTGTGCACCAGCAATCAGGAAATTCCATGAGGGCAGAAACAATAGCCAATGATAGGAAACTTAGGAGCCAAACTCTGAGGAAGAGTAACCTTTCTCTTCATTTAGTGGAGCTGTGGTTCCAAAAGGGTGGGTCTCTGTTCTTGTGTCACTTGAACCCAATAAGTACTGGGGAAATCATGGAGAGGGAGAAACTTTGGAAAGTAACCTCATCAAGTTTATAAAACCACCCTCAAGCCATACATGTCTGGAACTGATCCAGATTAGCATATTTCTAAAGTCACGGGAGAGCTTAGCGAATGATATACTACCACCTAGGTCACAGACTGTAAACCAAGGACATATTTGAAAAACACTACAAAGATTGGGAAAACTGAACTGATATGGAAATAAGGCCACAGAAGGAAGCTGTGAACTTGCAGCCTGACCTAACCAGGACTAAAAACAAAGTCAACATTCTTCACAGAATTTAAATTAGACATGTAGTTTCATAACTTAATAATCAAAATATTTAGAATAATATTCTAAATTATGTATCATATAAAGAACCATGAAAATTAAAATCCCACAGGAAAATCTGGTTAACAGGTACCAAAGGCCAGAATAACACTGATTTGGGATTATTGGACAAAAACTCTAACGTAGCTATAAAAGTAGCTCTAAAGTAGCTATATAAAGAGAAGCATCTCATTCACAATAGAATCAAAAAAACAAAATACTTAGGAATAAATTTAACCAAGGGGATATATCTGTACACTGAAAAGTACAAGACCCTGATGAAAGAAAATGAAAAAGGTACAAAAAAAATGTACTTGAAAGTTATTGAGAGTAGATTTTAAGTGTTCTTACCACAGAAAAGAAATGGTAATTTTTTTTTTTTTTTTTTTTTTTGCGGTGTGTGGGCCTCTCACTGTTGTGGCCTCTCCCGTTGCGGAGCACAGGCTCCGGACGCGCAGGCTCAGCGGCCATGGCTCACAGGCCCAGCCGCTCCACGGCATGTGGGATCTTCCCGGACCGGGGCACGAACCCGTGTCCCCTGCATCGGCAGGCGGACTCTCAACCACTGCGCCACCAGGGAAGCCCAGAAATGGTAATTATGTGATGTGATAAAGGTGTGAGCTAATGCTACAGTGGTAAGAATATTCCAATACATAAGTGTATCAAATCAACACATTGTGCACCTTAAACTTACACATATTATATGTCAACTATACCTCGATAAAGCTGAAAAATACTAAAAAAATAATAAAGTAGCTGTTACAAAAGTGATTAAGTAAGAAATTTTGAGCACTTTTACAACATTGTTAAAATAGGAAGTTTCATCAAAGAAATAGAATACAAAATGTAGAAAAAATGGAAAGTTTTAGAACTGAAAGGTGCATTAACTGAAGTTTGAAAGAAACTCACTGTATAAGCTCAATAATAAATTGGAGATGACAGAGGAAAGAGTCAGTGAACATGAAAATAGATCTGTTGAAAAGACCAAATATTAACAATAGAAAGAAAAATATTAAAAATTAAAATGAGCAGAAACTCAGGTACTTTAGAATCCATGTCATCAGAGTCCCAGAAGTAGAGAAAACATGTAGTATTGAAAAATATTGGGAAAAAAAATGGCTGAGAACTTCTCAGGTTTGTGGAAAGCTATAAACCTACAGATTCCAGAAGCTTAGTATAAGCCAAATAAGATAAACCCAAGGAAATCCAGGATCAGACACATCATAATCAAATTGCTGAAAACTAAAGAAAGAAAAAATCTTAAAATGAAGCCAGAGAGCAATGAAGTATTACTGATGGGGTATAATTCCAATGATTGCTGGTTTCTCATCAGAAAAGATGGAGCCTGGAAGGAAGTGGGATGACGTATTAAAAGTGCTGTCATTTTGGAGTTATATACTCATTGAAAATATACATCAGGAATGAAGGTGTAATAAAGACATAAACGTGGGTGCATAAAGGGACCTATGGAAGTATAAAATTTCTATATTCCAATACAATGTGGTAAGTTATCTATCCTAAATAGACTGTGAAATGGTAAGTATATATATTTTTTAACTCCTGGAAAAAATTAGTTGAAAAATTATACAAGTGATAAAGTCAAGATCACAATATATAAATTAGAATGATATAATATAAAATCAGTAAAAGGGAAAAATAATAACAACAACATCTCCAAACACTTGGAAGTTAAGCAGAAAATTTCCAAATAATCCCTGGGACAAAGAAGAAACCACGGAAAAATTAGAAAATATTTTAATTGAACAAAAATAGAAAATACAGCATATCAGAATTTGTAGCAGTTAAAGCTGATGTTGGAAGGACATTTATAGCACTAAATGGTTACATTTAAAAAAGAGTAAGAGATTGAAGTACAAGACATTAGTGAAAGAAATTGAAGAAGACACAAATTAATGAAAAGATATTCTGTGCTCATAGAATGGAAGAATTAATATTGTTAAAATGTCCATATTACCCAAAGCTATCTATGGATTCAATGCAATCCCTGTCAAAATTCCAGTGGCATTTTTCACAAAAACAGAAATGAAAAATCCTGAAATTTGTATATAACCCAAAAAGACCTCAAATAGCCAAAGCAATCTTGAGAAAAAAGAACAAAATTGGAAGCATCATGGTCCCTGATTTCAAATAATATTAAAAAGTTATTGTAATTAAAACAGTATGGCATTGGCATAAAAACAGACAGAGCAATGGAACAGAATAGAGAGCCCAGAATTAAACCCAGGCATATACGATCAATTAATTTATGACCAAGGCATCAAGAATATACAATGCATTAAGGAGAGTCTCTTCAATAAATGGTGTTGGGAAAATTAGACAGCCACAGCACAAGAATGAAATTGGACCACTATCTTATACCATATTAAAAAATTAACTCAAAATGGATTAAAGACCTGAAATCATAAAACTCCTTGAAGAAAACATAGTCAGTAAGCTCCTTGACATAGGTCTTGTGATAATTTTTTGAGTCTGACACCAAAAGCAAAAGCAACAAAAGCAAAAATAAACAAGTGAGAATACATCAAGCTAGAAACTTCTGTGTAGCAAAAGAAACAATCATGAAACATCATGAAAAGGCATCCTATATAGCATGAGAGAAAATACTTGCAAACCATCTATCTGATAAAGAGTTAATATCCAAAATATATAAAGAACTCATACAACTCAACATCAGTAAAACAAAACAAGCAAAACCAAAAAACAATCCAGTTAAAAAATGGGCAAAACACATAGCACAGGGAGATCAGCTCAGTGCTTTGTGACCACCTAGAGGAGTGGGACAAGGAGGGTGGTAGGGAGACTCAAGAGGGAGGAGATATGGGGATGTATGTATATGTATAGCTGATTTACTTTGTTATAAAGCAGAAACTAACACACCATTGTAAAGCAATTATACTCCAATAAAGATTTTAAAGAAAAAATGGGCAAAAGATCTGAAGAGACATTTTTCTAAAAAAGACATACAGATGGCCAAGAGGTAAATGAAAAAAAAATGCTCTACATCACTAATCATCAGGGAAATGTAAATCAAAACCACAGTGAACTCTCACCTCACACTTGTTAGAATGGCTATTATCAAAAAAAGACCAGAAGTAGCAAGTGTTGGTGAGGATATGAAGAAAAGTGAACCCTTATGTTCTGTTGGTGGGAATATAAAATTGGTGTAGCCACTGTGGAAGACAGTATGGAGGTTCCTCAAAAAATGAAAAATAGAATTACCAAATTACCATATGATCCAGCAGTTCCACTTCTGGGTATTTATATGAATAAAACATAAACACTAAAAAGATATATGCACCCCCATGTTCATTGCAGCATTATTTATAATAGGCAAGATATGGAAACCACCTAAGTGTCCATCTATGGATGAATGGATAAAGATATGATATATACACAACTGAATATTATTCAGCCATTAAAAAAAATGAAATTTTGCCATTTGTGACAAAATGGATAGATCTTGAGGGCATTATGCTAAGTGCAATAAGTCAGACAGAGAAAAACAAATACTGTATAATCTCTTTTATGTGTGGAGTCTATAAAAAAAGAAAACTAAGCTCATAGATACAGAGAACAGATTGGTGGTTACCAGAGGCAAGTGATGGAGGGGTGGTGGGAGAAATGGGTGAACTGTTTTTGTTTTCAGTTTAAATAAATTGAATAATAATAACAATGAAAATGCAGGTAAGTTTCTTATTCTATGTATTTTCACCATAGAACAAGCAAGCATTAAACTCATGGCTCACTCACAAGCTCTTTAAAGGTCAGGTGCCCAACAGAATATCTATGATTAAGAATCTAGGTCTGGAATTGCCTACTCAAAATTGGAGTTGAAGCTAGTAACAGTTGATGTCTAAAAGAAACAAAATTGAGTCAACAACTAAAATAAAAATTCTTCCCAGAGACTTTGACCTCAGGACTTTGGGAAATGTAATACATTTGGCTCAGAATAATGTATACAAAGGAATTTTCTAGCCATGATGTGCCATTCTTTCTTTTAAATTGAAGTATAGTTGACTTATGATATTATTAGTTTCAGGTGTACAACAGTGATTTGGTATTTTTATAGATTATACTCCTTATAAAGTTATTATAAAATATTGGCTATATTTCCTGTGCTGTATATTATATCTTTGTATTTTATTTATTTTATACCTAGTAGTTTGTACCTTTTAATCCCCTTCCCCTATCTTGCCCCTCCCTCCACCCTCACCCTATTGGTAACCACTAGTTTGTTCTCTGTATCTTTGAGTCTGTTTCTGTTTTGTTACATTTGTTCATTTGTTTTACTCTGGACTCCATATATGAGTGAAAACATACAGTATTTGTCTTTCTCTCTCTGGCTTATTTCACTAAGCATAATACTCTACAGGTCCATCCATGTTATTGCAAATGTCAAAATTTCATTCTCTTTTATGACTGAGTAGTATTCTATTTTATATATATATATATATATATATATATATATATATATATATATATATCACATTTTCTTTATCCATTCATCTGTTGATAGACACCTAAGTTGCTTCCATATCTAACCCATTGCAAATAATGCTGCTGTGAACATTGGGGTGCATGTATTTTTTCAAATTAGTGTCTTCATTTTCTTTGGATATATACCCAGGAGTGGAGTTGCTGGATCAGAGGGTTGTTCTATTTTTAATATTTTGAGGAACCTCCATAATGTTTTCCACAGTGGCTGTAGTAATTTACATTCCCACCAACAATGTGCTCGTGTTCCCTCTTCTCCACATCCTTGCCAATACTTGTTATTTCCTTCCTTTTTCATGATAGCCTTTCTGACAGGTGTAAGGTGATACTTCTTTGTCGTTTTGATTTGCATTTCCCTCATGATTAGTTATGTTGAGCATCTTTTCTTGTGTCTGTTGGCCATCTGTATGTCTTCTTTGGAAAAATGTCTATTCACGTCCTCTGTTCTTTTTTAAGTTGGGTTGTTTGTGATGTTGAGTTGTATGTGTTTTTCGTATATTTTGGGTATTAACCCCTTAACAGACATATCTTCTCCCATTCAGTCAGTTGCCTTTTCGTTTTGTTGATGGTGTCCTTCATTGTGCAAACGCTTTTAAATTTAATTGGGTCCCATATATTTATTTGTGCTTTTGTTTCCCTTGCCTGAGGAGAGAGATCAAAAAAAAAAAAAGCCACATTGCTAAGACCTATGTCAAAGAGTGTACTTGTCTATGTTTTCTTCTAGGAGTTCTATGGGCTCAGGTCTTACATTTAGGTGTTTAATCCATTTTGAGTTTATTTTTCTATATGGTGTGAGAAAATGTTCCGATTTCATTCTTTTACATGAAGCTGTCCAGGTTTCTCAACAGCACTTATTGAAGAGACTGATTTTTCCTCATTGTATATTCTTGCCATCTTTGTCATAGATTAATTGACTGTATGTGTGTAGGTTTATTTCTGGGCTCTTTCTTCTGTTCTGTTGATCTATGCATCTGTTTTTGTGCCAATACCAAAGTGTTTTTAATTACTATAGCTTTGTATTATATTTTGAAACTAGGGCCTGTGATGCCTCCAGGTTTGTTCCCTCTCAAGAATGACTTGGGTATTCAGCGTCTTTTGTGGTTCCATATGAATTTTAGGATTATTGTTTTAGTTCTATGGAAAATGTCATGGGTATTTTGATAGGGATTATATTAAATCTGTAGATTGCTTTGGGTGGTATGGATATTTTAACAATATTAATTTCTCCAATCCATGAACATGGGATTGCTTTGCATTTATTTGTATTAATCTTCAACTTCCTTCATCAATGTCTTATAGTTATCAGAGTATAAGTCTTTCATCTCCTTGTTTAAATTTATTCCTAGGTATTCTATTCTTTCTCATATGATTGTAAGTGGGATTGTTTTGATTTCTTTTTCTGATAGTTCATTATTAGTTTATAGAAAAGCAACAGGTTTCTGTATATTAATCTTGCACTCTGCATCTTTACTTATGTCATTTATTAGTTCTAATAGTTTTGGGATGGAGTCTTTAGGATTTTCTATATGCACTATCATGTCATCTGCAAATAGTGACAGTCTTCCTTCTTCTCATCCAATTTGGGTGCCTTTTATTTCTTGTCTGATTCCTGTGTCTAGGACTTCCAATACTATGTTAAATAGAAATAGCTAGAGTAGGTATCCTTGCTTTATTCTTGATCTTAGAGGAAAAGATTTTTCACCATTGATTATGATGCTCACTGTGGGTTTGTCATAAATGGTCTTTATTATGTTGAGATTTATCCCTTCTATACCAACTTTGTTGAGAATTTTTATCTTGAATGGATTTTGAATTTTGTCAAATGCTTTTTCTGCATCTGTTGAGATGATCATATGATTTTTGTCCTACGTTTTGTTAATGTGGTCTATCACATTGATTGATTTGCAGATATTGAACCATTCTTGCATTCCTGGGATAAATTCTACTTGATTATGGTCTGTGATACTTTTTACATATTGTAGAATTTGGTTTGCTAATATTTTGTTGAGGATTTTTGCATCTATGTTCATCAGGAATATTGACATGTAATTTTCTTTTTTGTAGTGTCTTTGTCTGGTTTTAGTATTAGGGTAATGCTGGCCTTGTAGAATGAGTTTGGGAGTGCTCCTTCCTCTTCTGTTTTTTGGAATAGTTTGAGAAGGATAGGTATTGACTCTTTTTTTAATGTGTTTGGTAGAATTGCCCTGTGAAGCCATCTGGTCCTGGACTTCCGTTTGTTTGGAGTTTTTTCATTACAGATTCAATTTCAATACTAGTAATGAGTATGTTCATAATATCTATTTCTTCCTGATTCAGTCTTGGGAGATTGTATCTTTCTAGACATTTATTCCTTTCTTCTAGGTTATCCAACTTGTCAACGTTCATAGTATCCTCTTATGATTGTATTTTTTTTTTGGTATCAGTTGTAAGTTTTCTTCTTTTACAAAGAAGTTCTTTACAAGGCCTTCTTTTTACAAAAAGTTGTAACTTTTCTAATTTTATTTGGGTCCTCTCCTTTTTTTTTCTTTTTTTTTTTGCGATACACAGGCCTCTCACTGTTGTGGCCTCTCCCGTTGCAGAGCACAGGCTCCAGACGCGCAGGCTCAGCAGCCATGGCTCACGGGCCCAGCCGCTCCGTGGAATGTGGGGTCCTCCGGGACCGGGGCACGAACCCGTGTCCCCTGCATTGGCAGGTGGACTCTCAACTACTGCACCACCAGGGAAGCCCCCTCTCCCTTTTTTAATGAACCTGTCTAAAGGTTTATCAATTTTGTTTATCTTTTTAAAAAACTCAGCTCTTTATTTTATTGATCTTTTCTATTGATTTTTTCCCTTTATTTTCTTTATTCTTTTCTGATCTTTATTATTTCCTTCCTTCTGCTGATTTTGGGCTTTGTTTTTCTTTTCCTAATTCATTTAGATAGTAAGCTAGGTTGTTTATTGCAGATTTTTCTTGTTTCTTGAGGTATGCCTGTATCTCTACAACTTCCCTCTTGAAACTGCTTTTGCTGCACCATGTAGATTTTGAAAACTTGTGTTTTTATTTTCATTTACCTCAAGGTATTTTCTAATTTCTCTGATTTGCTCATTGACCCATTGGGTTTTTTTCTAGCAAGTTGTTTCGTCTCTGTATGTTTGTTTTTTCTATTTTACTTCCGATAATTGATTTCAGTTTCATATCTTTGTGGTCAGAAAAGGTGCTTTGTATGATTTCAGTCTTCTTAAATTTATTAAGACTTGTTTTGTGGCCTAACATGTGCATATCCTTTTATCTGCGTAAAGACGAGCCTTTAACATTTCTTGTTAGGTTGGTTTAGTGTTATGAATTATTTTATTTTTTGCTTGTCTGGGAAACTCTTTGTCTCTCCTTCAATTTTGAACTATACCCTTGTTGGGTAGAGTATCCTAGGTTGTAGGTTTTTTCTTTTCAGCACTTTAAGTATTTCATGCCACTCCCATCTGGCCTGAAAAATTTCTGCTGAGAAATCAGCTGGCAGCCTTATGAGGATTCCCTTGTACATGATTTTTAAAAAAATTTTATTGGGGTATAGTTGATTTACAACGTTGTGTTAGTTTCAGGTTTACAGCAAAGTGAATCTGTTATACATATACATATATCCATTCTTTTTAGATTCTTTTCCCATATAGGCCATTACAGAGTATTGAGTAGAGTTCCCTGCACTATACAGTAGGTTCTTATTAGTTATCTATCAATACTTTATATACAGTAGTGTGTATGTGTCAATCCCAATCTTCCAATTTATCCATCCCCCCAGCTTAATCCCCAGTAACCAAAAGTTTATTTTCTACATCTGTAACTCTATTTTTGTTTTATACATAAGTTCATTTGTAGCCTTTTTTAGATTCCACATATAAGCAATATAATATGATATTTGTCTTTCTCTTTCTGACTTACTTCACTCAGTATGACAGTCTCTAGGTCCAACCATGTTGCTGCAAATGGCATTATTTCGTTTTTTTTTATGCTGAGTAATATTCCATTGTATATATGTACCACATCTTCTTTATCCAGAGAAAACCATAATTCAAAAAGATACATGCACCCCAGTGTTCATTGCAGTATTATTTACAATAGCCAGGACATGGAAGCAACCCAAATGTCCATCAATAGCGGAATGGATAAAGAAGATGTAATGATTCTTTGTTTTTCTCTTGTTGCCTTAAAATTATCTTTAACTTTTGTCATTTTAATTATATGTCTTGGTATGGGTCTCTTTTGGTTCATCTTGTATGGGATTTTCTGTGCTTCTTATACCTAGATATCTGTTTCCTTCTTCAGTTTAGGGTCGTTTTCATCCATAATTTCATCAAATACATTTTCTAGTACTTTCTCTCTCTCTTCTCTTTCTGGGACCCCTATAATGCAAATGTTAGTATGCCTGATATTTTCCCAGAGGTCCCTTAAACTATCATTTAAAGTTTTTTTCCTTTTCGCAGTTGTGATTGGGTGACTATTCTTTCAGATCACTCATGCATTCTTCTGTATATCCTAATATGCTCTTAATTCCTTCTAGTGTATTTTTTATTTTAGTTATTGTATTCTTCAGGTCTCACTGATTCTTTTATATATTTTCTAGTTTTGCTTAAGTTCTAATTGTGTTCATGTATTCTGTTTGCAAGTCCTATTAGCATTTTTATTACTATTGCCTTAAACTCTTTAAATAAATTATTTATCTCTGTTTCATTAGGGATTTTTTTTCCTGTGGTTTTATCTTGTTCTTTCATTTGAAATATATTCCTCTGTCTTCTCATTTTAGTTAACTTTCTCTGTTTGTCTCTATGTAACTAGGTGAAGCAGTTACCTGTACTGGTCTTGAAGGTGTGTCCTTGTGTGGGCAAATCACTATTTAGTCTGCATGTGCCCAGTGGATTTGGTGGGAGAGCTGGATCTGAAGTGAGCACAGACTGCATCCTCTACTGGAGTGTGCTGGCAGCTGCTACCTTCCTAGGAGGTAGGTCTGGAGTTGGAGGGGCTGGAGCCAGAGCCAGGTATAAGCTGGGGCTTCTCTTAGGCTCAGTGGCAGTTGCTGCTCTGTCAGGGAGTGGGTCAGGGCCTGAGGAGCTGGAGCAAGAGCTCTGAGGGAATTGGGCTTCTCCCCAGTGTATTGGCAGTCTCTGCCTTGGTTGGGGGTGTGTCTGGGGCCTGACGGCTTGGGGCTGCACTTCTAAGCTCGTTCTGCTTTTTCTCAGGTGTGTGTGCCTTGGTTAGAGACTGGGTTGGGTCCAGAGAGGTTGGAGCTGCACTGCTGAGCTGGCTCTGTTCCTTTCCTGGTGTGTGTGTATGTACACACACGTTGGCAATGGTGGCCTCTGCCTTAGCAAGGAGTAGTGCTAGAGCAGGATGTGCTTGAGCAGTGGCCTGGTGTGGGCTGGGGCACACTGGAGCATTCCTAGTAAGCCATCCAGCATGCTAGGCAGTTTTCAATGTGTTGTCACTGCACTGGGACTAGGAGCAAGCAAGTCTATGCACATGCTCTTTAATAGCAGAGTCTCGGTTTCTTACAGTCCCCATTCACTGGTTTTCAAACCAGCTAAGAGGGCTCATCTTTCTGATGTTGGACCTCAGGGTTGGGGTGCCTAATATGCAGCTCAAATCCCTCACTCCCCAGGGAGGATTTCAAAGTCTGTGATATTCCCCTCCTCTTCTGCGTCACACGCTAGTGGTACAGGTACCAGTTAGATTGCTTCTTCTCCTCCTACCAGATTCCGTGTGTTTTTTCTTTATGGCCTTGGTTGTAGAAGAGCCATTCTCCTAGTCTTAGGTCAGCAAGAGTTGCCATATATGTAGTTGTAGTTTTGATGTGTTCATGGGGGGAGGTGAGCTCAGCGTATTCGTACTCTACCATCTTGATCCCACCTCCATATCATGATATGCCATTCTTATCATTTCCTTCAAAGTCCCACATCATTGGGAGATGGGTAACATTCAGTCAATTGATTTAAACTTAGTATGCTTTGTGCTGGTCGTGATTATCCTATTATATTTCCTGAATCTTGTGAAAGGATTGTACATATTTGTGCATGTTAAAACAAGTATCCCTGTAGCTACATGTGGGGCCCCAGATGCACTGAAACAGTCAGATAATTGTATCCTTCAGAATATATTTCATTTAAATTGTAATACCTAAAAAAATCAAATCAATAATGAGAGATCTCATCTTAAGAAAGTAGAAAAATATGCAGAAAAACACATATCAAGCAGAATTAAGGACAACCACAGAAATTAATGAAATTGAAAACAGAAAAAACATAGAGAAGATCAAAATCAGTGAAACCAAAAGCTGTTTGTTTGTGACAATCAATAAAATAAAAAACCTCTAGCAAGACTTACAAAGAAAAAGAGATTAAACAAAAATGACCAATATCATAAAAGAAAGAGGGGAATATAATAATAGACCCCATAGACATTAAAAGGATATTAAGAGAATTTCAGAAATAATTCCACATGTATAAGTTCAACAGCTTAGATAAAATGGACCAATCCTCCAAAACCACTGTGGTTGGCTTAAAATACCCCTCCCAAGGTATTTGCACATCGTAATCATAGGAACCTATGAATGTTACCTTATATGGCCAAATGAGACTTTACAAATATAACTAAGAATATTAATGTAGGGAGATTATCTGAATTATCCAGTTTTGTCCAGTGTAATCACAAGGGTCCTTATAAGAGATAAGGCAATGTAAAGACAGAGGCAGAGAGAGATCTGAAATTGCTATACTGCTAGCCTTGAAGATGGAGGAAGGTATTCTGAGCCAAGTACTACACGGGATGCAGCTTTAGAGCTGGAAAAGACAAGGAAATGGATGACCCCGTAGAGTCTTTTGAAGGGCACAGACCTGCCAACACCTTGATTTGAGCCCATTAAGACTCGTTTAGACTTTCTGACCTCCAGAACTGTAAGGCAACAGATTTGTGTTGTTTCAATTCACTAAGTTTGTGGTAATTTGTTACAGAAGCAACAAGAAAACTAATACAACTGCAAACTATCAAAAGTCACCTAGTGTGAAGTAGGTAACCTGAATTGTCTTTATAACAATTAAAGTAATTGAATTAGTAAAAAACATTGAAAATAGAAATCTCTAGGCCCATATGATTTCCTTTGTGAATTCTACCAAACATTTAAAGAAGAAATAACACCAATTCTTTACAAGCTCTTCCAGAAAATAAAAGCAGTGGGAATAATTCCCATGTCATTTTGTGAAGTCAGCATTAACCTGATAGCAAAACCAGACAGGATTAAAAAGAAAACTATAGACCAATATTCCTAATGTGGGAAAATGCAAACATCCTCAGCAATATTAGCAAATCTAATGCAGGAATATGTAAAAATAATTATATACACAATGACCAAGTGGGTTTCACCCAGGGAATGCAATGTGGCTTCAATATTCAGAAATAATCAATTTAATTCATCATATAATCAGCCTTAAAAATAAAAACATATGCAGAGAAAGCATTTGACAATATACAACATTCTTTCAAGATAAAAACTCTTGGCAGCTTAGGAGTAGAAGGGATGTTCCTCTGCTTGATAAAGTGTATCTAAAAAAAAAAAAGCCCTATAGCAAACATCATACCTAATAGTGAAATAGTGAATTATTTCCTCCTAAGATTGGAATTAAGCAAGAAGGCAACAATGGTCTCTCTTACCCCTCCTATTCTACATTGTACTGGAACTCATAGTCAATGCAACAAGGCAAATACACAATGAAAAGCATCCCATATTAGAGAAGAAGAAACAGAACTGTCCCTATTTTCAGACAATGTGATTGTCCATGTAGAAAATCCAAAGTACTCTACAAAAATCTCCTAGAACTAATTAGAGAGTTTAGCAAGGTAGCAGGACACAAATTCAGCACTCAAAAATCAATCGTATTTTAATACACATGTTATAACCAAAGACATGTACTAGAATGTTTATAGCAACATTATTCATAACAGCTAAAACTGAAAACAACCTAAATATTCATTAATATTAGAATAGATAAATGCATTATGGTATATTTGTATAGTGTAATACTATACATAAATTAAAATGAATTATTTCTACATGCAGCAATATATAACATAATGTTCAACAAAGTAAGTCAGACAAAAGAAAAGACATCATGTATGATTTCATTTATAGTTAATAACAAGCAAACTAATCTATGGTAAAGAAATCAGATAGTGATTATTTTGGGGAAGCAGGCAGGAATATTTACCGTGAAGGCTTCTGGAGTGTTGGTAATGTTCTATTTCTTGATTAAGGGGAAGTTACACAGATATGTTCATTTTGTAAAAGTTAAGCTGTTGAAAATTTATGGTGCAAGTGTTTTTTCTGTATCTGTATGTATATCTGATATATATATATATATATCTCATGCACATAAACACACAGGTAAATATAAATTTTTAAAGTTTACTAGTGAAAGGAAGCAGTTACAACATATTGCTTACAAAAGAGACATGATAGAAAAGAGATAATATGTAAGTATATCCTCTGAGCATGAGGCAGTTATTTTAGTAAAAATAAATAAGTAAATAAAAAAATAACTTTTAAAAAGTAAGAAAAAATACATAAGTATAAAGTTGGAAGACAGAGGAAAAACCAAACACAAATTTTAAAGTTGTGTTTGTATAATGATGAGTCCCACTCCCACCCCTTTACCATTAAAGGTTAAAATTCTTCATAGGGACTTACCCGATGGTCCAGTGGCTAAGACTCCGCACTCCCAATGCAGGGGGCCTGGGTTCAATCCCTGGTCAGGGAACTAGATCCCACATGCCGCAACTAAGAGGCCGCACACCACAACTAAAAGAGCCCGCATGGCACAATGAAGATCGTAGATCCCTCATGCCACAGCTGAAGATCCCGCACGCGGCAATGAAGATCCTGTGTACCTCAACTAAGACCTGGCACAGCCAAATAAATAAATAATAAATATTAAAAAAATTCTTCATAGTGGATTAGGAAAACAAATACAACAATATAGACTTTTAAGTGTTATTCTTATTATAAAGTCCCCAGAAAACAAAGAAAATTACTGGACAAATATATATTGATCAGCTGAAGAGCATACTTTAAAGCAAAAACTAGTGAGGAGATAAAAAGTATATATTCATAATGATAAAAGGGAGGCCAATAATACATAATATTAATATATTTTTACCGAATGAAAGCAATAATAAAAAATAAATGCACAGAGAAATTGATATGTTTGTAGAATTAAATTAGCATTCCTACTCAAGTATCCAAAAGAAATACAGGAAGAGAATGTTAAAAATAATATTAGTATGATAGAAATAATTTGTATATGTTTGTGGTGGGTTGAATAATGGCCCCCAAAAGATATGTTCAGGTGCTAAACTCCAGTACCTGTGAATGTGATTATATTTAGAAATAGGGTCTTTGCAGATGTAATTAAGGATCTTAAAATGAGATCATCCTGGAGTTAGAGTCGGTCTTGCATACAGTGACAGTGACAGTGTCCCTATATGAAACAGAAAAGGAAAAGACACAGAGACACACAGAGGGGAAAGGTCATGTAAAGACAGAGGCAGAGATTGGAGATGCAGCTACAAAGCAAGGAACGCCAAAGATTGCAGTCAGCAGAAGCTGGAAGAGGCAAGGAATGAATTGGCCACTAGAGCCTTCAAAAGGAGCATAGTCCTACCAACATCTTGATTTCAGACTTTAGCCTCCACAACTGTGATTAAATAAATTTCTCTGTTTTAAGCTGTCCAGTTTGAAGTAGTCTGTTATAGCAGCTCTAGGAAATGAATACAGATTTTGGTAGTGGGATGTGGAGTGCTGCTATAACAAATACCTAAAAATGTGGAGGTGGCTTTGGAATTGGATAGTGGGTGGAGGCTGGGAGTATATTGAGGCACATGATAAAAAATGCCTAGATTGTTTTGGAGAGGTTGTTGGTAGAAATGTGGATGTTAAAGGCTATTCTGGTTAGGGTTCAGAAGGAAGTGAAGAGCACTGTAGAGAAAGCTTCTATCATCTTAAGGAATACATGTGTCATCATGGACCAAATGTTGGTAGAAATATGAATGTTAAGGATGTTTCTGGTGAGGTCTCAGATGGAAATGAAGATTATTGGAAACTACAGGAAAGGTGATTCTTGTCTTAAAATGACAGAGAAGTTGACTGAATTGTGTTCTACTTTGGGATGGGAAACAGAAATTATAAGTGCTGAACCTGGATATTTAGCTGAGATTTCCAAGCAAAGTGTATCTCCTTGCTGCTTCTAGTAAAATGAAAGAGGAAAGAAATATGTTGAGGAAGGAACAGTTAAGCAAAAAAGAAACAGCACTTGATGATTTGGGACAGTCTCAGGCTATCCAGACTGCAAAAGATGCCAATGTTGGGAGATTCATTGATTGGAAAGAAGGTCAATTGTGTGGCTGGAAAAACTTTACTGAAGAGATTAGATGTATGACTCATGGATCCAATCAACAATCTCAGCAGAAGCCAGGGATAGAGATGGGGTTATCCAGGAATGATCTGTGATGAACCCTCATGTCTGATGGAGTGGACCCTCTTCACACACACAGGAGACTGGTGAGGTTTTTCAAAATGTTGTATTAGCAGAGATATTGCCTGCATGGACTGAACGGGACAGAGACAGAACTAAGTGAAAGAGAGCAGTTGGCCTTTCAAAAATTTTCAAGCAGGAAATGGGCTGATATAGCCAGTTGGTGGCAAATATGTACTACCCTTCAAGAAAAAGAAAGAATGACTCTGAGGGCAGAGTCACAGATGCAGAAGCAGAAGCTAGAGAGGCAGGTGCAAAATACATTAATAATACAAGAAACTTCCTTAACATGGTAAAGAGGAAATATTTTTAAAGAGTAGCAATGTATTTAATATTGCTTATTTGTTGTACAAACCCTGGAGACATAGCCACTGGAAAATAGGAAGAAAACATTGCCACTAAAAAAACCCCACTAATGCCATTTTCTGAAATTGCCTGAAATGCTTATTTCATCAAACCATGCTATTCTCTATGTAAATAAACATACATAGGAAGCCTGGGATTTAAACATTAACTAAGCAATATTAATGATGGTGTTATTGAGATGCTTTACCCTAATACCTCTATCTGCACTGCACAAATAGATCTGCCAAAGGTTTCAAAAAGTTATTGTGAGGTTTTCAGGTCACTTTTCTCTAGATGGGCATTATTAATGCTTTTTAGAATTCTGACCGATGCAATGAGACTTGAAAAAATAAATACATGGAGAAGTATTGTATTAGAAGAAACCAATATGTTCTTATTTGTGGATAGCTTGAATGAATGCTGGAAAATCTAAAAGAATCATCTACAAAACCATGTCACTCTGACATGTGTTAATTTATGTACTCATATGATACCAGGAAAATTCCAATAAAATTTGTTCTAAAACACAATAATATTCTTCTTGAAATTAATTTTTAAAATAAGCATGTAAGATTTTAAATATGAGAAGATACTAGAGCAATAGGAGTAATCTGCTCTAGAAGATGTTGGACTCTGGTCATTATATTAATATTTTCAGTGAAATAGACTTATCCTAAAGATCGACCTAATTATATAGGAAGTTTAAATATATAATAAAATCATGTATCCCAAAATAACACACAAATGGGGAATTATTTAATGAGTAGTATTAGGATAACTGAATAGTGCCTTTGGGAGAAAAATTTGACTTAAAAATATGTTTAGATAAATATTTTATATTGACTCCAATAAACTCCAGAAGAATTAAGCATTACCCATTACATCATGCCATAGAAAAGCTAGCAGAAATAGGTGATAACTTTCCACAATTTGAAGTAATAAGAAAAGTTTAAAGGGGATGATTGACAAACTCAATTACATAAAGTGTGAAACATCTGTTCAACAGAACATGAAATGAAAATAAAAGAGAAAACTATACACTGGTATCAGGTATGGCAGATCAAAAATTAACATCAATAATGAACAAAACGAGGATTCTAATTCACAAGAATATAATTAAGATGCCAATGAGTAAAGGGAATCAACAGTCAGTAAAATAGAAAAGGAAAAATAGAGAGGGAGCATAGGGAAAAATATTCAGCCTTACTAGTGACTAAAGCAATGCAATTTGAAACAATAAAGAGGTGCCGTTTTGCACCTATTAAATTAGAAAAATTGAGTCTACTCAAACTAGACAAACTTGTGGTTAAATTAGTGCACTCCAGCCTTGTTGATGGCAGAGCAAACGAGTATAACGTGTAAAACAATTTGGTGATATATATAAAGAGCCATAAATTTTTGACTACTTATTTTACTCTTGGGAACTGAGCCTAAGGAAATATTTGTTAGTGCGTTATCTATAATAGCAAAGAATTGGAACCTAGATACATGTCCAAAAATAGTTGAACGAGTAAGTAAATTACAGTATAGAAATTAGGCATTAAATCATAATTGTAAATATGTAACAACATGGGAAATATATGTGAGATTTTATTAAATAGAAAAGAGGATATCATTTAGAGGATCATAATGATATACATAAAAATATGAAAGTGTAGATGTGGATTTAACAAGTATTTAACATCTTGAATTTTACACTTGGGAGTTGTATCTAGTATGCAATTATATATTTATATGTAATCATTTCTGATCAAGATATAAAACTTTGAACAACCAACATTTAGGTTTTTTTAAATAATCACATTCAAGAGGAGAATAACATATTCTCTAACATATCTTCCCTGCCGTAAGCCATTGTTAGCTATATGCCTTTCCAATGAACATTAGAAATATCTCAATGAAAATATGTGGTGTATAATCATTTCTAAGTATCACTGGAAGTATTTTTCATTATCTTCAACTTAGTGCCTCAACACGTTGATTGGCAGTATTAATTAAAACACCATTTTTATGACTTGCGTGGAAAACGGTGGTTTGATCATGGCCTGTTGATTTTAGCAATAGTTTAACAAAGGAGTTGCAACTTATATAGTTTATTTTGAAGGTGTGAATTAGTCTTTTCTCTCTTTGGAATATTGATTTTTAGCTATGTGAAAATGTTGTGAACTTAGTCAATATGTGTAAAGAAGCAGAACTCTTGGTGGCATGCATATAAACATTTGATCCCAAACCATTTGACTTGTAACATAGTATTATCTATTTAAAAGAAGACTCCTTTAATCTCTAGAAATATGCTCTAAAATAGATGGAACGTTCAGTTGACTGACGCATTTAACACTTTTAAAGACATTGTTTTCCTTTAATTTTTAAATAGAACAACAACAAAAGTAGCCCAATCGAGTTTTTGACCTATGACAACATTTATGGCAGTTCTGTGCCTGCTGGTCTCAGTCCCACAATCTCAACTGTCCTCAACTCTTTCTGCTCCAAGTAAAGGTGTTGGTAGACAGATGCATGCAATAGTTTCCATGTAAGTCTCTTTCAGAGAAGAAAGAAAACAAACAATGGAAGGAAAAGGAGAGAAAGCAGCATGATATACTTATTAAAAGGTATGGATTCTAAAGCTACATTGCTGCAATCCAAATGCTATTTCTTCACTTTAATTGTTATTTGGCCTTGGACAAATTATGGTTTCTTACCAGTATTTTACAGATTCAGTGAAAAAGGTTTTGCTCTTTCTAACTGCATGTTTTGCAGTTTGACCTTAATTGTTCCTTCATCTCTTTAAGCCTCAGTTCCTTATCAATGAAATAGTAACTAATACACCCTGGAAACATGCTTTCTGTTATCATTAAAGAAAAGTACCTATAGTTAACAATACTGTATTATTTACTTAAAATTTTTCCGTGAAGGTAGATTTTATGTTAAGTGCTGTAACCACAAAAGAAAAAAAAATTTAAAAGTGAGCGGGAGGAAACTTTTGGAGGTGATGGATATGTTTGTGGCCTTGATTGTGGTAATGGTTTCATAGGTGTATACGTATCTAAAAATTCATCTAATTGTATACATTAATTATGTACAGCTATTCACATGTCAATCATACCTAAAGTGTTTTTTTTAAAGTATCAGTTTAGATGTATTCCACAAATTTGAAGAATTTTTATTATACAGTTTTAATTATTTAAAAATTCTTATTATGAATTCTTCTTTGAGTAGTAGAATTTTAACATCATGTTTTTAAATTTCCAAATGTATAGAGTTTTGACCATTTCATTCCGGTTATAGAACATGGTCTGTTTGATACAAATTCTTAAGGTGTTTTGAGATGTGCTGTGTGACCACATATGTGATCAACTTTCCAAATATTTTGTGTGTATTTAGAAGATTGTCTGTTTGAGGGGGAGGGTTCTATATGTATATTCCTTAAATTAAGTGCATTAATTGTGTTATTTAAATTTTCTATATCTTTACTATTTTAATTTCATCTCTTAACCTATCGATATTTGAGAGAGGTATATTTTTATCCCTTCCTGTCATAAAACAATTACCAATTTTTCTTTAGTTCTATCAGTGATTGCTGTATACATTCAAGGCTATATTATTAGGCATTACAAGTTTAGATTTGTGATATCTCCCTGGTGAATAAAACCTTTTATCAATATGAAGATTCTTTTGCCCCAATAATAATGTTGTCTTTCACCTTTGTATTTTTTTGTGATATTAACATAGCTACCCCAGCTTTCTTTTGGTTAATATTTCCTAGTATACCTCAGTTTACTATTATCTTTGTCATCCCCCAAATTTTAGCTCCTGGCATCAGTATTTGCACCCAGGACATCCTGAGATTTTGTGTTCTGTTATTATTCACCTCTCAAATTTTAGCTCACTGCTCTTATCTTTCTTTTATAGTTTGCTTGTGTTGGACCATGGTGATTTCATTTAGTGGAAGCTCAAAAATACATTTAAATAATGTGTATTTACTTTATCTAGTATACAAATATAATATTTAGAATATCTTATCTGGCATTTTGCCAGAAGCAGACATCCTTGCTAGACTTTTGACTTTAGTATGATCTAAATAAGCTACTTTATTTAGCTTAGCAGACATTTTAAATATGTTATGGTACTTTTTTCAAGGTTGAAAGCAGTGTAAGAATCTTTTCAATATAGAAATCCACTGCCAGTTAAAACCTATATTGCATTCCTGAGCTAGCCTATGAATTTCATGTGTGCTGTACTTCCCCTGTGTTTCACTCCTTGCATAGTGTATCCTATCACCTAGATTGAAAATAGAGACCAAGAAAATTTTTATGGCAATCCTCTGAGTTCTGAGTCTGAGAAGTGTTCAAAGATGTATACCTTGAAATCTATGAAGTATTAGAATAATTTCTGTAGATCATTAAATAATACTACATTTTAAATACTCAAGCTATTTATTTAACTATCATAATTTGAGGTTGGGTCTAGAATTATGCTAATACTGTAGCCACTAGCCACATGTGGCTACTGAACCCCTGAAATGTGGCTAGTCAGCAAGATATGGAAACAAACCAAGTGTCCATCAACAGATGAACGGATAAAGAAAATATGCTATATACACACAATGGAATATTATTCAGTCTTGTAAAAGGTGGAACTCCTGACAATTGTGACAACATGAATAAACCTGGAGGGCATTATGCTAAGGACATCAGCCAGTCACAGGATAGACACTGCATGATTCTACCTACATGTGACATCTAAAACAGTCAAACTCATATATACTGCAAATATCTTGAAATATTTTTATACTCATCACTAAATTGAAATTATGTCATTTATTATATCTACTGGTAGATTTTATTATTTAATATACTTGATATTATTAAATAATTGTCAAATAATTTAATTACTTAATATATCAGTAAACAAGCACATGGTGTTACTGTATGAGTCACATTATATCTCTACTGGATAGTACTGGGATAGAAAATCATAGCCAAATAAGGCTAGACTCTGTATTTTTAACTTAGGACCCACGAATGGACTTTGGGAAGTCTGTAACCTTTCTTGAAATCATATGCAAAATTTTATGAGATTGTGCATACAGGTATTTCTGTTTTATCAAATTCACAAAGAGTTGCAAGATCTCTCCCCAACAGATTAAGAACAACTAGCCTAGACTGCGAAACTTAGTGATTTTCCATTGTCACAAACCAAGCTGTACAATGTGGAAGTCCAAAAATACATCTTGAAAATTGGTTATAGGTTTAAAAATTCATTCATTTATTCAATTAATCCTTATTGCATGTCTACTAGGGTAGTAATTACTGGAGTTGCCACTCATTTCCAGTAACATATGATTGCATAGCACATGTTTTTGTGACAAGGGGATATAGAAGTGAATGGTCAGATTCTGGGTTGTCAGTAATGATATGGATGTTTCAAATTCATAGACTCATATAATTCATGTCAGTGTCAGTCTGTCAAACTAACACTTATATAGTGTCTCCAAAAGAGAATTATGCAGTTCAATGGGAAGAGAACAAAAGGAGGCTTCCTGATGGAGAACTGAAAAGGCACTGGGATTGAAACTTACTTTTAGATAGTGCATTTTAAATAATACAACCCAGAATTCCCTGTGCTTTATTCTTTCTGAAGTGCTTTTACATACATTATCTCACTTGTGCATTTGATTTCACAATAAGCCTATGCACCTAAGCAAGGCAGATAGTATTACCTCCATTTGGTTTATGTAGCAGACAGGCTTGACTCCTTCTCAGATGCTCAGAGGGAAACTTCTCCAGTCAGCTCAGAAGCAAAAAGTTGCAACCGTAGTTTTCTCTTTTCCCCTAATTTCCTCTCTATCCTCATGAATTTGTAAAAATGGACTTCTGTCTGCTTAAGTGCCTCAACTCATTTACGTCTTTTCTGAGCTTTCTTTTTGCCCCTAGCTCCAGTCTGAAATTTACTCCAAAGATAAGCATACAAGGAGAAATTCCTGTGAAGTAAAGAACTACCAATAGAATGTTTCGCTCCAGACAGAGAGGTGTACTTATCTAGAAATAGAGATTTCTACTAGATTTAGACTAGATTTAGTGGGCACTGAAGTAGGTAATAAAGCAAATTTGACATTAATAGTTTTCTTTAAAATATCCAAAGATAAGGGATGAGGATGTGTAGAAAATGCTGTGATGGGTTGCCTAGAATCTCCCTTTGGTAATGACAGCCCTCAGCTTTCAGCCATCTTTGGGAACTTCTTTAGCTGAAGAGAGCTACCTTTCCTAAGGTCATCCCCCCCTTCCTTAGGTGGCCTACCTCCAATGACTGATGGATATCTTGACTTTGTCATACTGCCCCAACTCAAAACAGCTACAGAGGACCATTTCATTTTCACAACACCCAATAGGGTTGGTTGGAGCTTCCACTGAGGCTGTTTCACAGCTTAACCTTTTTCCTATGGCAAATTCTTATTCTTTATCTTAACTTCCATAGTTTTTGTCCCTAGTAGCACTCTATAATAAGCCTGCTGTATTCTAGTATTTCAAGCATCTGGTTCCTGGAGAACTAACCTCGTTCAGCTAAGGCCAGGAGTAGTCTTAGAAAGCAGATTCTGGAATGGGATTTTAGGTTTATGTCACCTCCTGTCTGGCTGGTAACGACACCTCCATCTTTGATCATAGATGGAGCTCAGGTAACTTCTGGCACAAGCTAGTGGTATAATTGTTAAAACTTTTACATGTGATAAATTGAGATGGTATGTTATTAGAAAATGATTCAGTGGGTTATATCAGGTTTTTGAGAATTGGGGGAGGAGATAGTAACTGTAAGGGTATTGAAATTTGGTTATCTTGATAAGCTCAATTAATATTTTGGGAAAAAAATTGAGCATGATTAATTGGACCTTATAGGCTAAGTGTGATCGCCAGAAGGCCTCCTTGATAGCGTTGAAAGAGACTCTCTTCTTAAGCAGAAGGGCAAAGCTCAGAACTAGGCTGAGGACTTAATCGTAAGAATAGCAGAGTTTCAAAGAAGTTAAAGTTTCAACCAAGGCAGGTCTGCTTTAACAAGGTAAGGGCTCTGACTGGAAAAGAATGGGACATTGACACATGGGATGGGAAGATCTGGATTGATGCTCCTGAAAATCTTGAATCTGCAGTCCCGTGACTCCTCTGAGCATGTAGAAAAGGGCCACTCCTTCCCATGAAGGCCTGGTGTTCCCTTCTTGTTTGGAGACAGTGCAGAAGCCCCTCCCTTACAAGACAATGTGTGTTCCTTTCATCTTCTCCCACATTTCATCCTGGCCACTAAGCCTATGACTAGGGTTATGCTTCAACTTAAACAAGCTAGGAATATGATGGACCTAGTAAAGGAGAAAGGGGACAGGAATAAACACATATTTTAGGTACAAATTTGCCTCTCCTGCCTGTAGGGCCTCAGCCATCATTGTTATGCAAGGGCTTACAGAATGTTTGATCCACCAACATGAGATGCTACATAACACTGCATCAGACCAAGTGATCAATTTTACAGCAAAAGTGTTGTGGCAGAAATGCCTTTATGTGATGCTGTGTTACAATTGGAAGAATACTTGGATCATGGAACCAAGGTGAGGAAGTAGAATTGGCCACAATTACCATCACACCCAGGGAACAGTTTGGGGAATTTATGCTTCCCATCCATGAAACCCTGGGATCTGTGGGTTTAGAGGTCCCGGTTTCCTAAAGGAGAATGCTTCTCCTAGGGGACACAATAAAAGCTCCATTGAACTTTAAGCTATGAGCTTGACAAGGAAAAAGATCTCAGGAGT
This sequence comes from Neophocaena asiaeorientalis asiaeorientalis, assembly GCF_003031525.2. NCBI lineage: Eukaryota > Metazoa > Chordata > Mammalia > Artiodactyla > Phocoenidae > Neophocaena > Neophocaena asiaeorientalis. The sequence continues at coordinate 473,833 of NW_020172450.1, read as the reverse complement.
TCAGGAAATAGACTGTGGTGGACACTGTGATTCACCACCCAGTTCCCCCTTCAGAAATGAAGATCTTATTATCCCAGCTGCTGGAAATGCTTCCAGCAGATGGCTACCAGTTATCATCCTCCTTTTAGGATTGTCTCAGCTGAAGTGGGTTGCCTTCCTTGAGGTCACACCTCCTTCCTGAGCAGCTCACATCTAACGACTGATTGGTGCAGGGGTATAAAGTCCTGGTCATCTTGTCCTAACTTTGATCAGCTCTGGAAGTTCATTCCATCTTCACAGTGCCCTTTAGAGTCAGCTGAGACTTCCACTGAGGCTGCATTATGGCTCAGCCTCTCCCCCTGCCCACTCCTACTTCTTCTCCTCCTTTCCACAGGTGGTTGATCTTAAGAGCATTGCATAAATCTTCCCTTATGCTAATCGCTGTTTTATAATCGGCTTTCCAAGAAAGTCAGCCTGTAACAGAGTTAGAGTAATTATAAATCAAGAGTGATAGATGATATGCTCCTTCCATTTAAACAGGAAATACAAGAAAGAAAAGCTAATACATTATGTGTAATTATTTCATGTAGTTCCTACAGCAACCCTGTGAGGCAATATGGAAAAATGTTATTTTTTATGAGAAATCTAAACCTTGAGAAGTGAACTTACATGGTCAAAATTACATGATTTGTTACAGAGTTGAGCTAGGGTAAGAGCTGATGAGGAACTGCTCTCATTCATTTTCAACTAATGGTTGCTGAGTACCCTCTAAATATCTGGTAATTTATACAGAAAATTAACATGATTATCTATATTTTATAGATAAAGAAACAGACTTAAAAGGATTAAGCAACTCAATCGAACAATTAGTCATAGATCAAACAACTAGTGATCAAAATCAAACAACTAATGAGTTGTAGGGCTGGGATTTAAACTCAGGACTGTCTGACTCTAGTCCAGTGCCTTTTCTATTAGCCCACAATTAACTGGCCTCAGTTGAACTTCCCGTATTTTTGAAGGGAAATGTCATTGAGTTTGGGTTTGATGGCCTTTAAACTGGATACATTGCTTGATTACGGATCCAATTATTAGAGTTCTCAAGGTGTGTGGAGGGGAGGTGTATAGTATATATGAGTTCCTGTGGTAACATTTCAAAATACATATTCAAAACTATGATACAATTTTATCTTTGGAGAATGAATAAAAAATATTGTTTTCATAAATGCTATAGAAAACAAAGCTTGACACACTTCCTTTGCCCCTGGGAATATGCAAAAAATAGCAATGATTGTCTATGTATACATAAGGGGAATGAATTTTAGAATTTTCAAGCAGAGAGGTGAAATTTTACATTTATTTAAAGTGCAAAAGCCTTTCAAAACATTGAAGAATACTGTTTTATATCATTCTGCCTTCACTTTTAGATGATCTGGCACATCTTGCATGAAAATTTCAAAAGATAAAATTAAGTACTATGTGGGTAATCAGTCAATGTTATATCTAATGTGACATCTTGTATGTTAACTGTACCTCTCCTTTACATTCTGATAGTAATTAATCCATTCAACAAGTATGTGTTAAGCTATGTGCCAAGCCCTGTGCTAAATGATACGGATACATGAGTGAAGTGATCCATGAGCTTCCTGTCTTCAAGTCTTCCCTGCACTATATGACAGCAGTTGTGCCTTATATCTAAATCTTTACAACTGAACACGCTTAGCTCAAGGGCTATGCTTTTGATGTTTTCCTTATCCCTCATTGTGTAGTATAAAACTTTTAACCTTTTTAAGTCTTGGACTTACTGTGTTCCATAATTTCTCAAAGACAGAAAAGCAGGGTTAACCAAAACACCAAACAAAAATCTGAAATTCTTTAGTGCCAGCACAAAGACCTAAGAAAACAATAAAGTCAAACAGTAATTTTCATGAACACCAGGGAATGGGTTCAGGAACAATCTAAATAAATTGCCAAGAATAACAGAAATGGATAATTACATTTTTTTTTCTGTGTGAGCTATACGCGATCAGTGAAATTACCAGTGCCTGACACAACATGTTAGAAGGTGCTCTTTTGCCACCAATTAGATCATAAGAATTTTCTTATATTTTTAAATAAAGAAAGCTGTGTGTTCTGACATGCAGGATTTGAGATAAAACAGAGTAATCTAATTACAAAATTACCGAGTTCCCTGTTTATTGTAGTCTGTAGAGTAGGGAGGATAGAAATAAGATACCCTTCTGCTTTCAGAACACTTGAGGCAAGTATATTCATACTGCCATGAAGTTGTGGAATAGCTGCAGGAAGGAGATTTATCTGACGAGGAATGTAATTAGACAGGTTGGCTCCAGCTGTGAATTTGCAGCAGTTAGAGAATTTGGTATAGCAGTCCTAAATTCAACCTGCAAATGTTCTTAGAGAATTTATTATGTCTCATCACAAAGATTTTCTTTGGTTCTTGCTGGCCTTCATGATCTACTCTAATGATATGGTGTTCTAAAGTTTTTGCCTTCACAGAATATATGTTTAGAGACTATGAAAATTACTGTTATTCTGTCATTTCTTGAGGAGTTGTCCTAACTCACATTCACTACCTTTATATTTTTTGACCTTTTGCACAACTCTCACACAGATATAACTTATGGTCAGATGTAATATCACCTCAGAAAGAGAATGGCATAGCTTTATTTATACATTGAAGCCAATGTTGTAAGTTTGCCTGCGAACATTAGCTAGTTAATTTTAACTTTAGAATGAGGTTATATCTAGGGACTTCCCTGGCGGTCCAGTGGTTGGGACTTCACCTTCCAATGCAGGGGGTGCGGGTTTGAACCCTGGTCAGAGAGCTGGGATCCCACATACCTCGCGACCAAAAAGCCAAATCATGAAACAGGAGCAATACTGTAACAAATTCAATAAAGACTTCTTTAAAAATGGTCCACATAAAAAAAAAAACCTAAAAAAAAAAAGAATGAAGTTATATCTAATGATAAATATATAGAAAAGACATGCTCAGAAACTGGCTCTAGAGAGATATTGGCACTTTAGAAGAGCTTGGTTTACATTGAATTTATTGATATTGTAAACATTTATTGTGTTTGCACTCAGACTAGATTTTAGATTCCAATTGTACCCAATTCGTACATACAGATTTTAAAACTCTAAAGAGAGAAAGTATAATATATATTAGGTTGTTTCATCATTTCCTCACTTTATGTCTCTTGGGCTTTCAATTTCCTGCTTATCTCAATGAATAATCTTAAATGAAATTTTGATATATTCCCAAGAACCTTATTTTGAAAACAATTCACCCATTTAGGAGTATAATGCTGACTGCTGTCTTGATTTAAAGCAAAGGAAACAGGGCTTCCCTGGTGGTACAGTGGTTAAGAATCCACCTGCCAATTCAGGGGACACGGGTTTGAGCCCTGGGCCAGGAAGATCCCACATGCCACAGACCAGCTAAGCCCGTGAGCCACAACTGCTGAGCCTGCGCTCTAGAGCCCGTGTGCCACAACTACTGAAGCCCACATACCTAGAGCCTGTGCTCTACAGCAAGAGAAGCCACCACAATGAGAAGCCTGTGCACCACAACGAAGAGTGGCCCCTGCACGCCACAACTAGGAAAAGCCCACACGCAGCAACAAACATGCAACGCAGCCATAACTAACTAAATAAATAAATAAACAAAAATAAAGCAAAGAAAAATAATTAATAAATTAAAAAAATATGACATAACATGCCAGGGAATGAGTTGAAGAGATGGGAAGCATTAGATTGCATGTCATAGGTAGGGCCTTAGCTGGAATGTTGGCTAAGTGTCATAAAACTATTGGATATGAAAATCAGATAAGGAGTCAAAAGTTCAGGTTTTCAGGCCCAAACACTAATAAGTAATTAATTTTCAGGTGTTTGGAACAGCTAAAATGTCAAAGACAAAAGTATCCTACTTCTTTGTTCACTTATTTAATTAATGTTTAAAATTTGTCCTCCATATAACACTTATTATGTGCCAGATACTATTTTAATTGCTTTGCAAATATTAATCCAATTAGTCTTCATAATAACCCTCTGATGTAGGTATTACCCTCTATAGGCACAGAGGTTGTAAGAAAGCTGCCAGATGTCATATACCTGATAAGTGGAGGAACCTAAATGAGGATTTAAACCTCATTCTAGAATTGGCACCTTAACCACTATGCACTATACTAATTTTAAAGTATTACTAATTATCCATTTCAAATCACCCAGTACAGCTTCTTATTCTTAGCAATAGAATGAGGATATTAACTGAGAATCTTCCTCCTGTAGTTTCAGATTTTTGTCAGAAACCCCAAAAGCTGAGACCAATATAAAGAGAAGCAAGAAGGATCTCTGCCTTCCAAAGCAAGGTGTTAGACCATGTTTGCAAGGCATGCTAAAATGCTGCATAAGTAATTAAGGTTGGGGGAACAGAGATAATAGGAGAAAATATTTGGAGTAGGTTGTCAGTGTTCTAGGAAGAAGAGAAAGCAGTGTTTATCCCTCACTTTAAGCCAATCAGGAGAGGGAGCTTCAGGAGAACCACTCAGAAAGGTGGGTCTGAGTCTCTTGGTGTCAAGAACGTGCAGGGTCTGGTGTTGAAATAACCCCTAAACATGGCCAACATGTTAAGAGGCTGAGCCTAGGTCAGTCACAAATGATGAAACTAAAAGACGCATCTGCAGCAAGCTGTACTTTTTCGAACATGACACTTTCTCCAGGCAAAAGAATAATGTGCAGAATTGAAGACCTCCCATCAGATAGACTGAAAGGGGATCATAAGTAGCTATGAGGAAAGGCATTGCCTATGTCACGGGGACCTCAGAAGTAGGCCCTTAATAGAGGATATCCAAGAAGTATTTATAAGTGCCCCACTTACGGAGTATACTGCGGATGTAAAAATGAATGAGGGAATTCTCTATATAATGCTATGAAATGATCTCTAGGACACATTGAAAAATGAAAAAGGCCAAATATAGAGCAATGTTTTTTATTGTACATACCACCTTTTATGAAGAAGGGGGTAATATGATAGATAGATGTAGACATACATATAAATACATACAGATAGATATAGATAAGGTCTGGAAATGTGTCTGGCATTTTTGCTATAAACATCTTTGCTGCAAGCAGTTTCCTTACAAGCAGTTTCCCTTCAAGCAGTTTCACTGCACAACTAAATGGCCATAAGGCAATTCTGCTGTAAAAATACAAAATAACAAAAATAAAATAGAAGAGGGGCAGAGAGAGGTGTGGCCAAGATGGTGGAGTAAGAAGACCCTGAGCTCACCTCCTCACACAAGCACACCAAAACTACAACCACTTACAGATCAGCTACCGATGAGAATGACCTGAAGAAAAAGATCTTCTGCAACTAAAGATATAAAGAAGGAACCACAGTGAGATGGGTAGGAGGGGCAGATTCGCAGTATAGTCAAGACCCATACCCCCAGGTGGGTGGCCTAAAAATGAAAGAATATACAATTGCAGAGGTTCTCCCCAAGGACTGAGGGGTCTGAGCCCCACATCAGGCTCCCCAGCATGGGGGTCCTGCACCAGGAAGAGGAGACCCAGAACGTTTGACTGTGAAGGCCAGTGTGGCTTGCTTTTGGGAGAGTAAAGGGATTGTAGGAAACAGAGACTCTGCTCGTAAAGAGTGCACACAGAATTTCACACACTCCAAGACTCAGGACAGAAGCAGTAATTGGAAAGGAGCCTGGGTCAGACCCACTTGCTGATCTTGCAGAGACTCCAAGAGAAGCAGGAGGCAACTGGAACTCACCCTGGAGATATAGACACTGGCAGCAACCATTTTTGGGATCTTATCCTATCATGAGGACACTGGTGCTGGCAAGCACCATATTGGAATTCCCCCTTTAGCCTATTAACACCAGGACCCAGCCCTGCCCACCAGATGGTCCAGGACCCAGCCCCATCCTCCAGTGGGCTGGCATTAGCCCTGGATTTCCAGAGCCCTGCAGTCACCAGACTAGACCCCCCTACCAGCAGGCCAAAAACAGCTCCAGGACTCCCAAACTCCATAGCCAGAGACCCCAGGACCTGTCTCTGCTCATCAGTGGGATGGCACTAGCCCCTGGCCCCAGATTCACCCACCAGACAGTGGGCACCAACCCTGGCACCTCTTAGGCCCCAGCCCCACCCATCTGTGAGCCAACAAAAAAACCGGGATCCACAAACCCCATAGCCAGAGACCCTAGGACATGGCTCCACCCATCAGTGAGCTGGCAATAGCTCCAGGACCCTCTGGGCCCTGGCCCCACCACTGAAAACCCGACTCCAGCTCTGGAACCCACAGGCCCTACAACCAGAGATGCCTGGACCCAGTTCCACTCACCACTGGGCCAGCACTAGCTCCAGGACCTAGCTTCATCCACCAGCAGGCATGCACCACCCTGGGATGTCCTGGGCCCCAGACCTGCCCACCAGCAGGTGGACACCAGCTCCAGGACACTTTGGGCCTCTCAGCCAACCACCCCATGATCTAGCCCCACCCAGCAGCAGTCTGACACGAGCTCTAGGACATCCTAGACCCTGCAGCCAGCCATGTCAGAAAACGACCCTGCCCACCAACAGCCTGTCACTAGCTACAGGAACCTGACCCTGCAGCCAGCCACCCTGGGACCCAGCTCTGCACACCAGTGGGCCAGTACTATCCCCAGGACCTCCAGGGACTCTGCAATGAACTTGTGACCTTGCCCTGCACACCAGCAGGCTGGAACCAGGACCGGGACTCCCCTGGACTTGCAGCCAACTATGCCAGAACCCAGCCCCACCCACCAGCAGCCAGCAGCCTCTGCACAAGGCAATTAACTGGACCAGGGGTCAGCCACACCTACCAGAGCACCAACAGTTAGTAAGCCTGCCACAGCAGAAGGACCGATACAGCCCACATAGGGGACATCCCTAGAGCATATAGCTCTGGTGACCAGTGGGGATTTCACTGCTAGGCCTCATAAGACGTCTCCTACATAAGGCCATTTCTCTAAGATCAGGAAATGTAACCACCAAACTAAATACATAGAAATAAAAACAGTGAATTAGGCAAAATGAGGTGACAGAGAAATATGTTCCAAATGAAGGAACAAAATAAAACCCCAGAAGAACTGAGTGAAGTGGAGATAAGAGTTCAAGGTAATGATCATAAAGGTGCTCAATGAATTTGGGAGAAGAATGGATGAACACAGTGAGAAGTTTTAACAAAGAGTTATAAAATATAAAGAAGCAGCAAACAGAGATGAAAAATACAATAACTGAAATTAAAAATACACAAAAGGAATTAACAGTAGATTAGATGACACAGAGGAATGAATCAGTGAACTAGAAGACAGAGTAGTGGAAATCACCCAAGCTGAATAGAAAAAAGAAAAAAAGAATTAAAAAAAATGAGGACAGCTAAGACACCTATCAGACAATATCAAGTGAACTAATGTTCACATTATAGGGGTCCCAGAAGGAAAACGGAGAGAGAAAGTGGTAGAGAACATATTTGATGACATAATAGCTAAAACTTCCCTAACCTGGGAAAGGAAACAGACATCCAAGTCCAGGAAGCATAGAGTCCCAAATAAGATGAATCCAAAGAGAACCACACCAAGACATATTGTAATTAAAATAGCAAAAATTAAAGATAGAGAATACTAAAAGCAGCAAGGGAAATGCAACAAGTTACATACAAGGGAACTCCCATAAGGCTCTCAGCTGACTTCTGCAGAAACTCTGTAGGCCAGAAGGGAGTGGCATGATATATTTAAAGTGAGGAAAGAGACAAACCTACAAAGAATACTCTACCCAGCAAGGCTCTCATTCAGTTTTGGTGAAGAGATCAAAAGTTTTACAGACAAGTAAAAGCTAAAAGAGTTAAGCACCACCAAACCAGCTTTATGAGAAATGTTAAAGGGACTTCTCTAAGTGAAAAAGAAAAGGCGACAACTAGAACTATGAAAATTACAAAAGGGAAAAGTTCATCAGTAAAGGCAAGTATATAGTGAAGATAGTAAATCAATGATATGTAAAGCTAGTAGGAAAGTTAAAGGATGAAATCAGTAAAATCATCTATAGCCACAATAAGCAGTTAAGGGATACACAAAACAATTAGATATAAAATATGATGTCAAAATCAGTAATCAGGAGAGGATTAGAGTAAAAATCAGGGTTGTTAAAATGCATTTTAAATCAAGAGATCAGCAACTTAAAATAATCATATATAGGTACACACACACACACACACACACACACACACATATTGCTATATATAAACCCTATGGTAAGCATAAACAAAAATCTACAATAAATACACAAAAAAAAAAACCCAGAAAGGGATCTAAACATAACATTAAGAATAGACATCAAATCACAAGGGAAGAGAACAAAAGATGAAGAAAGGAACAAAAAAGAACTACAATAACAACCCCCTAACAATTAACAAAATGACAATATATACATACCTATCAACAATTACTTTAAATATAAATGGACTAAATTCTCCAATCAAAAGATATAGAGTGGCTAAATGGATACAGAAACAAGACCCGTATGTATGGTGTCTACAGGAGACTCACTGCAGAGCTAAAGATACACACAGACTGAAAGTGAGGGGATGGAAAAAGGTATTCCATGCAAATGGAAACAAAAAGCTGAGGTAGCAATGCTTATGTCAGACAAAATAGACTTTAAAACAAAGACTGTAGCAAGAGACAAAGAAGGACATTATATTATGATTAAAGGATCAACCCATGAAGAAGAGGTAACAATTGTAAATATATATGCACCTATATACATAAAGCAAATATTTACAGACATAAAGGGATAAATTGATAGTAACACAATAATAGTGGGGGACTTTAACACCCCACATACATCAATGGAGAGGTCATCCAGACAGAAAATCAGTAAGGAAACACTGGCCTTAAACAACATGTTGGATAAGGTGGACTTAATAGATCTATATAAAACCTTCCACCCCAAAACAGCAGAACACACATTCTTTTCAGGTACATATGGAAGTTGTTTAGGATAGATCACAAGCTAGGCCAGAAAACAAGTCTCAATACATTTTAAAAGACTGAAATCATATCAGGCATATTTTCTGACCAAAACTCTAGGAGACTAAAAATAAACCACAAGAAAAAAACTGCCAAAATCGCAAACTCATGAAGGCTAAACAATATGCTACTAAATAACCAATAGTCACTGAAGAGATCAAAAAGGAAAGAAAGAAATACCTGGGGAGAAATGAAAATGAAAACACAATGATCCAAAATCTATGGGATGCAAGAAAAGCAATTCTAAGAGGGAAGTGTGTTAAATAGAAGCCTACCTCAGGAAATATCTCAAATTACCTACCCATACACCTATAGGAACTAGAGAAAGAACGAACAAAACACAAAGTTAGTAGAAGAAAAGCAATGATAAAGATGAAAGCATAAATAAAGGAAAAGAGAAAAAATAGAAAAAAAAATCAATGAAACTGAGATAGTTTTTTGAAACTCTAAAGAATATTGATAAACCTTTAGCCAGACTCATCAAGAAAAAAAGAGGGCCCAAATAAAATCAGAAATGAAGAAGTTTCAACTGACACCACAGAAATACAAAGGATCATAAGAGATTACTATGAACAATTATATGCCAATAAAATGGACCACCTAGGAGAAATGGAAAAATTCTTAGAAGTCTACATTCTCCCAAGACTGAACCAGGAAGAAATAGAAAATAAGAACAGACCAATTACCAGTAATGAAGTTAAATTGTTAATTAAACTCCCAACTAAGAAAAGTCCAGGAACAGGTGGCTTCACAGGTGAATTCTACAAAATATTTAGAGAAGAGTTAACCCCTATTCTTCTTAAACTATTCCAAAAAATTGCAGAGAAAGGAATACTTCAGAACTCATTCTATGAGGGCAGCATCACCCTGATACCAAAACCAGACAAAGATATCACAATAAAAGAAAATTACAGGGCAATATCACTGGTAAACATAGATGCAAAAATCCTTAGCAAAATATTAGCAAACTGAATTCAACAATACTTTAAAAGGAATATACACCATGATCAAGTGGGATTTATCCAGGGATGCAAGGATGATTCAGTATTCACAAATGAATCAATGTGATATACCACTACTGATTTGAAAAATAAAAATTGCATGATCATTTCAATAGATGCAGAAAAAGCTTTTAATAAAATTCAACAACTATTTGTGATAAAAACTTTTAACAAAGTGGTTATAGAAGGAACAGCCCTCCACATAATAAAGGCCGTATGTGACAATCCCACAGGTAACATAATATTCAACAGTGAAAAGTTGAAAGCATTTCCTTTAAGATCAGGCACAGGACAAGGATGCCCATTCTTGTCACTTTTATTTCAACATAGTATTGGAAATTCTAGCCACAGTGGTCAGACAGGAAAAAAGAAATAAAAGGAATCCAACTGGAAAGGAAGAGGGTATTATGCTAGGCGAAATGAGCCAGACAGAGAAAGACAAATACTGTACGATTTCACTTATATGTGGAATCTAAAAAGCAAAACAAATGGAGAAACATAGCTAAACAGAAACAGTAATAGATACAGAGAACAAACAGGTGGTTATCAGAGGGGAGATGTGTGGGGACAGGAAAGAAGTAGGTAAGGGAGATTAAGAGGTACAAACTTTCAATTAAAAAATAAATGTCACATGTATAAAATTTACAGTGTGGGGAATATTGTCAATAATTATGTAATATCTTTGTATGGTGACAGGTGGTAACTAGATTTATCATGGTAATTATGTAATTTCTTCTTATGTGACAGATGGTAACCAGATTTACCATGGTGATCATTTTGAAATGTATAGAAATATCAAATCATTATGTTGTGTACCAGGAAGTAAATAGTGTTGTAGGTCAATTATATTGCAACAATAAACAAATAAACTCATAGAAAAGCACATCAGATTTGTGGTTACCAGTGGTGGGGATTGGGGGGAGGGGAATTGGATGAAGGTGGTCAAAAGGTACAAACTTCCAGTTATAAGATAAATAAGTACTAGGGATATAATGTACAACATAATAAATATAACTAACACTGCTGTATGTAATATTTGAAAGTTAAGAGAGTAAACACTAAGAGTTCTCATCACAAGGAAAAATTTTTTTCTATTTCTTTATTTTTGTGTCTATGTGATATGATGGATGTTCGCTAAAGTTACTATGGTAATCATTTCATGATGTATGTAAGTCAAATCTTTATGTTGTACACCTTAAACTTATATCATACTGTATGTCAATTATATCTCAATACAACTGGAAGAAAAAGAGAAAAAATAGAAAAAATAAAAGAGGGACATTAAAAAGGACATAATGAAACATGAAAAATTGATAAAAAGTTTTAAAGATTTTATTGTGAATAATGAAAATACAAAAATATTTGAATACATTTAAATTGCATGTAGATTCATGGTTATAGTTGTATTTGGGTGTATTTTAGAGAAAATGATGATATTCAATACTTCCTTTCTCAAAGTCAATCATTTAAGGATTCAGGATTTAAGTTTCTTAAGATATAAAAAGTTGTAAGTCTTTAGATTTCCTTCGTAGTATTGATAAAATGAACAGACAAGGGATGCTGCTATTTCTTATCAATATATGCAACATATATAAGAGGCAGTACATATCTGAACTGCATTTAAATATTCCATCACATGCCTGGTCCTTAAATTTCACCAAATCATCTAAGCCAGATTCTGTGCCAAATACCAAAGTCCTGTCTGCATCATGTTCTCCACTATCAAATTGCAAAAAAAAAAAAAAAAAGAAAATTGCATTATTTTCAAGAAACTTGCCATCAAGAATCACGTTTCTGTTCTTTTGGGGGGAAGAGGAGGAGCTTGATTCTTCTCTTGCCTCCAGCTTCTAATATTGCGTGATAAATTTGGTAAAGAAGGCATTAGAGAACAAGCTGTTGTATGTAAATTAGCATAAGAATCGATAATTAATCCTCTTGAAGACTGTTATGAGTTACTAGCCACCTCTTTTACATTTGTCATTGCTTGGTAAACTTTTGGTTTTGATGGGTGGGAGGGATGACTGTGCTCACCAAAGGATTTACAAACTGATATATTATCATTTTCTAGTATAGTATGCGGTCTGGCTTTATACTCTCTTATTTCACACTTCCAGTAAGTTTTCTTACCATTGTATTTTCAATTAAGTCAATATACATAGTTGTTATTCACTAGTTTAATACCACCGTGTCCACTTATCACTGTATAGCCCATCATGAGACCTAAGATTTATAGAATATAAAAATGGGAGTACTGCGTCAATGGAGGAATGAAATCAAACTGTCAACCAGTTATTTTATCTTTTAGGGCCAAATTGCCTTATAGCCAATTAATTGTGCGGAGAAACTGCTTGTGACAAAAATTCTTATGGTGAAAATACCTAGAACCAGCTGGGAAGCAGACTTTTCTGAAGTTTCTTTTTTTTTGAATTTTGGCACATGTGATGTTGTGATATAATAAATATAGATTTGATCTTTGTTTCCAGTTCCTGGTATGAGCTTCTAAAAACCCTTGGAATTTTCTGAGTGATAGAGACATCAGAAGCATCTTTAGTTATACATAACAAGCCCCTTTCAAACTTATCTGAGTTTATGGTAAAGAGATGACTGGTAGCTGGAAGCCCATAGATAACTTCAGGATGGAGGCTTGTTGCCATAGGAACCAACCAGGGGACTAGAGGTTTAGAACTTTCAGCCTCCTATCCTGTGCCCACTTCCACCCCCACCTCCTGGGAAGGAAGAGGGGCTGTGGCTTGAGTTAATTGCCAATGATCAATGACTTAGTCAATCATGCTTATGTAATGGAACCTTCATTAAAACCCTAAATGAAGGGGTTTGGAGAACTTCCAGGTTCACGAATGCCTCCATGTGCCAGCAGGGTGGCATACCCCAAATCCATGGGAAGACTCCTGTGATTAAGATCCTTTTGGACCTTGCCGTTTGTACCTCTTCATCTGACTATTCATTTGTATTCTTTATAATAAACCAGTAATAATAGGTAAAGTGTTTACCTAAATTCTGTGAACCATTATAGCAAATGATCAAAGCTGAGGAAGGGGTTGTGGGAAACCCTGATTTGTAGCCAAATCATACAGAAGTGTGGGTAACCTGGAGACCCACTGCTTGCAATTGGTATCTAACGTGGGGGGCATTCTTGTGGGACTGAGCCCTTAACCCGTGGGATCTGATGCTATCTCTGGGAAGATAGTGTCAGAATTGAATTAAATTGTAGGACAGTCAGTGTCTGCTTGGTGTGCAAAAACCACACAATTTGACGTCAGAAGTGCTGTGAGAAGAGAAACAGTTTTCCTATAGTACATGTAAAGTTTCACATAATTAAAATGACAAAATTAAATCAAATAATGTATCAATAAAAGCAAAAACCCTATTCCAAGTAAGGTCATATTCACCAGTACTAGTGGTTAAGAACTCAAAATATCTTTTGGGGGGGACACAATTCAACCCACAACAAAGACAAATGAGGTTTTTGTTGTTGTTATTGTCATTATGTTAAAAGTATCGTTATGACCTCATTTTATGTAATTTGTTATGGTTCATTGCTTTGCAGTTATTATCAATAATGACATTTAAATTGGCCCATCTTTGGTCAGTGAGATTCTTTCAGATTGGCTACTCTATCCTGTTGACATTACCTCAGTAGTTTATCATACCATCTTACTATCACTAAAAGTGGAACAACCACCCACATGTGCTTCCTGGGGTGATGCAATAAGTATGGTACCACCTATGAAGTATTCTGGCCAACAAACTGGAACTAAATCTAGTCAGTCTAACTTACAGAAAAAAATATGAGAGAAAAAAACGTTAAAGTATACATTTGTACTCAACCAAATCCAGACTGTTGAAACTCTACAAGACAAAATGATTCTGTTTCTTTAACAATAGATATCACGGAAAAGAAATTTTGGAGGGGGAATGAAACAAGAAGAGACATACCAACCAAATTCAAAATCTTATTTAGATTCTTTTTTTGAAAAAGTAACTAAATTTTTTTGAGACAATTAGGGAAATGTGAATATGACCTGCTATTGGATGATGCTGAGAAATTATGATTCATTTTCTTAGATGTTATAACGGTATTATAGGTTGTTTTTTTAAATATGCCATCTCTTGACAATAAATACTGAAGTATTCAGGAGTGAAGTGATAAGTCAAGGATTGCTTTAAAATGTACCAAGAAAAAACAAGGAAGCAAGCAAGCAAACAAAACAAACACACAAATAAACACATAAAGAAATAAATAGTAAAAGTTGAAGGATTTTGATAAAACAATATTGGGAAAATGTTGATAATTGTCAAAGCAGGAAGTGTGCATGAGGTTTCATTTTAATATTTTCTTTATTTTTGTCTGTTTGAAGATACCCATAATAAAAACATTCTTTTAAATGTCTTATAATAAAAGTCAGCAATACATTTGTCACCCATAGGGTGCTAATGCCAGATACCAAACATTCCAGCTATTTAAGACTAAGACTAAATTAGAATTGACATATAACATTGTATTAGTTTTAGGGGTACAACATAATGATTTGATATATGTGTATATTACAAAATAATTGCTACAAGAAGTTTAGTTAATATCCATCACTACAGATAATTACAGTTTTTTGTTCTCGCGATGAGAAGTTTTAACATCTACTCTTAGCAACTTTCAAATATATAATACAGTACCATTAACTATAGTCACCATGCAGTACATTACATTCCTAGGACTTATTTGTCTTATAACTGGAAGTTTGTACCTTCTGACCACCTTGACCCGTTTTACCCACTCACCTCCCATCCCCTCACCCCCCACCTCCAGCAACCATCAATCTGTTCTCTGTGTCTTTTGAGTTCTGTTGAGTTGTTGCTGTTCTTGTTGTTTGTAGATTCCTCATATAAGTGAGATCATACAGTATGTCTTTCTCTGACTTATTTCACTTAGCATAATGCCCTCAAGGTCCATCCATGTTGTCTCAAATGCCAAGATTTTCTTCTATTTTATGATTGAATAACATTCATATATCTATATATCATCTATATCTATATATCTATACACGATGTTTGGGACTCAGCTATGGGCCATCAGCAGCTTACACTCCTGGCAGCTGAAGGAATGAGTGCTTCCATCCAAAAGGGAGAAATGGACAGTGCACCACAACATCCCTCTCAAGGGGGCTAGAAAAAAAAAGACAATTCAAAAGATCACTCCAAGAGTCAGCTTATTCAAAATATTGATTGCATGAGTGTACATACATGCATATGAATATTGTCTGTGTGGTGGAGGTAATTAATGACCTGAACTTCCTCCCTTTTGGGATGTTGCAGGAATAAAATACAATATTATTTGTAAAAGTATTAGTGAATGATAGAGTGCTGTAGGGAGTACCGTGTCATTGTGAAAAGATTAAATGCCTGGAAAAGCTCAGTTAGTATCCTGTCTCTCTTTTAACTAGTTATGTCCACATTATACTGTGGTTCTCTAAGACAGTAGTTGTCAAACTTTGGTATACATCAGAATTCTTAGGGATGCCTGTTAAAATATAGAGGCCTTATTCAGCATCTCTGGAGTAGAGCCCCGTCTGCACTTGTAACGTGTATCTCAGGAGACTTTGAGCAACACTGCTTTAAGAGCCTTTCTAGATTTGAGGTCATATTGTCACCTTTTTAGTTACTTACTTGGATCAATATTTTACATTCAGTGTTCTGGAAAACACCAGATTTGTTGGTAGTTAGTAGAATATCATAGAATGTACTTTAGGAAATTCTGACTCGGATTTTTCACAAATTCAAGTTAGCTTGGGCTTTCTAATACTAGTGTACACTAATAATTGCTGTCAGCTGATTTTTAAGGTTACCTACTACTTCCTCTTTCCTTTAGAATACATATTTAATCTTGAATTTTTTTCTGCCATTGTTGAAAATCATACATTGGTTAGCATAACAGGATCTCCTAAACACCTGATACAGCAGAATTCACCTAAATAATTTTCATAAGAACATTAACATATTGAAATGATAACTCCTGTGTGATTCCATAGTAATTGTGATATTAGAATGAAGTGTCATGGGTATGTATATAACAGAAACCATACTTGAAATATGAGCAAGTTATACCTGATAAAAAGAATACTATTTCTCAAAATAAGAAAAAAAAAGAATGACAGTGGAACATTTCTTGAAACCCTCTGCTGTCTATGGGAAAGATACTGAGACTAGGAAGAACAGAATAAAAGCATTTACAAATCAAAATCTTGTCCAAAATATCAGGTTGATTTGCTACTCTTATTGAAAAAAAATCTTACACCATGTCCTGAATATCTCTATTGAAAATGGGTAGCATATACTTCCTATCTTAAAGTTATGGATGATTGCTAAAACAAAAGGTATACAGCACTGAAACTGACTACCTGCATATACAATTGAACCAATAAGATAAAGATTGCAATATGTAAAGTGCCTGATTTTAAGAAGTGCTAATGGCAGTCCAAATGGGCTTTTGATTCAGAGTTACAGGACATTTTCCATCCAGAATTTTAACCATTATTTCTATTTACACTACTGTAAAAATGCCTCCTTGTTTCAGAAGTTTGAATGACACCAAAAGGGGCACCTTCCAAGTCTAAATTTCAAGAAACTCCGTATTTCTCCCTCTCTCTGGCCCACTATACCAAAATTCCAAAGAACCCTATCACTTATGGCCATTTGTACAATTCTCCTACATCTAAATCTGAAATCCAGAAAATAATTCCCTTCCAGTAAACCTGCTGATAATACTTGTCTACTATCTGTGTTTATATATATTTAATTTTTTATTGAATTTTACAAAGCAGTGCACATATAAGAACTCAATTATTAAAAAGTTAATATGTTTATGTGGCCACTTCCCGGATTGGGAAATAGAGCATTGCCAGCACAGCAGAGTCATTCTTCAGTACCTTCCAGTTACTACTTCCACCCTATTCCCAAAAGCAACCACCGTCTTTACTTCTAACACCATAGATTACTTTTTTTCTTAGTCATACAGTGTGAACTGCTGTGGTTTGTTTTTTCACTCAACATTATGTTTGAAATATTCATCCATGTCATTGCATGTAAGTATTATTTATTCATTTTCATTGTTATTGTAAACCATTGTATGACTATATATCAATTTACTTATCCAGTTATCTGCTTATAGACATTTGGTTTGATCCCACATGGAATAAAATTAGAAATCAATAGCAAAAGGAAATTGGGAAAACTCACAAATGCACGGAAATTAAACAACACACTCTTAACCATTGGATCAAGGAAGAAATCTAAAGGGAAATTAGGAAATTTCTCAAGACAAACAAAAATGAAAATACAACATACAAAAACTTATCAGATATAGCAAAATCAGTACTTAAAGGGACATGTATATTAATAAATGCCTATATTAAATAAGGAAGAAAGATCTCAAGTAAACAATCTAACTTATGTGTCAAGGAACTAGAAAAAGGAGAAACTAAGCCTAAAGTCAGGAGAAAAAAGGGAAACAATAAAGATTAGAGCAGAAATAAATGAAATAAGTCATAGAAATACTCTTAAATAATTAGACAAAACTAACACTTGTTTCTTGAAAAGATAAACAAAATTGACAAACGTTTAGTTGGACCAAAAATGAGAGAGAGAAGACTTAAATAAATAAAATCAGAAATGAAAGAGAAGATATTACAACTAATCCCACAGAAATAAAAAAGATCATCAGAAATGAGTACGAACAATTATACATGAGAATATTTGACAATGTAGAAGAAATGAATAAATTTGTAGAAACATATGACCTACCAAGACTGATTCAAGAAGAAATAGAAAGCCTGAATAGACCAATAACAAAAAAGGAGATTGAATTAGTAATTTAAAAAACCACCTAACAGAGAAAAGCCCAGGAATAAATGGTTTCACAGGCAAATATTACCAAACATTTAAAGAAGAATGAACAATAATCCTTCTGAAACTCTTCCAAACTTATTTTTATGAGGCCAACATCACGCTGTTACCAAAGCAAGACAAAGACATGGTAAGAGAAGAAAACTACAGGCCAATATTCCTGATGAACATGGATGCAAACATCTTCAACAAACTATTAGCAAACTGAATTCAACAGTATATTAAAAGGATCATACCCCATGATCAAGTGGGATTTATTCCTGGGATGCAAGGATGGTTCAACACACACAAATCATTAAATGTGACAATAAGGGAATAAAGGACAAAAATTTTATGATCATCTCAATACATGCCTAAAAAACATTTGAAAAAATTCAACACCCTTTCATGATAAAAGCTCTCAACGTAATAAGTATGGAAAGAACTTATCTCAATAAAATAAAGGTCATTATGAAAGTCCACAGGTAACATAATACTCAAGAATGAAAAAGTGAAAACTTTCCTCTAAGTACTGAAACAAAATAAGGATACCTACTCTCACCATTTCTATTCAACATAGTACTGGAAATCCAATCCAGAGCAATTAGGAAAGAGAAAAAAATAAAAGACATCCAAATTGGAAATAAGACGTTAAATTGTCTGTTTGTAGAGGCTGTATTCTTATATATAAAAAACACTAAAGACTCCACTAAAAAACTCTTGGAGCCAGTCAATTCAGTTACGTTTCAGGATACAAAATCAACAAATATCAGTTTCATCTCTTTACACTAAAAATGAACAATCTGAATAGAAAATGATTCCATTTACAATAGCATAAAAAATAAAATACTTAAGAATAAACTTAACCAAGAAGATGAAGCACTTTAAAAAATAAAACTACAAAATATTGCTGAAAGAAATTAAAGAAGACATAAATAAATGGAAACATATCCCAGGTTTATGGATTAGAAGACTTACTATTGTTAAGATGTCCATACAATTCAAAGTGATCCAAAGATTAAATGCAATCTCTCAAATTCCCAATGACTTTTTTTAGTAATATGGAAACCCATCCTAAAACTAATGTGGGATCTCATGAGACCCCAAATTGCCAAAACAATTTTGTAAAAGCAGAACAAAGATGGAGGATTCACACTTCCTGATTTCAAAACTTACTACAAAGCTGCAGTAAGAAAAATAGTGTGGTACTGACATAAAGACAGACACATAGACCAGTGGAATAGAATGGAGAACCCCCAGATAAACCTTTGCATACATATTCAGATGATTTTTGGTAAGGGTGCCATGACCCTTCAATGGGGAAAGGAAATTCTTTTCAACAAATGCTGCTGGGAAAACTGGATATCCACAAGCAAAATAATGAATTTGGAACTTTACTTCCATATACAAAAATTAACTCAAAATGGACCAAAGACCTAAATGTAAAACCTAAAAATATAAGACTCTTAGAAGAAAACATAGGTCAAAATCTTCATGACATTGGATTTGACAATGATTTCTTGAATTTGACATGACAGGCACAGGCAACAAAAGAAAAAAATAGACAAATTGAATTCATGAAAATTAAAAATATTTTTTAGCATTAAAGACTATCAGAGTAAAAGGATAACCCACAGAATAGTAGAAAATATTTGAAAATCATAAATCTGATAAGGGATTGATATCCAGAATACATAGAGAACACTGAAAACTCAACAACAAAGATAGAAACAACCTG
The DNA here is from genome assembly GCF_003031525.2 of Neophocaena asiaeorientalis asiaeorientalis. Classification (NCBI taxonomy): domain Eukaryota; kingdom Metazoa; phylum Chordata; class Mammalia; order Artiodactyla; family Phocoenidae; genus Neophocaena; species Neophocaena asiaeorientalis. Next base: position 454,142 of record NW_020172450.1, on the reverse strand, counting down.
ATTTAAATATGGGTGGACTTAAATAGAAATGTATCCAAGGAAGATACACAGATGTCCAATAAGCACATGAAAAGATGCTCAACATCACTAATCACTAGGGAAATGCAAATCAAAACTACACTGAGATATCAGTTCAGACCCACTAGGATGGATACTATGAATAAACAGAAAATAAGAAGTGTTGGTGAGGATGTGGAAAAATTGGAACCCTTGTGCACTATTGGAGTGTAAAATGGTGCATCCACTATGGAAAACTGTTTGGCAGATCCCTCCAAAATTAATAATAGAACTACCATATGATACAGAAATTCCACTTCTGGGTATATATACAAAAAAAAAAATTGAAAGCAGGATCCTGAAGGGATATTTGTACACCCATGTTGATAGTGGCCTTATTCACAATAGCTTAGATGTGGAAGCCACTCAAATGTCCATCGACGAATAAGTGGGTAAGCAAAATGTGGTATATACATACAATGGACTATTATTCACCCTTAAAAAGAAGGAAATTCTGACATATACTACAACGGGGATCATCCTTGAGGACATTATGCTAAGTGAAATAAGCCAGTCACAAAAAGACAAATGCTATATGATTTCACTTACTTGAGGTATGTGGAGTAGCCAAAATCATAGAGACAGACAGTAGAATGGAGGTCGTTAGGGACTAGGGAGAGAGGGGAATGGGGAGTCATTTTTTAATGGTTATGAAATTTCAGTTTTACAAGATAAAAAGAGATAGAGATGGATGATGGTGATGGTTGCACATTATAAATGTATTTAATGCCACTGAGCTGTACACCTAAAAATGGTTAAGATGGTTTTTTAAAAAGTAAAGTCGAAACCTACATGTGTGGGAGGTTATATTTGTGATTCATATAATTGTATATTTATGATTCATGTACACGAATTGAATACTTTTCTCTGATTTCAAAACAAGGATAACAAAGATATTTGTTGTACAATTGATGTATGATTTATTGCCATTAATAATAAAAAAGGATTTTTATTTTTCCCAAAATCTGAACTGAGTATACTCACATTTTAAAATGTAACACAAAATGTTACAATAAATAACTTGAACTCATCAATTGAAATACTATTTCTTCTCATTGGTGACAGTGCTATAATAGTGCCAGCATTTATATGACGTTATAAAAAGATGGCTTTTTCAGATATTTACACTAAAAGTTATATCTGTTTGATTTAAAATGTACTAAAAATTAGTCCATCATAAAAACATCTGATGAATTTTTCACTTCTTCCACAGCATTTAACAAGTGTACATAGTGTTGCTGAGCAATATTCTCTCTAATTGTTTTAACTTATGAGTGGAGGATCATGTTTTGTAATAAGAATTAAAAAAACTGAGAATGCAAGAACAGGATTGTTTAGTATAGTAATAAAACAACAAAGTTAAACTGACACATGTTTAATCATATGCAAAGTTATTAATGCCTGAATGATAATTATTCTGAAATATTATAGAAAATGACAGTAATTGGTATTGCTTACCCCTGATCAAATCACTTGTTTCTAGAGCTGCGAGTATTGTTGGACAGCTCTAATTATTTGAAGGTACTTTGTCAAATTGAGCTTTAAAGTTTCCATTGTAACTTTTCTCTAGTCATCCATATCTACTTTCTACAGTTACACAGACTCTGAATCACTTAACTTCCCGCATAGCAGTTATCAAATATTTGAAGATATCTATCTTTGCCTTATCTCACCTTCATGTTTTTCCTGTTTCAGGCAGAACAACTCAGTTTCTTTCAATTGTTCATCATAGGATTTTTTTTTCAAGCTCCTGAGAATACTGATTGCATTCCTATGGATACTTTGTGGCCTTTTTGTTTCTTCCCCAAAGAGATGCATACTCTATTCATACCCTAGATGTGGTATGAAAATTAGAGATATTGATGTGATTCTATCATGCCCCCAAATTTCCCTATACCCCTTCCTATTCAGTCCCTCTCCCACCCCTAGGTTCAAGCAATCCTTGATCTCATTTGTGCCACTAAAGTTTTTCCCCTATTCTATAATGTTATATAAATGGAATCATACATTATGTTTTCTCTTGTGTATTGATTATTACATGCATTGCATTTAGTCCGCTCAGGCTTCCTGTAATGAAATGCCACAGACTGGGTACATTAAACAATAGATATTTATTTTCTCACAGTTCTGGCGAAGTCCAAGATCGAGGTATTGGCAGGCTTGGAGAGCAAGAGCTCTCTTCCTGGCTTTCAGATGGCCACCTTCTTGCTGGGTCCTCACATGGACGTTCCTCAGTGCATGTGTGCAGACAAAGAGAGAGAGAGAGCTCTCTGGTATCTCTTCTTATGAGGACATTAATCCTATTGGATAAGGCCCCACCCTTATTACCTTATATAATTTTATTTACTTCCTTAGTGGCCCTATCTCCAGATATAGCCACATTGGAGGTTAGGGACTCAACATACGAATTTTAGGGGGACACAAAAGTTCAGTCCATAACAAGCATAATACATTATAGACTCATCCATGTTTTTGTGTGTTTCAGTAGTACATTCCTTTATTATGAGTAACATTCCATTTATGGAAATACCACAATTGGTTTATCCATTTACCTGTTGATGAATATTTGGGTTATTTCCAGATTTGGGGCTATTATATATAAAGCTGCTATGAACATTTATGTCTAAGTCTTTGAATTTACTTTATTTTTATTTCCTTGGGGCTAATAGCTAATAGTAGGATTGTTGGGTCATATAGAAAGTGGAAGTGTATGCACAATAAACTGCCAAAATGGGAGTTTCATTTTACACTCCCATCAGGAGTATGAGAGCTGAAGGTGTTCCACATCGTCATGAAAACTTGATTTTTCAGCTTTTTAATTTTAGTTAGCGTATGATGATATTATATTGTGAGTTTAGTTTGCATTTCTCTGATGACTAATGGTATTGAACTTTTAAAAATTTGCATATCTACAAGATGTTTATCTTTTTTGTGCAGTATCTGTTCAAATCATTTGCTTGTTTTTTAATGGGAGTTGTCTTTTTTCTATTTATTATTATATTGTAAAAGTTATTTTTATACTACTGATACAAATCCTTTATCCAATATATGCACTGTGAATATTTTTCCAAGTTTTAACCTGCTTTTTTGTTTTCCAAATTGTGTCTTTCTAAAAGCAGACATTTAAAATTTTTTTGAAATCCAATTTACTATTTTCCTTTTATAGTTTGTGACATTTGTGCTCTATCTAATAAAACTCTGCCTGACTTAGGTTCACCAAAATGTTCTCCTCATTTCTTCTAGATATTTTATAAATTTACTTACACGTCTAGGTTTATCATCCATTTCAAATTCCTTTTTTGGGTATATAAGGTCATCATGATCAAGGTTCATTTTCTTCCCCACATGGACATCCAGTTGTTCTAACAAGAGTTTTTGAAAAGCTTATGCTTTTCCTATTGAATTACATTGGCATTTTTGTTGAAAATCAACTGACCATAAATGTGAGGGTCTATTTCTGGTCAATTTATTTCTTTTCAATTGATCTGTATGTCTATCCTTGCATCAACACCTCACTCTTTTGATCTTTGTAGAAAAATAGTAAGAAGCAGGTAGAATTATTCCTCCATTTTTCCTCTTTGTTTTCAAAATTGTTTTGTCTCCTATGCCCTTTGCATTTCCATATAAATTTTAGAATAAACTTGTCAATCTCTATGAAGAAGACTGCTGGGATATTGATTAGAATTGCATTGAATCTACAGACGAATTTAGGGAGAACTGACATCTTAACATTGAGGTTTCCAATCCATGAGCATGGTATATCTCTACATTTGTGTAGGTTTTCTTTCATTTATCCTAGCAATATCTTATAGTTTTCAGTATACCAACAATCTTGAGTCTGCACATCTTTTGTTAAATGGAAGTGACCCTCTGGGTCTTTTCCTTTATTATGTTAATATGGAGGACTACATTGATTAATATTCAAATGTTAATCAAACTTTCATCTCTAGGATGAATCCACTTGGTCAGGATGTATTTTCTATTTAAATATTATTTTCTGTATTTGATTTGCTAATATCTTGTTAATGATTTTTAAGTCTGTGCTCGTGAGGACTATTGGTCTATAGTTTTCTTTTCTTTCGTATTTTTTTTTTTTTGGCCATGCCATGAGGCTTTCAATATCTTAGTTCCCTGACCAGGGATTGAACCCAGGACCACGGCAGTGAAAGTGCCAAGTCCTAACCATTGGACCGCCAAGGAAGTCCCTGTAGTTTTCTTATAATGTTGATGTCTGGTTTTGGTATAAAGTTAATATTGAGCTCCTAGAATGAGTTGAAAACTCTTCTCCCATCCTTTACTTTCTGGGAAAAAATTGTAGGCTTGGTATTATTTCTTCCTTAAGTATTTAAAATAATTCATCTATGAAGCAATTTGGTCATGGAGTTTTGTTTGTAAGAATGTTATAAATTACGAATTCAGTTTCATTGATAGATATGAGGCTATTCATATTTTCTAATTTTTGTATCAGTTTTAGTGATTAAGTCTTTCAAGAAGTGTGCTTATTTCATCTAAGTTGTCAAATTTATTGTAATAAATTTTTATAATAGTCTCATTATTATTTTAAATTCCATATGATTGATAATGATTCCCTCTCTTTTATTTCTCATATTTCTAGTTTGAGTCTTTTCTCTTCTTTCCTCGACCAATTAACTAGAGGTTTATCAATTTGTTTACATATTAAAGAACCAGCTTTTGGTTTCATTAATTTTTCTCTATTGTTGTCTGTTTTCTAATTCATTGATTACAATTAAATTTATTTCCCTCTTTCTTTTTACTTGGGTTTAATTGTTTATTTATTTAATTTTAGCTTCCTGAGATGGCAGTTTAGATGGCTGATTTTAGATTTTTTTAAAAAAATAAAAGCATTTAACACTGTAAGTTACTTGCTAAATATTGTACTATCTGCATTCTACAAATTTTGATATGTTGTGATTTTATTTTCATTCATTTCAAAACATTTTCTAATTTCCCTTGTAAATTTCTGTTTGACCCATGGTTTATTTCAAAGTATGCTGTGTAATTTATAAATATTTCAAAAATTTCCAGATATCTTTCTAGTATTAATTCCTAATTTAATGTTTCTGTGTTCAGCAAACATATACTGTATAATTTGTATTTAGATTTATTGAGATTTGCTGGTTTAGCATATGGTCTGTTTTAAAAATTTTTTTATTGAAGTATAGTTGATATACTATTCTATAAATTACAGGTGTACAATTTAGTGAATCACAATTTTTAAAGTTTATACTCCATTTACAGTTATTATAAAATATTTGCTATATTCCCCATGTTGTACAATATATCCTTGTAGCTTATTTTATACCTAATAGTTTGTACTTCTTAATCTCCTATCGCCATATTGTCCCTCCCTGCTTCCCTTGCCAACTGGTAACCACTAGTTTGTTCTCTGTATCTGTGAGTCTGCTTATTGTTTGTTATATTCAATAGTTTGTTGTATTTTTTAGATTCCACATATAAGTGATAACATACAACATTTGTCTTTTTCCGTCTGACTTATTTCACTTAGCATAATGCCCTCCAAGTCCATCCATGTTGCTGAAAATGGCAAAATTTCATTCTTTTTTATGGCTGAGTAGGATTCCATTTTACGTACATACCACGCCTTCTGTTGTGATTAATATTCCACATATATTTTATGGTAGTGTTTCTTCTCTTGTTGGATGCAATTTTTTGGCTTTGTAAATGTTTATTTTAAATGAAAAAATATTTATCAGATGCCTAATAATGTTTACATGGCAGAAATAAATATATAAGGTAGAAATCAATTTGCAGTATATAGTCAGCACCATGAGGTACGGATTGTGGTGATGGCAACACGATTTATTACTTATAATGCAGGAAAAAAGGTGACCATAGCAACATTTTTACTTGTAACTCCTCCTCTATACCCAGGAACAACTACACTTTCGAGCTGCCATTTGTAATTTAGGTTGGCACCAATCAAATAAATTACTGAATAAATAAATAAATGGGGATGAAGTGACAAATTTTTCTCATACAATAATTCCAAATAACATGTAGCTACTCCCTGCTCCATAAGGTAGAGCGTGATTGGCCCCTATCCCTGGCCAATTGCCTGAATTAATTTGTATCCTTTGAGTAGTAGTCATTTAAATATTTATTTTTCTTTACCTATTTGCACTACCATGAAGTCTATACTTAGCAATCTTGTTCACAAAGATAACCTGGAAAGCCTAGTCAAATTCCTTTTGAAGAAATGTGCTCTGAGCAACCAGTCAGAAAAAAATTATCTGACAGGTTTTTAGTGAACCAATGTTGGCTTCTAGGGGTCTCCATTTATTTTTCCAAGTGATCTTGAATCCTCATATTAATATAGAACATTGCTGAATATTGATGTCAGTCTCTCCATACATTCTTAAATTTTTGGTAAAGTGCCATTCTGAGTCTTGAAGCATCATTCCCATTTTTCCACAAGTCCTGGACAGTCACTGATTGAGGGCTATTCAATCTCTGTAATTTCTGACATATTTATGTAAATACAGTAAGTCCCCCGCATACGAACGAGTTCTGTTTCGAGAGCATATTCCTAAGTCCAGTTTGTTTGTAAGTCCAACAGAGTTAGCCTAGGTACCCAACTAACACAATTGGCTATATAGTACAATACATAAAAAACACAAAAAATAAAATATTTTTAATCTTATAGTACACTACCTTGAAAAGTACAGTAGTACAGTACAACAGCTGGCATACAGGGGCTGGCCTGGAGTGAACAGGCAAGAAGAGTTCCTGACTGGAGGAGGGAGAGGAGGTGGGAGATGGTAGGGCTGAAGGATTGTCAGCAATAGGAGACAGAGGGCAAGTTGCAATTTCACTCACGCCTGACGTTGATGGCACAGGTTCTGGTTCCTTGCTGGATTCAACTCTATCTACCCTCTTGAAAAAATGATCCAGTGATGTCTGGGTAGTAGCTCTTTTTTTCTCATCATAGATGACACGGTAGCACTGGATTGCATTCTGAATGGCTGCTGCAACCTTCGTGTACCATTCTGCGTTTGGGACCTGTGCCTCAAAAACTAATAGTGCCTCCTCAAATAAAGAAAATCCCCTTGCCATTTTGTGTGTCATGAATCTCTTCGGTTCTTCAGTTACTTCTTCTTCCTCTTGTCTCTCTTTGTCCTTTCTCTGGGCCTCCAATTCCATTAGGTCTTCATTCATAAGCTCCTCGTGTTGCACAGCAAGGACTTCAATGCAGTCGTCCTCTTGAAGATCTAGCCTGAAATAAAGATACTGTACTACTGTACTCTATACAGTACTATACAGTAAAGTACACAAAAGCACAACCACTTATAGAGGATGCATGCACGTGACAATGTACACCGGACATGTGAACTTAATTTACGTGATTGGATATACGAACAGACGTTTGCAACTTGAAGGTTTGTATATAGGGGACTTACTCTATTTACAAACCCTAGCAAAAAATAGTTTTCCACTGTTAATTAAATGAGATGGCTTTGCAAGTTGGAAATATATCCAGACAGGTAGATTTATTTTAATTTTGACCATTAAAGAGGGTGAATCTCAACAAAGGAGGCTGAAGGTGAAGGTGGGCAGCATATTTTGCTGTTCTGAGAGAGGTCCCCAATCATTTCAAAATTATCTTCTTTTTTCAAACTATGCTTCCCTTGGAGAGTCTGACACATACTTCTCCCCTTGTTACTGATGGGAACACTGTTCTACTGTTACTTATGGGAATTTGTCTATCTCTCCGGTATGTTGGAACAGAAAAAAAGGCTTAAATGCCACTGAACAAGGGTGATCACTTTCAAATGCCCTTTTGAAAGAAACAGATCTGGGTTTAAGTGATAATTGTGATGCTCCTAGCTGTGGAATCTCAACTACATTAACTTCTGTACAGTTTGGTTTTCTTTTCTGTGAATGAGGGATAATAATATTTATGTACTTTGCAGGGTTTTTGTGAGAATTAAAGTTTATTTATATAAAATGTTTTGCATATACTAGGTGCTCAGTAATAGTAGCTCGTATCAGCATTATCACCATCTCTTGAGACTTGGTTCCTTCTTATGAATGTTTGTTTAGCTGCCTCCCCACACATGAAAGGGTACGATGAAAAATCAGATTGTTATGTGGCAGTGAGGGACAAAGTTCTCCAATTTTTTGATTTGTCAGGATAGCTGGATTCATTCACATACTCACTCTTCAAAATGACTATTTCACACCCTCTCTGTTCTTCACAAACTTCTGTCACCTTCTCTCTTGCTCTAACTCTCATCCTTATAATCTCACAGAGAAAATTGAAGCAATGAAATGAATTTCCACAACCTTCCATCATCACATCTATCCATCGACCTATACCAGCATCTCTACCCAGATGCTTTCACTTCTGTAGATGAGCTGTGTTTCTAGAAAGGACTAAACCCTCTACTTATCCACTAGATCCTGTTCCCTTTATCATGTTCAAAGACAAGCTTTCAGCAGTTTTTCCTAGTTTTCCCACATTATTAATTTCCCCTTTGTAGATTATCATCTGCTTCAAACTACAGATATCCTTTTATCTTGGGAAAAAACAAAAACTAGAAACCTCTTTTGACAGCACATTCTTTGACACCCTTTCAGCTGCCATCACATTTTGCTACTTCTCTTGACAACAAAATTCTTTTTAAAAGAATGGCATTTACTTACTGTCTTCAATTTCTCTCATTTCATTCTGGATCCCAATCCAGTGAGGCATTTGCCTCTATGACACCACTGTTATGTCTCTTATCAAGGTCACCTATGACCTCCATTTTATTAAATCCATTTCTTGATTCTTAGTCTTTCTCTCTCTAGACATATCAAAGGTATTGGACACAATTGATTATCTCCTTCTCCTTGAAGCACATTCTTCATATGGTTTCTGAGGAAACATTCTTTTGGTTTCCTTCCTACCTTAGCAATTGCTCCTTCTAATTTCCTATACTGGTTCTTTCTCTACTCTTTGGCCAATAAACTTTGGAGTGATCTTGAGGTTAGTCCTTGAAACACTTCACTTTTCTGTTTATCCTTATTCTCTTGGTGATCTCATCTAGTCTCAGGATTTAAATGCTATCTATAGTTCTACCCCATACCTTGATCTCCAAAATCATATACCCAACTGCCTGTCTCACCTCTCCAATTGATATCTATTAGGCATTGCAAACGTAATATATTTAAAACCTAACTTTAAATATTCCCCATCCCCAAACCTACTGCTTCTCAGTAAATGATAACTTCACTTCTCTAACTGCGTAAGTAAAAAACCTTATAGTCATCTTTGATTTCTCACTTTCTTTTTCATCCCATATCTTACAAATATTTCCACACCTTGTTGGTTTTGCCTGCCAAAGATAATATAACTGAACATCTCACTATCTCTTATCCAAGCCATCATTGGTTCACATCTTGACTGTGTAATATCATCTTAGTCTTGCTACTTGTACCTTTTCCACTAGTCTTGTCTTAGTATTACTGTAGCCAATTAATGCCATTTCCTATCTGAAAACACTTAATGGCTTTCCGTAGCAGTGAAAATGAAGCCATGCTCAATCTGGTTCCATTTAACTTTCTGACATCATCCCCTATTATTCTTCCTCCCTCCTCTAATTCAGGCTCATCGGCCAATGTATTTCTCCTTGAGCATACCTGGTACACTCCTGTCACAAGGCCTTTGCCCTTGCCTTTCCCTCTTCCTGCATACAGAAAAATGCATATCTAGCTGTCTCGTCTCCTTCAGGTGTTTGTTCAAATGCACCTTCTCAGTGAAGCTTTCCTTATCTATGTTATTTTAAATTTCAATCTTCAACTTTTGACTCTGTCAACTCTTTGCTTTATTATTCTCTCTAGCACTCATCAGCATCTGACTTCCTATATATTTTACATTGTATATGTGGTAATTGTGTCTCCCTCTTCTGAAATATAGGTCCATAAACTTGAAGATTTTTGTTTGCTTTATTCCTAACTGCATTCTCTTTGTTTAGAACAGTACCTGACTTACAGTTGGTGCTCCATAAATATTTGTTGAATAACTAAATATTGTCCTAGTATTGCCTGATTTTCCTCTTTTTTCCCCAAGATAAAATAGTCAGTAATAACATGTAAAATTTCTGAATTATTGTACCATTTTCCCCCTGTATCTTCTTAAAAGAGCACAATTTACATATAGTAAAATTTGCCCTTTTAATTGTAAAGTTCTGAGAATGCACAAATGTATACAGTTGTGTAACCACCACCACAGTCAACACAGGACAATTGTATCATATCCAAATTTCCCTTGTGTCCTTTTGCAGTCTGTTCTTCCTCCACATCCCCAGGACCTGGCAACTAGTGGTTTTGTTTTGGTTTTGTATCTATGGTTTTGTCTTTTCAGCAATGTCATATAAATAGAATCATATAGTATGTAGCTTTTAGACTCTGGCTGCTTTCATTTAGCTTAATGAACTTGAGATACAGCTAGGTTATTGCGTTTAGTAGTAATTTGTTTTTATTGCTGAGTCCTCTTCCATTCCATTGTACAGATGAACCATAATTTGTTTATCCATTTCCCAGTTGAACAATATTTGTGCTGTTCTCATAGTTTGGTGATTACTAATAAACACTCATGTGCAGATTTTTGTGTAAATTTAAGTTTTTATTTCATTTGTGTGAACACTTAGCAGTGAGGTTTATGGGTTATGTGGTAAGTTTATGTTTAACTGCATACGAAGTTTCCACTTGGAAAAATATTTGCGACCCATCCAATGAATCAGAGTTCTAGTTCCTCCACATCCTGCACTTGGTGTTGTCAGTTTTTTTTTAAGCCATTATGATATGTTTGTAGTAAAATCTCATTGTGGTTTTCATTTATGTTTCCTTAATGGTTAATGATGTTGAGCATAATTTCATGTGCTTATTTCCCATCCATATATGTTCTTTGGTAAAGTATTTTTTCAAATCCTTTCTCTGTTTTTAAATTGGGTTGTTGGTTTTTCTTTTATTGAATTTTGAGAGATCTTTATAAATGCTGGATACAAGTTCTTTATCAGATTTATGATTTGAAAAGTATTTTCTCTTAGTCTGTTGCCTGTATTTTCATTCTTCTAACAGTGACTTTCAAAGAACACACATTTCTAATTTTGGTGAAGTCCAGTTTATCATTTTTTTCTTTTTAAGGATTGAGCTTTGGTGTTGTATCTGAGAAATATTTGCCTAAGCCAAAGTCAAAAGGTTTTCTCTAAATTTTCTCTTAGAAGTCAATTTTAAGTATTTGAATTAATTGAATTTTTATAAAAACATATATACCTGGGAACTGAATGTGACTTGTGGGCTGCATTTTGTCATCTCTAGTCTATAGTCTAATCTGGAAACCATCAATAGAAAAAAAAATCCAATAACTCTCTATCCTAGGGCAATCAAATAATGAAAGACAAGCACTTTTAAAACAGTACATATTTTTACTTTTAGAATATACCTTAAAATATTTCACCACTAAAATCATAGAATATGCACTTCTGTACCACTGATTTATCCATTGGGAAAGAAGCATTCAAAATTAATAAATATACATTAAGCTAATAATCAGAAAGAAAAATTTATTTGACAAATATAGCTTATATTTTAAAAATATAGTTTTCTACTTGAGTTATTTTTCAGTACTGTTCAAGTTTTGATTTTAAATTATCATTTTATATGGATTATTTTATTGGTAACTTTTGTTATTTTCTAAAAAATTGAAAAATGTAATTCTGTGTACCCAATTTATATCTGTAACAATATTCTCTTATAAAACAGGTAGATTTAAAAATCATTCAGTGAAGGCATCAGTCACTACAGAGGTAGTAGAAATAATAAAGTTTCTGATATTAGTTATATAGATACGTGTTAACAGGGGAGAGAAGATTGTAACTACAATTAGGCAATAATTCCATTGTTCACATTCCTCACTATGGAGTTAATGACTAGCTCGAGGGTCCATGAAAAGCAGGGAGTGAATAATGTTTAATGATGCAACGAGTCATTAAATGCCTAAAAAGGAAACACAATGTCAGGTATCATTGCCCTTATGAATGTCCACTGCTACAAGAATAACATTTGAAGTTTATTTGCGCATACATTTCCAAGTTAATATAACTCATTCTGTTGGAAAAAATCAAAAAATATTTCTGGAGCTCTGATCTGTCTGTTGGCATTTTTGTTCCTCGCTTATAATAAACCAACCAGTTTCACTAGGATTAAAGTGTCATCTTTATAATTAAATTTTAGGTGACACAGCAAAATCAGTAATGAATCTGAGCTAGTAGAAACTCTACTTTCAAATGTTAAAGGACTAAAATTTAATTTTAAATATGTTCCAGAGATCTGAAAGATATATTTCATTTGAGAGATATATTTCATAATGAGAAGTTTAAAATGTAGACATCTTAAAGTAAAGAGTAATTAATCAGACAGAGATAGCCATCCAGTCATAATATATCAGTTCCCTCCTTTAACCACCCCTAAATTCTCAGATATCTTCTAGGGGAATTAGAGACATTTCTACCTCAGTTTAGGCTAGATCTGGAAGTGGATCAGAAAAGATAGTCCAATATGTCTTGAATGTGACATGATGATAAATATTGTAGTTTATTGTTCTAAGAATGGGAAGTTGTGATCTAAATTAGAATTTATAACCTGCTGTATATATTAGATATCACCATTTGTACATGAATATTGAAAAATAGCTAGATCAGGCAATAGACTAAGCACATTTTATTAATTGTATGCTTACTGTTCCCCTAAAAATTAGATAAACCATTGATGTCATATTAATTGGCATTGGGGTGTCTTCATTTTATATAGTTCTCCTTTACTCCTATCTTGTTTCCTTTTATTATTAAGAGTCAGTCTGTTTAACAAAAACATCTATAATTTATTAATATTTATTTGAAAAATGCAAGACCGATTTGGAGACATATGGAGACAAAAACTGTTCAAAGAAAACCATCAACAGAATACATAGTGGATGAGTATTAGTCGACAAGCCAGGGCCACTCAATTTATTCAAATCAAGGCAGGGAACAAAAGGGATAAAAGTTTTAATTCTTCTTTTACCAAAACTACCTGTGGATAATTTAGATATATTGGATTAAAATTTTAATATTCAACATTGTTTTTTAAATGGAGATTTTTTTTTTTTTTTTTTTTGCGGTACGTGGGCCTCTCACTGTTGTGGCCTCTCCCGTTGTGGAGCACAGGCTCCGGATGTGCAGGCCCAGCGGCCATGGCTCACGGGCCCAGCCGCTCCGCGGCATGTGGGATCTTCCTGGACCGGGGCACGAACCCGTGTCCCCTGCATCGGCAGGCAGACTCTCAACCACTGCGCCACCAGGGAAGCCCTAAATGGTGATTAAAAAAGAAAAGCAGACTAAGTTCATTTTATCAAGGCATTACTGATCCAGTAAAATATTTAGATTTGTTATAAAACCAAAATAGAGGTATTTCAGGGAGTAAAATGTAAAGCTGTGAAAAGTTAAAATATTTAAATATTTGGATGGCAATCTAAAGACAATTGTGGATGAACAGTCGATAACTTTAGCAATTGTTGTATTTTGAGCCCTACTGTTTATTGAAACTGTGATTATTTACATAGACAATTTCTAAATCTATAGGTCTTATTATTCCAGAAGTGTTTTTATCTTAATGTGAAGAAAGTAAGACTCAGAAATGCTAAACAATCACTGAAGTTCACATGGGTAAATAGAATCAAAATTTGGTCTCAGTCTGCGTTGTCTTTGCTCTTTCCAGTATGCCATATTATCCTTCTAGAGTGGGCATGCTAGTGAGATACCACTTTAATTATACCAGAAGTTTGTTACTCAGAAATATAGAGTGTTTTCTGTTGACAGGAAGAAAGCACAAAATGCATCGAGGAAATCAATATGTCCATGTGATAACATACTTTTTATTTTCTTCACATGAAAATTCCTTATGATTAGGATTTTGTTCATAGTCCCGTATCTATTACTTTACACATTATTCTAAGATGTAATATGTTTTCCTAGTCCATAAAATGTTAAGTGTGATATATTAAAAATTGGAGTGGCAATGCGATGGACAGACACATTGGTTTTAGCAAGAAATGTCAGCTGATAGCAAGGAAGAAAATAGGGAAATGATAGCCATGAGGATTAAAAAACCCCAGCAGTCTGAATTCATTTAATAGAAGGACAAACTTCCTTAGATAGCTTGATAGCTTCCAAATGTATCACTTTATTAAAGCACAGCATAAAACTGACACTTATATTGATGTTTCTGAGTCATTCAGGAAAAAGTGAAGACGGTAACAGCTCATATTTATTGAATACTTACTGTGTGCTGAGTGCTTTTCTAAGTCTTTCTCATTTATTGACTCATTTTGACTTTACAGTACCTCTTATTATATCTGTACTACTATTATTGCCATTTTACAGATGAGGAAAATGAACCTTAGGGGAATTAAGTAACTTGCTCGAGATTGTGTGGATAATATATAGCTTAAAATAAAAATTTTCTGGAGTTTAAAGGGGTACAAATTCATTTATTTGGAGAAGTCATCTTATTTATTTTCAAGCATTTATTAAATTTCTATAGTGTTTCAGACATTGTGCCGTATAATATGGGATAAATTGGGGAAGAATAAGATGCTGTCAAGCCCCTTGGGGAGCTCATAAGTGTAGTAGAGGAAACAGGCACATTTGTGCCATTTAATAAGTTCATAGGCCAGAGCGTGCTTAACTCAGACTGGAAGTGAGGGAAGCCTGAAGATCAGAGAGGACTTCTCTGAAGCAGTGAACTTCAATAAGGGCACTCAGTCTCTGCACTGCAAGAGAAATCAGGTGATTGTGCATGTGTGTGTGTGTGTGTGTGTGTGTGTGTGTGTGTGTGTGTGTGTGTGAGCGCATGCGCACCCATGTCCCTCTTACTATCTCTTATCCTGAACCCTCATTACCACTGCAAAATTGTCACTTTGGATACAGGTCGGGGGGCAGGATAAGGAAAACTGCAGGGGCAGAGGATATTCTGAGAAGTAGAGCCGAAGGAAGGGGAAGGCTGCTGTAGAAGTGTCTTCTCATGTAGGAATTGGAGATTGAGATTAAATTGACTAAAAGGAGGATGAGAATGCCTAATATTTGTTTGTTTAGTGACTCACTTGGAGATAAAAATGGTTTTGTTTCTGTTTGTTTGGTTTTAGTATTCAGTAGTTTCTGAGAAAGTGACTATCCTTCAACGAAGAGAAAAATCCTAGTCCAAATAATTTGTTGAAATATTCATTCACTGCTGGCTGCTCTGTCCGTTGGGCATTTCATGAAGCGATGTGCTCACATGAAGCATGGGACTAATATTAACACAGTGCTAGTGGACACTGTGCCTATAATGCTGTTAAGGGCTCTCTGGGTTCTAGAAACAGTAAACTCAACCTGGTTCAAGTCAAGACTGGGGAGGAGTGAGAAAAGTATCTAGGAAGGTTCCATGGTAACCCAGTAAAAGAGAACTGGCCAGGTGATAGGAAGACTAGGAATCAAGTTAGCTCCAGGGCCGGTGATCTTCCCATTTCCATCTCTGTCTCTTAGAGGGTATCTCATTTCTGAGTCAGCATCAATGTCTCTGTGTCCTGTGTCTACATCTGTCTCCTTTGTGTCTGTCTCTCTTTTTGTCTCTTATCTCCTTTTGTATGTCTGTCATTTTCTGTCTATGTGGTCACTATCTCTGTATATTTTTGTGTGAGAATGTGTCTTCCCTTCCTCTCTTTCTTTCCAGGTCCCTATTCTTCTGTATTTCACTCTGTGTCCTCTCCCTTTGTCTACTTCTGTTGCTTTTCCGTCTGTGTCTTTCTCCTATTTATCTCTGTCTCTTAGGCTCTCTGTCTCTGTCTCTTTCAGTCTGTGTATCCTTTTCTGTCACTCTGTATTTATCTGTTGTCTCTGTTTCTCTGTATTTCCATCTCTCTGTGTATCTCTAAGTGATCTCTGAGTCTGTTTTTCTCCAAATATCTCTCTGGCTGTCTCTCTATATGAGTACTTCTCTGAACTCCATTCTGTATCTATCCGTGTGGTTGTATCTCTCTCTGTCTCAGTCCCTCTGTCTCTGTCTCTCTCACTTTACACACACACACACACACACACACACACACACACACACACACAAACACGCATCTCTTTCTTTATATCTCTGTCTCTGTCTCCCCTTGCTTGTTTATAAAATGGCCCCCAAGTGACTACTTCTTTTGCTAAGAGAAATACCAGACAGATCAACTTTCTATAGCTAATTGCTTATTTCTGCTCTTAATTCAAATTTCTCAAAAAAAGATATCCCGATAAACTTATTTCATCTTCTTGAGACAGCCCCTATCAGGCATACAATATTAGCCATTTTATGGATAAACTATGTTTACTCTTGGCCCAATAAAGGGATGGTCATGGGGCACAACCATGTGTTACAGTGACTATTTAGCAAGACTATGGGAAAGAGTAGATTCCCTGTGAGGGAATTATGGCTTAGGTTTTGTCAAATTGCATCTAGTATCCCATCAAGTGGGAATCATTAACTTTATATTATTGGTGAAGAAACCCATTCTCAAAAAGGTTAACAAGTTGCCACGCGTCACAACTTTAACAAAGATGGATCAGGAATTGAAACAAGTCTGTCTAATCCAATGGCCAAGTTCTTTCCACCAGATTATGCCTCTAAAATAAGTCATAAAACATTCTTAGCTTTTAACCCATAAATTCCACTGATAAGAAGTTATTAATAAATAATTCAGCTGAAGCTAAAAGTTATTCCTTGGAGCATTACGTATGCAATTCAAATGACTCCACATGCTCCCGGCTTCTCGGGTCAACCTTACCCTTAATATCCAAATCAACATACTTGAAGCCTTATCCCACATTCTTTGAGAAATAAAATTCCCTCTCCAATATCACTGAGAATTTCCCTGAATGGTTAGTCCCACTCTATTTTCACATTTTCATTGAAATCTTCATCAGGATGACCAACCTTCCAGTTTGATATATTCTCCATTATAGATTTTTGAATTAATTTTGATTTTTAACAAAAATTACATTAAAGAATTATTTTTGAATATTGAGTATTTTTGGTTCCCTTAAATTTTGCACCCTGTAGAATGCCTCACTCATCTCACTATAATCCCAGCCCTAACGACCATTTAGTTTTAGCCAGAGGAGCAGCAACAACAGAACGAAGACTGTAATAAGTGGCCACTTAAGTAAGAGACACCTACCTGTTCTTCCTTTATCTATCTATCTATCTATCTATCTATCTGTCATCTTCTTAACCTTCAACACATCTAAGAACCAGAGCCTAGGGGAGAAAGAGAGAGTAGGTCTTCTAGAGGCTGACTATGTCAAGGTGAAGAAGAGATAGGAGGAGGACAATATCAGACTACACATTCCTCCCTGTTTCAGGTTCCTGTATATATACAGTCCTGGCTAGCAATGGGAGATAGGAAGATCTAAATCAGTTATAACTTGTCTAAACTGAGCTTTTTATAACCACACATGACTGGGAGTTGCGTCATCTACTTAAGGTGTCTTTAAAGAAAAGGAAAGAGAGATACAACATAGCTCAGGTGCAGGCAGTGTTTGGAGAAAAACCTCACAAAACCATTTAACATTTATACCCAACCAAGTTGAAATGATTGAATAAATTAGTTACATTGAACTATAAACAATATGCCATTTCACCTTCTTTCAATAACCAAGCATAGTACTAGTCATACAACAAGAGCCACAAATACTGCTACTTTTACATGACTTTATTCAGAAAGAAGAAATAAAAATTTGTAGTCATCAGAAATATTTTTCTTTTGAATTACAAATAACAAGATAGGTGAAGGGGATGTACTAAAATAGTCCAGGCGTGTTATTCAGGATGACCCCAATCAGGCACAGGACAAGTGATGTGAGAGGAGAGCCAGCAAAGAAGAGCAGGGGAATTTACTCTTGACATTTCTGACCTAATATTAAAATCAACATGAGATTAGGAAGAGAGGACCAGACCTAGAAAAAAATCTCCAGAGACCACCATATCCAGTCCCCTGCCTTCAGGCAGGTGAGAATCTTCAACATCCAGGACAATGTATTGTAGATCAAAAAAGATTTGCTTAAGGATTTTATACTGCTTAGGACATCTTCTTGATAAGCTTTTTTTCCAACATTTTTTGACAGACGACATTTTTTTTTCTTGTACCTACAATACCACTGATATTCTTCTTTTCCTATAATTCAATTAACGTTCCTAAGATAAATTTTTCTTAAACAGTATTAAATTATGTTGGTATATTAAAAACTAAGGACTTTAACTAATAGATCAAAAAGTACACATGGAAAAAAATACTGTGAGGTACAGCTAATACCCTGTACTTGTCATGTGGCTCTGTCTTCTTTTCAAAGGCTGGGCTAACTGAATCACATCTCACAAATGGCTTGTTTTAATGTTACAGCATTTGGCAAAGCTACATTAAAGAAAAATGACTAATCTATTCAGATATGTTGTACTTTCAAAGAATATTTTCTATACTGGAATTGTGAGTACGGTAGTAAAGAAAATTCATGTACCTCAAGTGAAAACTAAACACGAATTTAAAAAATAAAAACATACATTAAGCAATCTAAGATCTATTTGTATTCTCTCTCTTCCCTAAGATCACTACAAGAGAGGAATTAATTTTTAAATCTTAGTAAAGAGATAGGCATCAGTTGGATCTATTTGATATATAGGTACTATTTCTTTATGTAACGTGTTTTTATAGTATTCTCTGAGAACAGATTTTCCAGTAAAAGTTTTCTGAAAATAGATTTTAGTATTTTACTCACATCTATACACCTTGAGCTCATTTAGAATACAATTATTTGGAAATTTGCAACCAAAGGTAAAGTGAACTGACGTTATTTCTTACTTTGAAACTGTCCCTTAAATCTCCCATTCTTATGCCGTATGCCCGTGAGTTTTGGAGGTCTTTAGCTCAAGATCAGAATATTACAGCAAACCTGCCTCTATTTGGGAGAACTAAGAATATTGAAGAGTAAATTTGGATGATAACTAGGTAGTCGGCAAAGCATGGAGAATAAAAATATCTGGATGTAATTTAGGATGATCAGTTAGCTGCTACCTTTTTCATGTTTTCTTTGGAAAGAGCTTGTCTTTCTGTTTTCTGTTTCTGAGTTCCTAGACCTGAAGAGGCAGGTTTCTTAACCACATTTTGAGTGGTAAATTTGGATCAAACACCTCTCTTTCGATTTCAGTCATATAACTGGATGGGGCTGATCTCATGCCCTAGTCTCAGGGTGAGGCATGACCTAGATCTAGTCATTGCTCCTCTTTCTGGTTGTTGTCATCGGTTTAAAAAAGAACCTGTGCCTGTGCTAGGACAATGAAAGACATGACTAGAAAATAGTGTTCTCTTTTCTTTAGAATTGCTAAGTATAAAGATAATGCATACTGAGGACTTCTGGTAGCTATCTTTGCTACTACATGACAGGAGCCTACCTAAGAATAAAGCCAACAGGAAGAAAAGCAGAGCAAAGGATGGAGAGAAAGATCGAGTCCTGCTGACCTCATTTGACCCATGAATTTGTCAGTCATGTAGGTCAATAAAGTCCTCTCTGAGTATTTGTGTGTGCAGATTAGCTTAATTTGAATTGGGTCTGTGTCACTTGGAACCAAAAGAATCTTGACCAATCCAAGGCTAAAATCCATTAAGTGCTTACTACCTTGTACACACCATGCTAAATTCTTTATATTCATTATCTCATTTAATCCTTCCAGTGACTTAGGAAGGCAATTTAACTTGGATCCTGGACTCAGACTGTTTGGATTCAAATCTCTCTCTCTCTCTCTCTCTCTCTTTTTTTTCTCTCTCTTTCTTGGTTGTATTACTTGAAGCAATTTATTCACACTCTGTGTGCCTCTGTTTGGGGGGGTGGTGGTATTAATAGTACTGACCTCAAGGTTTTTGTAATAAGTAAATAGTTTAATGTATATACAGTTCTTAGAATAGTTTGTCACTCTTACGAAAGATGAGCAATTATTTCACATTGGACGAATGGGGGAACTCAGTACCAGAGAGGGGTTAATTTATCCACTTTGACATATTCAGGAAGCATCAGAGCTGTGATGTGAACTGAAATCTATCTGGTTGAATCTGAAATTCATTTTTCTAACCACTGTTAAAATTCCAATAATAACAAATAAGTAACAATAATAATGATTATTATTATGACTGCTTTTTTTGAATGCATACTGTTTGGTAGCCAGTTTTCTTATATCATCTTTAAATCTACAAAAACTTTGAAGACCAGTATTATTATCCCAATTTTTTAGATAAGAAAATTGAGGCTTATAAGTAACTTGCTTAAAGTCATACAGTCTAGGCCACTACATAATCCATTCACTTTCTGAGCCCAGTTGTGCAACATAGTAGCCCTGCAACAGCAAGTAAATGTCAGATTCTAATTTCAAACTAAGCTTAGCTGCTTCCACATTTATATTCTTTCAGTTGCACTGTCTTTAGCTCTCACGGTTCTCCAGTCTTTCAGCCATTTATCATGGCTAAACCATTTTACCATCTTATGGACCAATTATTTTTTATTCTAGGCATGAAGGGGGTGAGGGCTCAGAGGTATCTATGAAGTCATCTTACAGAGATGGGGATAATTTATAGTTGATACAATGCAAAATGAGATAGTAGGAGTTAGGGTAATGAAGCTATAGCTACCATATTTAAATCCCATTTTGAGAGAAATGTTCCAAGCATCTGAAACCCTAGATTACCTCATACATTTGTGACAGTTCTTATAATAGTATAGTATTCCAGGTTTCAAAGCTAAAACTTAAATGTTATAAGAGGTACACTAGAGCTCATAAAGCAATCAGTATAATTTTCTCTTAAAATTTTGAAAAGATTATTTAGCCTTCAAGCAGCTGTGGGATACTTTTAAGTTGTACAATAAATATTACCATGCAAATAATTTGGGGAGCATAATGAAAAAGATAGTGACAGCTAATATGTAACTGGAAATAGTCAATCATGGGGTATTTGCTGAGCACTATATGAAGTATGATGTCATTCCATACTTTATACATAGTCTTCATTTAAACATTTCATTCTATTTGTCCTCATAATTATACCTCTATTTCTCAGACCATGTGTTCTGATTCTTGGTTTAAAAATACAACAGTAGTAGCTACAATAGGGTGTTTAAGTCAACCGTAAGATCTGGTTTGTTAAGTTTAAAGAAAGAGACACACTTTGGAAGACTAGAAGAAAAGTATGTTGCATTAATAATTTTCAGTTTTGTGTCAATTCTAATGGTCCCACTAGCTTTTTCTTCTGAGGGCTGAGCATTCCCATGGCATTCAACTGTTATAGTACATAGTTTTCAGCAGATACTTCATCAGCCTTCTCTAGGCACTCTAATTAATCAGTTTTGCTCTTAAAATGGGCCACCTGAATATAAGAGACATATGTTCAGATGTATAAGGTCAAACAGAGGAAACTAATGCTATTAAGTCCTGTGATCTAGACAGTATGCCTTTATTAGCGTAATCTTAAATTTTCATTAGCACTTTTTTCAGACTCATGACATACTTGGTTATATGGGATTTATTACCAGTCTACAGAGTGGGTGCACCAATTTATACTCCAACCAGAAGTGTATGAGAGTTTTCCCACATCCTCGTCAGTGCGTGGCTCTGTCAGACTTTTGCCAATCTCAGGGGGAAAATAGTATCTTATTTTTATTTTAACTTCTATTTTCCTGATTTCTAAGGGTAATCCAGGTTTTTCCTGCTGGCAGTGACCCCAGAATTTTGTAGCCGAATATCCAGATACCCAGCTTCTAGATATCCCAGTCAGCCTGGAGAGGCTTCAGTTTTAGGAGTTGAGCTCTGTGCCGTGTCTTTCTAGCTTCAGAGACCAAAGGGTCCAAATACTGAGTTTAGAGATCCAACCTCTTCTTACTAATGTATGAAATCTATTCTCTACTCAGTAGCCAGTGTTCCTGTGAAAATGTAATTCAGATAATGTCACTCTCCAAGGTTCTTACATTGGCCTATATGGTCCTACATGATCTTGCCCCCAGGTTATCTCTCTGATCTCATCTCCTACACCACTCTTACTTTTGTTCTTTGACCTCAAACTATGCAGGCCTTGATGTCTTTTAAGTACACCAACCAAGCAGGATTCTATCTTAGGGTTTTGAAATTGTAGTTCTCTTGGTCTGTTAATCTCTGTCCCAGATATTTGCATGGCTCAAACTCTCTTTTCATTCAGGTCTCTGCCTAAAAGATCTGTCACCTTCTTAGAGAAACTACTTGCTCCATCTTTACTCTCTCACTCTGCTTTATTCTTCTTCATGGCTCATATTATAATAAATATATATTTGTGTTTATTATCTCTCTCATCCATTTGAATGTCAACTCCATGAAAGTCATGATTTCATTATAGTCATTGCTATATCCTCACCTCCCAGAATAGTACCTGGCACATAACAGAGTAAGGGCTCAATAAGTATTTGTTGATTGAATAAAGTATCAGATTTAATCCTCAACCACTATGTGAAGTCAGTGTGATTATTCCCAGCGCTTCAGAATCAGTGAAGCTGCTAATATTCAAAGAGGTTAAATAGCTTGCCTAAGGCTACATTGCTAATAATTGGCAACACTAACTCTGTTACATGTCTTTCCAGAAAACAAAGACCATCAAAATTTGATTACAAGTAATGGGTATCCATAGGTATGCCTCATCATCTTATTTATATTTTTCTCACATTATAAATTAGTTCCTGCAAACATTTTGCTTAAAAGCCCTTCAATAGTTTTCCATTTGCACTTAGAATAAAATCCAAACTTTCACCGTGGCCTTCAAGGCCTTGCATGATATCCAACTTCATCTGGCCCCTATTTAAAAAATTAAATAGATGTATTTCCAAATTAACTACAAAGATAAGCTAGGTTATCATTACTCACATAAAAGTTTTCTTATAAGTTTGTAACTATCCCGGTACATTTAGGATATAATGTATTTGCCTACAACTTTTCAGGAATTTATCTACATGTACAAAACAAAGTACATCTTTAGAGACCTACAGAGGGTGGCATTAATGACCAGTTTTCTAAGGAATGAGGAAATATTATACTATATTGCAACTCTAACTTTGCAAATATAGTTTTACTTTAGTTGAATGGCACAATATTTCAAAGTGAGTACTTTATTATTGTTTACTTTTTTCAAGTAGAGTCAATATCTAGATTGGAGTATAATTTGGGCAATTGTTGCAGGGATCAGAATACACTATCAGGCAGTTGTTCTTGTTGATTTTATTATGCCTATGTTATGCATCTCATTTTCTCCTCAGTCGTTTGAATAAGTTTATGTAAATCAGCATTCTTTATTTGTCCTCAAATTCTCATTTTTGAGTCCAAGTCTATATTTTGGCACAAGTACAGCTTTTGGAAGCTTTTAGAAGGAAGCTGAGATACATACATGATTTCAGGAACTACCTAAATATAGATAATTATTAGATATACATCTACAATGCTAACCTCTCTTGCTCTGTTTGTCCCACATTCTCCGTCATCCACACATTTCTCTTTGGAATCTAAATGATACTTCAAATTTAATATACCCCCCAACCTCCTGTTGTAATTTTCTCATTACAACAGTTGGCTCCACTAATCTCCCAGCTTCGCAAATTCTACTATTCTTCATCTCTTCACACTATCAAGATCTGCCCATTTCCTCCCCTGAAATATATTTTGGCTTCTGTGCTTCCATTCTACATTTATGCCATTCTGGTCCTTATCATCCAACTTTCAGATTACAGCAATAGGGTCATCTCTACACTCCAATGTATGTTACATAATTGTGAAAAGCATCTTTGGCAAATAAAATTTATATCAGCTCACTCTCTGTTTTCATTATTCTGAACATAAAATTTAATAATAATAATAATAACAACAACAGCTAATATTTGCATAACAATTAATGTTCTAGGGCCTCTTAAATGCTTTACATGTACTGATTCCATTAATTTTCAGTAACCATAAAGTAGCTTACTATTATTATTCTCAATTTACAGGAACTGCAGGAACGGAGAAGTTAAGTAACCTGCTAAGATTTCGTAGCTAATCAGTAAGTTTTCCTGTTTCATCTATCAAACTTTTCTGCTTATTACTTTTAACCACTTACCACGTTTGTTCCCCATACCACCTCACTGATCTTATTTCTTTAGGAGTGAATGCATGTCCCATCGAAAGACTATTCAAATGGAAGTTTCCATCAATAAAGCAAGGACCCATAAATGGAAATTATGAGCCACCCAAATTGCTTAAAATACAAGCACACCTGCACTTACTCTAAGGGCAGCAGCATTTTTGCTGAGTTTCTAAATCAGTTACATATGTCAATACGTTTTCAATTTTGGCCATGGCAAATCTATCCCTCATTTAAAGGGAAAGGAAAAGACTAGACCATCACACAGATTTACAAACAGGGAGCTTTCCTTGGCAGATGTTGATGTGGTCTTAACCTCTCCAGGCTTAGCAGCTGGACTGTAATGATTGCTGTGTCATTCTCCAATTTGTGACTAATCCAAACTGCCTCTGTTCTTGGGGGAAACCAGTCATCTGTGAGCTAAGTGATTGGTCATATCAGTTTTATGTTACAAAGTTCTCATCTGCAAAGACCTATCCCTGCCAGCTCACCTAGAGAAAGCTGTCAGAAGTCAAATTCCTACTGCAAACCCCACAAAGTCAGCACTGCCAGCACAGATGAGTCCTTACTTAGCTCTCTGCATCCCCCTTGTGCCTCCTGTCATTTCTAAGAAATGTTAGATTTCCTACCAAGTAGCAGTAGAGGAGATTAGATATTAAATTCTCTGAACTCCCAAAGAGAAGCAATATTAATATAGTAAGGAGGATAAATAAAAAGCAGACATGAACGAAGCTGAAATAGGTTTTATTTTTGACTCTTCTATTTACTGTCTAAGAACAAACTATATAATTTTCCTCAACCTCATAAACTCATCTGTAAAATGGGACCAGGTCCTAACTTATGGACTGCTATGTGGACTAAGTGGCATAACATGTGTAAAGTACCTTGCACAACACCTGGCATTCAACAAATGAAAGATACTACATACAACAAAGTACATTTAAAATCTATATGGAACTTCTGGCCTCCATTTGGCATGTAAAAATTTGGGGAGAGCATCGCTTATACCCTATGACACCAACAAAAACACTGAACAAACTAGAAATTCACAAATTTTCTCATCACAAAGCTGAGGTCACAGGGCAACCAATTAATGTGCAATCTAAGAAAACTAAGACATTTTCAAGAGTAGACAGGACACAAGTTCTTTATGCTTACTTGGGGCAGACATAGACACCTGTAAGAAGATTTCAGCTAAAATTGCCAACAAACTGGTAAAAGCCAAGTCTAGGTTAGCAAAAGAATATAGAATCTTTTAAGACCACACAGGTAAGGGGAATGTGCACTCACTTGAAGGCTATTCTTCCATGAACCTAACTGGGTTAGAATAGCAAGAGTCCTGAAAAAAGCACTCCTCATTGTAAAGGCCTGGGAGAGGAGAACAACAACCACTGTGGGAAAGGCAGAAAAAAAACAAGATACCTCTGCCCTATAGAACAAAAGACTCAAACGTGGGCAAAAATGGCAACCAACACTGTCAACCATAGGGCATGCCTTCTCTTTGGGAAATAGGGAAAGGATTTGAGAACTTTCAAAGGAATAAACGTGGTTTTTTGTGCATGTTTTTAATTGGGCTATTTTCTTGTTGTTGAGTTTTGAGAGTTCTTTAAATATTTTGGATAAAAGTCATTTGTCAGATATGTGATTTGCAAATATTTCTTCTCAGTCTAGGACTTGTCTTCTCATTTTCTTATTCAATGTATTTCATAGAACAAATGTTTTTAATTTTTATAAATCACAATTTATTATTTTTTCTAATATGGACTGTGCTTTTAGTGTCATGTCAAAAAAATACTTGCCTAACGTAAGCTCACAAAACTTTCTCCTATGATTCCTTCTGTAAGGTTTATATTTTTAGTTAGATCTGTGATCCACTGTGAGTTAATTCTTTTTTTAAGGTGCGGGTTTATATATATATATTTTAGTAAATCTTGAAATCAGATAGTATGAGTCCTCCAGACTGTTTTGGCTATTCTGTTTCTCTTCACTTCTGTGTAAATTTTAGAATCAGCTTATTATCAAAGCTCCTTCTGGGATTTTGATTGGGATTACATTGTATCTGCAGATCAAGTTGGGGAGAATTAGCATCTAAACAATATTAAGTCACATTCTTAATGAACATGGAATATATCTCCATTCATTTAGGTCTTCTTTGATTTTTTAATTAATTGTTTGTAATTTTAGGCATTCATATCCTATTCTCAGGGTAGGATAGGATAGGATGTTTTTAGGTATGTAACTAAGGATTGTATTTTTTGGTGCTACTGTAAGTGGTACTTGAAAAAAATTTTGAATTCCAAATGTTCACCCTTAGTTTAATGTAATATAACTGATTTTTATATATTGACCTTGTGTCCTGTTACCTCCCAGTTCTAGAGGTTTTTGGTAGATTCTTTGAAATTTTTTTCCATATAGAATATTATGCTGTCAGCATAAAGTTACATTTCTTTCTAATTTCTATGCTATTGATTTATCTATTTAATCTTATTGCACTGGCTAGGATTTCTACTACAATGTTGAATAATAGAGGCGAAGAGACATTTTGCCATTTTCTCAATCTTGGTAAGAAAACAATTAGTCTTTAACCATTAACTAGTATGTTAGGTGTAGTAGGCTTTTTGTAGTCACCTTTTGTGATACTGTGATTTGTGATAAATACATATTTGGTCTTTCTCCGCATTCTGGTACAGAGCTCCTAACACTCTTGCTGAGATGGGTGCTAGTTACCCTTGTGGTAGAGGGTTGGAAGTTTCAGCCCCAACTTCCAACCTCCAGGGAGTGGTGGGGGGGTAGATGTTGAATTAATCACCAATGGATAATGATTTAATCAACCATGCCTAGGTAATGAATCCTCCATAGAAAGGATGGTGTTTGGAGAGCTTTCAGGTTGGTGAACAAGAACACATCCTTCCCCATGCATCCCACACTCCCTGGGGAAAGAAGCTCTGTTCTCTGGATCCTTCTGGATCTCACCCTATGTATCTCTTCATCTGGCTGTTCATTTGTATCCTTTAATATCCTTTGTAACAAACCAGTAAGTAATATAGTAAATAAACTTTTCCTGAGTTCTTTGAGCCATTCTAGCAAATCAATTGAACCTGAGGTGAGGGTCTTGGGACCCTCTGATTTATAGCCAGTTGATCAGAAGAACAGGTACTGTACTTACAATCGGCATCTGAAGTGGAGACAGTCTTGTGAGACTGAAATCTTAACCTGTGAGATCTGATTCTATCTCCAGATAAATAGTGTCAGAATTAAAGTGTAGGGAACACAGCTGATGTCTGCTTGAGAGTTACAGAATTGCTTGATCTGGAAAAAAATCCTGCACATTTGGTGAACAGAAGTGCCAGAGTGAAATATTGAGAGTGAGTGTTGAGGAAAATACACGAGTGTTTTCTCATATTACCCTTTATCAGATTTTTTAAAGTTTATTTCTAGTTGTCTGAGAATTTTTATAAAGCATGGTTGCTGGAGTATTTTGTTTAATGCTTTTGTTGTATTGAGATGATGGTATGATATGTTAATATGGTGAATTACATTGATTTTTGAACATTAAAACAATCTTGCACTTTGGGACAGACTCCATTTCATTATGATGCATTATTTTATTTTATATTGCTGGATACAATTTACTAATACTCTGTGGAGGATGTGTGCATCTATGTTAATAAGAGGTATAGGTCTGAAAAATTGGGGTTTTTCCCCCTTCAGTTCCATTTTCTTGTTTTTGTATTAGGGGAATGCTGACCTCACAAAATTGTTTGTGAAGTGCTGCCTCCTATATTCTGAAAAGATTCTGTAGAAATGGTATTGCTCTTATTTTTATAATTTATTTTGATAGAAGCTTAGAATACCTATTTGAGATATTTCTTCTTTTGCAATATAAGCACCTAATGCTATAAATTGTCCTCTAAGCAGTACTTGAACACTATCCAACAAATTCTGGAATACTATATTTTATTTTCATTTAATTTAAAAATTTTTTAAATTTTCCTTTGATATTTGCTTTTTGACCTTTAGGTTATATAGACGTGTTATTTACTTTCCCAATATTTGAGGATTTCCAGGATATATTTGTTACTGATTTCTAGTTTCTCTTATAGTCTGGAAACAAAATAGTGCATGACTTCTATTGTTTTAAATTTGTTAAGGTTTATTTTATTGCCCCAAATAAGGTTTATCATAATGAATTTTCCATGTGCTGGAAAACAATGTGGATTTTGTTATGGGTTTTTTTGGTTGAATTTTTGATATATATCAATTAGGTCAGGTTGGTTGATAGTATTATTTGGTTCTTCTATATCCTTACCTGGTTTTCTGCATATTTTTCTGTCAATTACTAAGAAAAGAATGTTGAAATCTATTGATACAACTATAATTATGAATTTTTCTACTCTTTCTTTCAGTTCTATCAGTTTTTGCTTCGTGTATTTTGAAGCCCCATTGTTAAGCAGGCACATACATAGTTAGTATCGTTATATCTTTTGGAGAATTGATCTCTTTATCCTTATGGGATGCCTCTCTTTATTCCTTCATAATATTCCTTGTTCTGAAACCTACTATGTCTAATAGAAATATAGCCACTCTCCTGGAGCTTTAGGAGGGATGTCGTTTCTGTAGGAAATGACCGTCTAAGAATTCACCTATGCCACAAGTTCAAGAATTATCAATTGATCAGAATGAAAATGTTAAACCTTAATTTTTAAATCTTGAGAATAAAAATACAGTTCACACATTAAAAAAAAAAAAGAAATATAGCCACTCTCATTTTCTTTTGGTTGATGCTTTCATGGTATATTTGTGTATATATGCCTTCATATGTAAAAGGGGTTTCTTCTGGACAATATTTAGTTGGATCTTGCTTTTTTAATCCAATCTGGCAGCCATTTTTAAACTAGTTTTTAAACATTGACATTTAATATAATTTTTATATGATTGAATAAAAATCTACCATCTTGCTAGCTATTTTCTATTTGTCCCATGGGTTGTTATTTTTTCCCCTGTTCTGCCTGCACTTGATCTAATTTAGCATTTCTAGGGCTCTATTTTATCTTCTTTATTGACTTATTAATTCTATATATTTAAAAAATAATTTAGTGGCACCTTAGGGTTTACAATATACACCTTTAGTTAATCTGTGTCTGCCTTTAGGTAAGACATTTTCACATGTAGTATAAGAGCCTTTCAACATTGTGTTCCCAATTCCTCCCTCCCATCCTTTGTGCTATTTTATGTCATATATGTCACTTTCGCTCATGCCTTAAACACAGAATATATTACTACTACTTTTGTTTTAGACAAACAGTTATGTGTTAGGGTAATTAATGCAGGAAATATTAATTTTATTTCTATCTTCATTTATTCCTTTTCAGTGCTCTTTATTTCTTTATGTAGATCCAGTTTTCTACCTAGTATCATATTTCTTCTTCCTAAACAAATCCCTTTAACCTTCTTTGCAGTGCAGGTCTGCAGTCAATGGATTCTCTCATTTGTTTTTTAGAAATTATTTCTCTTTTATTTTAAATAACATCTTTATTGAGATATAATTCACATACCATAAAATTCACCATTTTTAAAGGGTATGGTTCAGTGGTTTTTAGTATATTAGTAAAGTTGAGCAATCATAACCATTATCTAGCTCCAGAACATTTTCATCACCCTGAATAGAAACACTGCACCCATTAGCAGTCACTCCTTTTTAGCAGCACTCCTCATTTCCCCTCCCCTCTATCCCTGGGAAACTACTAACCTACTTTGTCTCTATGGATTAGCCTATTCTGAATATTTCATATGGCCTTTTGTGTCGGCTTCTTTTACTTAGAATAATGCTTTCAAGATCCATCCATGTTATAGTGCTGAAGAAAGATGATGATGAAGAGAATAATTGTTAACCTATTATTGACACTTATTTTGGGGCCAAACCTATTTTATAGTCCCAGTAGTGTCCTTCATGGATTTGCTTCTTGGGAGCTGGGATGCTTAGAGTCTAGTTCTCAGCCCAACTGACTTTCTCCTCAAACCATGTTTCTTCATGCTCATAATGTGTTGGTTTTGGCATAAAGTTAACTCGTGGAAGGAAGGGAAAGAAATTAAATGGAAAAAACACTTCTTGAACACTTATTGAAATGAGAAAACCATTTATTGAAGACCTATTATTTATCAAGACTTGCATATATGTGATTATATTTAATGCCATAAAAACTCTCTGAGATAGGTACTAAGTATATCTCCATCTGTATAAAACTATGCCCAAATTTGCATGGCAAGTAAATGATGGTTTCAAGCCCAGGTTTCTTGGAATACATGCAATATTCACTATAACACACTTTAATAGAATTTTTTAAAAAGAAAAGTGATATTACTAATAAATAACAAAATTACTGAAGGTACTATACTTCTCAATAGGCTTATAGTGCCTAATTATGCATCACAGTTATAAAGTAATTTATGTACACTTATTTTAAATAATCATAATTTTGAATATACCTAAGCTCTGTGCTATTTTTTTTTTTTTTTGCGGTACACAGGCCTCTCACTGTTGTGGCCTCTCCCGTTGCAGAGCACAGGCTCCAGACGCACAGGCTCAGCAGCCATGGCTCATGGGCCTAGCCGCTCTGTGGCATGTGGGATCTTCCCGGACCGGGGCACAGACCCACGTCCCCTGCATCCGCAGGTGGACTCTCAACCACTGCGCCACCAGGGAAGCCCTCTGTGCTCTTGATAAACATTGATAGTCAAATAAATCCTCTCATTCTTTGTCATTCAGGAAGGGATTTACTGCAAAGACCCACATTTCACAGTGTGACTTAGATACTTAGATAAGACTTCTGGATAACCCCCTTCTTTACTGAGGACAAGGCCTAACAGAGATCTTCCAAATTCCTTGTTTTTTGCCTCATAAATAATTAGCCAAATTGTATCCACTGAACAATGAGAAGAAAATGCTTGTGAACTTGACCAAAATTTAAGCTTCTTTCCTTCCCACAAGGCCCTTAACTTTGACCCAGTCTTAACCTGAACTAGCATTGGAATGTGGAATAGCTCCTTGTATTAGGGTTGTCCAGAAAAACAGAACCAATAGAATGTGTGTGTGTATTTATTTATTTATTTTAAAGAATTGACTCATGCAGGTATGGAGGCTGGCAAGTCTAAAATTTGTAGGGTGGGCCAACATGATGGAGACCCAGGAAAGAGCCAATTCTACAGTTCAAAACCGAAGGTGTTCTGCTGGAAGAATCCTCTCTTTCTTAGAGGAGGTCAGTCTTTGTTCTAATCAGGCCTTCAACTTATTTGATAAGGCCCAACCACATTATGGAAGGCAATCTGCTTTACTCAAAACCCACCAATTTAAATGTTAATCTCATCTAAAAACACCCTCATAAAAACAGCCAGAATAATATTTCACCACATTTCTTGGCACTGTGGCCCAGCTGAGTTAACACATAAAGTTAACCATTGCTCATCTCCTTAAGGACCTCTCCTGACAAAGACATTCCTTGATTAATTGTGAATCTTGATTGTTTCTAGCCTTGTTTTCCCCTCCCTGTAAAAGAAAAGTCCTTCTCTGCCTGACCTTTGAGAAGTTTAGGATCTTATCATCAGAGCATTCTCTGTATTGCAATAGTCCCTCTGCTCTATTGCAACGACCTTTTTAATAAAATCTCTCTTTACCTAAGTCCACATATGTTTTTTATTTACCAATATCATGTAGCACATAAAAACTTGTGAATTCCAAATTAATAGCAGGATTACGATTCTGGTTTGTTTATTTTTTGGTGATCCCCGAATATACTTCCAAAGTAGGTAGCTCCTTTATTGATTGGAGACAATTGCTTAAAAGTGGATGACTGAATGAAAGTCAAAAGTTCTAATGATTTTTTTGAGCTGGGTTACAAATAACGTCTGACTAGACTTATGTACACTAAAGTTCTTTTCGAAATTCTGCTGATGAGAAATGAATATAAACTAGAATTAACCAATTTTAAGGCCCCTGCTGAGATTTATTCTTTGACAGTTGACAGAAATACTCAGAAATTAGCATTTTGGTAAAACCTTTATTTGTTTAAGATGCCTCTTGGCCAAAGAGACTGTCTGTACAAAAGGATTAACCTATTGACAATGACTTTCTAAATCCAAGCCCATTGAATAACAAGCACTGAATGTGTTTACCTTCCTAATGCACCACAATTCACTATGAAGCTGGCTTTCCTGAAAAGGTCAAAATGCATGAAGAGCTGAATTTCAATAGGAAGACATACAGAAATTTGAAGCTGAATGGAATCGGGTTTCTTGAATATAAATAGAAAGTAAATTATATGAATGTGGGTCATCTAAGTGGATAACACCACTCAAAAAATCCCCACTTATTTTTTAGGCTATTTTATTTCTTGGTAAGGCACTAGTCCATTGTCAAGCACATTATTATTCTCTTAAATAAAACACTTTATATTGTTCCAAGGACCTCAATAACTGCAGTGATATTCTTGCAAACCAAGTCTCAAAAGTTCCCTATGTGAAAAGACCAATAGCCTCTTTATGTATTGAACATTTCCAGGTATATTAGTTATATTCTGGTATTCACTACAGACAAATGCTACTTTTGAACATGTAGAGCAAGATAAGAAGAGATTGATGAAATTGTAGAATTTAATTTTGGCTTTTTCCTGGGCAACTCCTTTTCTGACCTGACTTTTGTGGTTCTACTAAAAATGATTTTTAGTATAGGTAAATCATACATTTATACAATATGACTATTATAGTGCATTCCAAACAGATTTTTATCAAGACTGGTGACTTAGGCTTATAGTGGCCACTTAAAAATTAGGAAAAATGGGTGATTTTTAATTTCTATAACTGGCTTCTGGAGCAGAAACACCACCACTTCTCAGAAAAAAAAAAAAAAGGCATTTTAAGGACTGTAAACCTGTCTCCTTCCTGTAACAGTAAAAGGCCTTGTAGTGCTTCTCCAGCTCAGTGGTAACCTATTTAGTGCTTATGTGATAAGATCCAGAGCTCTGTCTTTGGATAATAATTCTTCAAGGTTTTATAGAAAAGAAATCAGACTAACTTCCCCATCTTGGTAGACTCAATTGTGAGAATGTATTATGGATTGCGTTATATACCTAGCTAATGCAATTACTTCTTAAACCTATTGAGTGCCTCAGTGTAGACAGGAGAGAGCTCATGTTTCGCTAAAAAACAGACACCAATAAAATTAAAGGGAGTGAGAGCTACATGTAATATTTACTAATCAAGTTGTATATACTGCCCTTCATATATAAATATGGTATTACTGAACCCCCCTCACTAAGGCATGCACTTTGAATTATTTTGCAGGTAAGGAGATACGCCTACACTCAGTCCTCCATTGTGAGTAGTAACACATGGTTTTGAATGAGCTGGCTTGTATGAAGAGTAGGATCTGTAGTCCTGGCACAGAGATAATTTTTTTTTCTTTTAGTGTATAAGCAAACTAGCTCACATAGGGAACAAATGTAGGATATTGGTTTCTTTGGCACTATGGTGTAAAGAGTTGAACTAAATCGTTCAGATTATGATGATTAGGGGGCAAAAACTTCATCCTCTGCTCTTCTGTTTTGCTGTTAATATTTTTAAAAACAAGTATACCTTAACAATACCTTATAGATTCTATGAATTTTATTTTTTTAATTTAAAAAATTTTAGTATCTGCTATTATTTATTTTTTTATTAAGGTATAGTTGATTTACAGTATTATATTAGTTTCAGGTGTACAACATAGTGATTCAAAAATTTTAAAGGTTATACTTCATTTAAAGTTATTATAAAATATTGGCTATATTCCCTGTACTGTACAACATATCCTTGTAGCTTATTTATTTTTTATATAGTAGTTTGTACTTCTTAATCCACTACTCCTACCTTTCCCCTCTCTCCTTCCCTCTCCCCACTGATAATCACTAATTTGTTTTCTATATAGGTGATTCTGTTTCTTTTTCATTATACTCACTACTTTGCTTTAGTTTTTAGTTTTAGATATCATATAGTATTTGTCTTTCTCTCTCTGACTTATTTCACAAAGTGTAATACCCTCCAGGTCCAGCCTTGTTGCAAATGGCAACATCTTCTTTATCCATTCCTCTGTTGATGGGCACTTATATTTCTTCCATATCCTGGCTGTTGTAAATAATGCTGCTATGAACCTTGGGGTGCATGTATCTTTGAATTAGTGTTTTTGTTTCCTTTGGATAGGTAGGCAGGAGTGGAATTGCTGGATCACATGGTAGTTCTATTTTTAGTTTTTTGAGGAACCTTCATACTGTTTTCCACCATGGCTGCACCAATTTACATTCCCACCAACAGTGTACAAGGGTACCCTTTTATCCGTATCCTCACCAACATTTGTTATTTGTGTTTTTTTTGATGCTAGCCATTCTGACAGATGTGAGGTGATGTCTCATTGTTGCTTTGATTTGCATTTCTCTTATGATTAGTGATGTTGAGCATCTTTTCCTGTGTCTGTTGACCATCTGTATTTCTTCTTAGCAAAATTGTCTATTCTGATCTTCTGCCAAAGTTTTAATTGGGTTGTTTGGGTTTTTTTTATATTGAGCTGTATGAACTGTTTATATATTTTGGACATTAACCTCTTATTACTCATATCATTTGCAAATATTTTCTCCCATTCTATAGGTTTTCTTTTTGTTTTTTTGATGGTTTCCTTTGCTGTGTAAAAGTTTTTAAGTTTAATTAGGTCCAATTTGTTTATTTTTGCTTTTGTTTCCCTTGCCTTATGAGACAGATCCCAAAATATATTTGTACTATTTATGTCATAGAGTATTCCGCCTATGTTTTCTTCCAGGAGTTTTTTGGTTTCAGGTCTTACATTGTTGAACAGGTAGGCCAAGAAAACAAGAGATTGATGGAATTGTATAATTTGGTTTTGGCTTTTTCCTGGGCAACTCCTCTTCTGACCTGACTTTTGTGCTTCTACTAAAACTGATTTTTAGTATAGGTAAATCATACATATACACAATATGACCATTATAGTGCATTCCAAACAGATTTTTACCAAGACTGGTGACTTAGGCTTTAATCCATTTTGAGTTTATTCCTGTATATGGTGGGAGAAAACGTTCTAATTTCACTCTTTTACATGTAACTGTCCAGTTTTCCCAGTGCTACTTATTGAAAAGACTGTCTTTTCTCCATTGTATATTTTTCTCTCCTTTGTCATAGATTAATTGACCATAAGTACATGGGTTAATTTTTGAGCTCTTTATTGTGTTGCATTAATCTATGTGTCTGTTTTTGTGCTAATACCATACTGTTTTGATTATTGTAGCTTTGTAGTATAGTCTGAAATCAGTATATGTGAAACCTTGAACTCTTCTTCTGTTTCAACTTATTTGGTTATTCAGGGTCTCTTTTGTTGCCATAAAAACTTTAAAAATATTTGTTCTACTTCTGTGAAAAATGCCATTGGTATTTTTTTAACATTTTTTGGAGTATAATTGCTTTATAGTTTCTGCTTTATAACAAAGTTAATCAGTTATACATATACATATATCACCATATCTCTTCCCTCTTGCATCTCCCTCCCTCCCACCCTCCCTATCCCACCCTTCTAGCTGGTCACAAAGCACCGAGCTGATCTCCCTGTGCTATGTGACTGCTTCCCACTAGCTATCTATCTGACATTTGGTAGTGTACATATGTCCATATATAGACTACCACTCTCTTATTTTGTCCCAGCTTACCCTTCCCCCTCCCCGTGTCCTCAAGTCCATTCTCTAGTAGGTCTGTGTCTTTATTCCTGTCTTGCCCCTAGGTTCTTCATGACCTTTTTT
The DNA here is from genome assembly GCF_003031525.2 of Neophocaena asiaeorientalis asiaeorientalis. NCBI lineage: Eukaryota > Metazoa > Chordata > Mammalia > Artiodactyla > Phocoenidae > Neophocaena > Neophocaena asiaeorientalis. The sequence goes on along the minus strand of NW_020172450.1, from coordinate 418,013 downwards.
TTTTTTAAAATTCCATATATATGTGTTAGCATTCGGTATTTGTTTTTCTCTTTCTGACTTACTTCACTCTGTATGACAGACTCTCGGTCCATCCAACTCACTACAAATAACTCAATTTCGTTTCTTTAATGGCTGAGTAATATTCCATTGTATATATGTGCCACATCTTCTTTATCCATTCATCTGTCGATGGACACTTAGGTTGCTTCCATGTCCTGGCTATTGTAAATAGAGCTGCAATGAACATTGTGATACATGACTCTTTTTGAATGATGGTTTTCACACACCACTTGATCATGGTGTGTGATCCTTTTAATGTGCGTTGGATTTTATTTGCTAGTATTTTGTTGAGGATTTTTGCATCTATGTTCATCAGTGATATTGGCCTGTAGTTTTCTTTTTCTGTGACATCTTTGTCTGGTTTTGGTATCAGGGTGATGATAGCCTCGTAGAATGAGTTTGGGAGTGTTCCTCCCTCTGCTATATTTTGGAAGAGTTTGAGAAATGATAGCAAGGATCAATAAAGCCCTTGGTATTTTGATAAGGATTGCACTGAATCTGTAGTTTGCCTTGGGTATTGTGGTCATTTTAGTAATATTAATTCTTCCAGTCAAGGAACGTGGTGTATCTTTCCATCTGTTGGTGTCATCTTCAGTTTCTTTCATCAGTGTCTTAATAGTTTTCTGAGGAGATATTTTACCTCCTTAGGTAAGTTTAAGGTATTTTATTCTTTTTGACACTATTTTAAATGGGACTGTTTCCTTAATTTCTCTTTCTGATAGTTTTTTGTTAGTGTGTAAATGAAACAGATTCCTCTATACTACTTTTGTATTCTGCAGCTTTACCAAGTTCATAGATGAGCTGTAGTAGTTTTTAGCTGGTGTCTGTAGGGTTTGCTATGTATAGTATTATATCATCTGCAAACAGTGACAGTATTACTTCTTCCTTTCCAATTTGGATTCCTTTTCTTTCTTTTTCATGTCTGATTGTTGCAGCCAGGACTTCCAATAGTATGTTGAATAAAAGTGTTGAGCATGGACATCCTTGTCTTGTTCCTGATCTAAGAGGAAATGCTTTCCCGTATGATGTTAGCTGTGGGCTTATTATATATGGTCTTTTTCATGTTGAGATATGTTCCCTCTATACTCACTTTCTGGAGAGATTTTAATCATAAATATATGTTGAATTTTCTCAAAAGCTTTTTAATGCATCTATTGAGATGATCGTATGGTTTTTATTTTTCACATTGATAATATGGTGTATCACATTGATGGATTTTCAAATATTGAACCATCCTTGCATTTCTGGGATAAATCCCACTTGATCAAGTTGTATGATCCTTCTAATATATTGTTGGATTCAGTTTGCTAATTTTTTTTTTTTTTTTTTTTGCGGTACATGGGCCTCTCACTGTTGTGGCCTCTCCCGTTGCGGAGCACAGGCTCTGGACACGCAGGCTCAGCTGCCATGGCTCACGGGCCCAGCCGTTCCGCGGCATGTGGGATCTTCCCGGACCAGGGCATGAACCCGTGTCCCCTGCATCAGCAGGGGGACTCTCAACCACTGCGCCACCAGGGAAGCCCAGTTTGCTAATATTTTGTTGAGGATTTTTGCATGTATGTTCATCAGTGATATTGGCCTGTAATTTTCTTTTTTGTGTGTGATATATTTGTCTGATTTTTGTATCAGTGTGATGTTGGCCTCATAGAATGAGTTCAGAAGAGTTTCTTCCTCTGCAATTTTTTGGGATAGCTTGAGAAGGATAGATGTTAACTCTTCTCTAAATATTTGGTGGAATTCACCTGTGAAGTTATCTGGTCCTGGACTTTTGTTTGTTGGGGTTTTTTAAAATTACTGATTCATTTTTCATTACAGGTTATTGGTCTGTTCATATTTTCTATTTCTTTCTGGTTCAGTCTTGAGAGATTGTACATTTCTAGGAATTTGTCCATTTCTTCTAGGTTGTCCATCTTATTGGCATATAGCTGGTTGTAGTAATCTCTTATAATCCTTTGTATTTCTGTGGTGTTCGTTATAACTTCTTTTTCATTTTTGATTTTCTTGATTTGGGTCCTCTCTCTTTCTTGTTGAGTCTGGCTAAAGTTTTATCAGCTTTGTTTATCTTTTCAGAGAATGAGCTCTTAGTTTCATTGATTTTTTTCTATTGTTTTTTGAGTCTCTATTTCATTTATTTTTGCTTTGGTCTTTATGATTTCTTTCCTTCTACCAACTTTGGGTTTTGTTTGTTCTTTTTCTAATTTCTTTAGGAGTATGGTTAGGTTGTTTATTTGAGATTGTTCTTGTTTCCTGAGGTAAGCTTGTATTGCTCTAAACTTCCCTCTTAGAACTGCTTTTGCTGCATCCCATAGATTTTGGATCATTGTATTTTTATTTTCATTTGTTTCCAGGTATTTTTTGCTTTCTTCTTTGACCTTCAGGGAACCATTGGTTGTTTAGTGGCATATTGTTTAGCCTTCACATGTTTGTGATTTTTGCAGTTTATTTCTCGTAGTTGATTTCCAGTCTCATAGCACTGTGATCGGAAAAGATACTTGATATGATTTCAGTTCTCTTAAATTTACTGACACTTGTTTTGTGGCCTAGCACATGATCTATCTTGTAGAATGTTCCATGTGCACTTGAAAAGAATGTATATTCTATAGCTTTTGGATGGAATGTTCTCTATATTTCTATTAAGTTTATCTGCTTTAATGTGTTATTTAAGAACAGTGTTTCCTTTATTGATTTTCTGTCTGCATGATCTGTCCATTGATGTAAATGGGGTGTTAAAGTCCCCTACTATTATTGTGTTACTGTCAATTTCTCCTTTTATGTCCAGTAATATTTGCCTTATATATTTAGGTGCTCCTGTGTTGGGCGCATATATATTTATAATTGTTATATTTCCTTCTTGGATTGATCCCTTGATCATAATGTAATGTCATTCTTTGTTTCTTATAACTGTCTTTGTTTTAACGTCTATTTTGTCTGATATAAGTATTGCTATCCTGGCTTTATTTTGATCTCCATTTGCATGGAATACCTTTTTCCATCCTCTCACTTTCAGTCTGTGTGAGATGAAGTGAATCTCTTGTAGGAAGCATGCATACAGGTCTTGTTTTCATATCTATTCAACCACTCTATGACTTTTAATGGGAATATTAATCCATTTGTATTTAAAGCAGTTATTGATATATATGTAGCTATTGCCATTTTGTTAATTGTTATGGGATTATTTCTGTAGCTCTTTTTCTTCCTTCTTCTTTTGTTCACTTCTGTTGTGATTTGATGACTATCTTTAGTGTTTGGATTCCTTTCTGTTTTTTGTGTGTGTATCTGTTATAGATATTTGGTTTGTGTTTACCATGAGGTGTATATATCTGTGTGTATACATGATTATTTTAAGTTGCTAATCTCTTAATTTTGAATGCATTTTAACAACCCTGCATTTTCACTCTGCTCCTCCTTATAATTACTGATTTTGACACCATATTTTACATCTAATTGTTTTGTGTATCCTTTAACAGCTTATTGTGGATATAGATGATTTTACTACTTTTGTCTTTTAACCTTATTACTAGCTTTGTACATGGTTGATTTACTACCTTTACTATATATTTGCCTACTGATGAGCTTTTTTCCGTTTGTGATTTTCATAATTCTAGTTGTGGCCTTTTCTTTTTCACTTAGAGAAGTCCCTTTAACATTTCTGGTAAAGCTGGTTTGGTGGTGCTGGACTCTTTTAGCTTTTGCTTGTCTGTAAAACTTTTGATCTCTTCACCAAAACTGAACGATAGACTTCCTGGGTAGAGTATTCTTATTTGTAGGTTTTTCTCTTTGATCACTTTAAATATATCATGCCACTCTCTTCTAACCTGCAGAGTTTCTGCTGAAGAGTCAGCTGATAGCCTTATGGGAGTTCCCTTGTGTGTGTAACTTGTTTCATTTTCCTTGCTACTTTTAATATTCTCTCTTTATCTTTAATTTTTGCCATCTTAATTACAGTGTGTCTTGGTGTGTCCTCTTTGGGTTGATCCTGTTTGGGACTCTCTGTCCTTCCTGGATTGGATGACTGTTTCTTTTCCCAGGTTAAGGAAGTTTTTAGCTAATATGTCTTCAAATATTCTCTGCCCTTTTCTCTCTCTCCTCCTTCTGGGACCCCTATAATGTGAATGTTAGTATGCCTGGTTTTTAAATTCTTTTTTCTTTTTTCTGTTCAACTTCAGTGATTTCTACTACTCCATCCTCCTGCTCAATGATCTGTTCCTCTGTATCATTTAGTCTACTGTTGATTCATTCTAGTGCATTTTTCATTTCAGTAATTACACTTTTCATCTCTGTTTTGTTGTTCTTTATATTTTCTAACTCTGATAAAAACTTCTAATTTCTCACTCTGTTCATCCATTCTTCTCCTGAGTTCTTTGAGTATCTTTACAATCACAACCTTGAACTCTTTCTTGGGTAGATTGGCTCTCTCCACTTCACTTAGTTCTTATTCTGGAGGTTTATCTTGTTCCTTTGTTTGGAACATGTCCTCTGTCACCTCATTTCATCTAACTTGCTGTTCTTATTTCTATATATCTGGCAGGTTGGTTACATTTCCTGACCTTGGAAAATTAGCCTTTTGTAGGAGACGTCTTATGTGTCTCAGCAGTGCATGCCCCTCTGGTCACTAGAGCTATATATTCTAGGGGTGCCCCATATGTGGGCTGCCTGGATCCTTCTGTTATGGTGGGTTCACTACTATGGTTGGTCTCATAGGCTTGTCTGGCCCCAAGTTTGGTTGGTTGCCAGGCTCTGCCTTGTGTGGAGGCTGCTGGCTGCTACTTCACAGGGCCAGTTCATGAGTTGGCTGGCTGAGAACCCCCATGGGGCCCCTGGCTCTCTGGTTGGCTTAGTCAGGGTCCAGGAGATCTGGGGCTGGTGCCTGCTCATTGGTGGGTAAAGCCAGGTTCTGGGGCTAGTGCCAGCCCACTGATAGATAGATCCAGGTCCTGTATCTGGCTGTAGGGTCCCAGAGCTTGTTTTGGACTTTTGGTGGGTATGGCTGGTTCTTGACACAGCTGATTGTTGGGTCCAGGGTGTCCAAAAGCTTTGTTGGCCTGCTGGTGGGTAGGGCTGAGGCCCAGTGATCCCAGGGCTGGAGCTGGCCTTCTGGTGAGTGGGTTGGGTCCATAGACTTGGGGCTGCAGTTTTTCTGTGTCTGTTTTTTGCCTGCTGGTTGTTGAGGTTGGTCCTTAGGCTAAAGGAGTCTGGCTGGTGGGGGACTGCCAGGGCCCTGTAGGTCTCAGGGCTGAAATTGGCCTCCTGGTGAGTCAGCTGGGTCTGTAGGCTGCAGGGCTTCAGTTTTCCTGGGGCTGGTGTCCTCCCACTGGTAGGTAAGGCTGGATGTGAGGCTAGAAGAGGCTTGTTGGTCATGGGTGGGGCCAAACCCCAGCTTATCCCAAGGCTAATGTTGGCCTGCTGGTGGGTGGGCTGGTTTTGCAGAGTGTGGGGCTGTAGTTTTCCTGGGGCTGTTGTCTGCCCACTCATGGGTGAGGCTGGTCCCAAGTCTAGAGCAGGCTAGTTGGTTGGCAGGGCCTGGGATTCTGGTGCTGGTGGCTGCCCACTGCTGGGTGGAGGTGCATCCTGGGGTCTCTGGCTACAGGGCCCTAGGAGTCCCAAATCTAATGCCTGCATAGTCATGTGTGGGGCCTGCTCCTGGGCCCTCTGGTGGGCAGGGCCATGTCCAGAGGTAGCTATGGGCTCAGGGCATCTTACAGCAGCCTGTCTGCTGGTGGGTGGAGCTGTGTCCCTGCCCTGCTAGTTGCTTGGCCTGAGGAGTCCCAGTACTGTTGCCTATGTTCTGATGGGCATGGGCAGGGCTGGGCTCTGATGCTAATAAGCTAGACAGAGGATTCCAAAAGGGTGCTTGTTAGCATCAGAGTCCATATGGTAGAGCAAGCTCCCAGAAATGGCTACTGCCAGTGTCTACGTCCCCAGGGTGGGCTGTAGTTGCTTCCTGCCTCTCCAGGAGGCTCTCTGAGATCAGCAGGTGGGTCTGACCCAGGCTCCTTTCAAATTACTGCTTCTGCCCTGGGTCCTGGAGCTTGAGATATTCTGTGTGTACCTTTTAAGAGTGGATCTCTATCTCTCACAGCCCTTTGGGTCCCCCGAAAGCAAGTCCTGCTGGTCTTCAAAGCCATACATTCTAGGAGCTTATCTTCCTGACATAGGACCCTCATGCTGGGGAGCCCAATTTAGGTTTGAAACCCCTTGCTCCTTGAGGAGAACCTCTGCAATTGTGATTATTCTCTCATTTGTGGTTACCCACCTGGGTGTATGGGTCTTGACTGTATCATGACTCTGCCCCTCCTACCCATCTCATTGTGGTTTCTTCTTTATATTTTTAGTTGTGGAAGATCTTTTCTGGTAGGTTGTGGTCTTTTTCATTGATATGCGTTCTGTAAATCATTGTAATTTTTATGTGCCTGTGAGAGGCAGTGAGCCAGATCTTTCTATTCCACCATCTTGGCAGATCTCTCTATGCATTTTAATATTTTAAATGATATAACATTAAATCTTTTAAAAATTATAAAATATTTATTAAATTACTTAAAATATTTATAAAATTTAATGATGACTTCAAATAACTGCTTTTCTAATTGAGTTTTTTACACTTCATACAATTCAGAAGCCTCCAAATTACCAATTTTATTTCAATTATAAACTTTATTTGAGGTATGCAATGATATGCCTATGTACACGCACACATATATACACATACTCACAAAGAACCCCCCAGTATTTTAGACTTTCTACCTGGAACATTGGCAGGTGGAGAACTGAGTAGTAGAATTCTCCCCTGGGTGTTCTGATGTATCCAATCCCAGCCAAATGTTCTGTCTGCATTGCAACCTACTGTACCTAGGGGGGTAATAAATATGAAATGATGCACTGCCCAATTTTGTCCTTCTGAGGCTCATATTCTAAAGAAGAATATGTAGCAGCTCTTGCTACGTTGTTGAAGTCAGTGGCAATTTTGCTGACAAATCATCAGACAACGCCAGCAGCTTATAAGTCTCTGCCAGTATATAAAACATACATGAAATACACTACATAAAACTTTTGAAAAATATAAAAATACTCTTTATTTTAGCAGTGAAGAAATAGGTTTCATTAGACAAAAATTGGCAAGTTCCTCCTGACCTAGTTATAATTGTCTAACAGTTATTTTTATGTCTTCATATATCTGTATAGATATAATATATAATTTATTATATGAGATCATAAGTAACATGGAGCCCAGTTCTCTTTTTATTTTTGGCATCTACATTTTCTGTTCATTTAAATATTTTCTTGTTATGAAATGCCGACCAGTCAATCACATTGGCCTGTTTTATAATAGCTATAAATGTGCCATATAAGTGCAAAAACAATATGGGAAAGAATACTAAAATGCATGCATTAAGAAATTTTAAAATTATTTAAAAAATACCACAACGCTATAGGTAGAATCATGTGATCTTTTAAAACAATAGGACGTATTGAGTCAGAAATAAAAACCCAAAAATACTGAACTCCTCATGGTAGATGTTTCAAAGCAAAATGCTATAGTTATTTCCCAGTAATTTATAAGAACTATCTTTGCCATCACCCACACCAACATATTTATTTCAGAGTAAGAAGTTGATGTTACTCTTCGAACTTGTAGGAAAAAGACTGAAGCAGGTAGCTCCTTTAAGGTTAGATTTTAAGATATAATCATCTCAAAACAAGAGCATCATTATAGTTAGTGAGAAGTATAAACTATAGAATTTAAGATTACATTCAAAAGTATTTGCTGAATGACTTCTGTGGCTATGGGTCTGAATTTTGCTCACTTTTGGGAGAACCAGTTGTTTTAAAATAAATTCTGTAAATTATTTCTTAGAGGTAAATTGTCTCTTTGTGATAAAATGAGGTAAAAACATAACATTCAAAATTGTTCATGTGCTACCTGGTAACCTAATGGCTCCATGGGATAGCATGCAATTAATGTAGAAAACTAATAAGAATTAAATTATCCTCTTGTCACTAAACATACAGTGTGATTCAGGATATACACTGAGTTTTCTAATGTGGGACCTAAAGGTAAGGAGCCAACTAATATTTCCAATTTTTCTGCAACTCAATAGAATGGGAAGAGCACTGGGAGGCAGGGAACTTTGATTCTATTCTTGTGTGATCTTCCTGGGGATTTTGAACAAAATGCCTTAGGTGTCTATCCTAAGAGTGATTCAGAGGCTCTGCTCAGCATGTTTCCATGTTAAACCCATTAGACCTGAAGAGAGAGTCCTTTTGGTTAAGATGTTCCACATCTCAGGCACTTTAGTTTTCTTAGAGAAACACTCAAAAATAAAGTATGGTCTTTCCTATATTTTTCTGAGATCGTTCTTATGAAAATCATCCTAACTACCTAAGGTTGGTCCCTGCCTGAGGTTAAAATAGAGAAAGATAATTTTCTTTCCCCTTGATACAGTTTTATTCTGACATATCTGTCAAACTGTTTGCATACAACAGCCAGAGGTTCAATTTCAGGAGGTGGATATATCGTCTTTTATCACAATGAATTAAGCAGAAAGTGCCCAGCTTAAATTTTGCTTATCGCTTGTCATAGCAAAGATATGAAGAATGAATTAGGATTTATTATTCTATATATTCAACATCTATCTTAATATACCCAGAAAGATCTAACACACAAAGAATGATTAACATTTATACTCAAGCAAGAAAATATATTTGACTTAAAAAAAAATTCTAGCAATAAGGTCTCCATTTTGTTTTCCTAACTTGGTAGTAAAAAACAAAAAACAGGGCTTCCCTGGTGGCGCAGTGGTTGAGAGTCCGCCTGCCGATGCAGGGGACACGGGTTCGTGCCCC